>NC_061809.1:5500000-5822500 GCF_021462225.1 Girardinichthys multiradiatus
TAAAGTTAACACAGTATTTTAGGAAAAAAGCATCACACAGACAGTCACACTTCAAGGGGTGTAATGTCTTTGGCTCCTATTCTTCTGTAGGAAGTATAGGAGCCTTAATTGATGGTACAATGAATTCTGCTGTCAAGGTTGGCAAAACCAGTTACTAGATTTAGGAGCAGTTACTGTTTCACATAGAACCAGGTTGGCTCGAACAGCTTAGAGTTTAGATAAAAAGAAAAGATAAATAAAATCGTTCTTTAAAAACTGTTTTTTAAATTGAAACATCTTTGTATAATTATAAAAATGGGATTGATGAGCTAAAACATGTAAATGAAACAAGAAAAACTCAAAAACAAGAACTCCGCAAGGGGCAAATATGCTTTTATGGCATAGCAGCTGCAAAGTGGAAGGACGCTCATGACCCTTGTTCAAATGCCCAAATCGCCTACAATCGGCACATGAGCATCAAATGTAAAGCATAGCCTTTAAAAAGGGCGGCCTGGTCAGGCTATTTGATTGTTTTATATTTTACAGTATATCTGCCATAATGTTATCACTGACCTGTGTTAAAACTTTCCAACCATGTGGAGGAACAGCTATATTTCAGTCAGCTGAATAGCTGAGTGACAACAACAAAAAATCAGGGAAAAGCTGAAAGATGGATGAAATAATTTAAATTTGGGAACTGCAGATATAGATTAGTAATATACATTTCAATGTAAGAAACAAAACAGAAAAAAGATATGGGAGGGAGTTTTGATGCAAAGCTGTCTGCCTGGTCCACTTGTAGAGTTCCTGTCAATATTTAGAAGCTATCCCCCTATGAATATTTTCTGCTTCAGTAGTGTTTAATGTGCTTCCTGTTTTATCCACAAAGAGACAAAGTGCTTATTGATTGAGTTCTCTGGGCATTCTCCTCAGGAGAAAATGACTTCTGCTCTTTCAGACAATCTCTGTATCTAAGGTTTGTTTAAAAATGATATATTTACTACTGAAGTTAAGCAGAGCCTCCACAGGCAGACTGATGGATAGCAGCGGTGGTGCCATCTAAAAGGGAGTAATTGTTGTTCTTTGTAACAGTTTTACTTCCTGGACCTTTTATATTAATGGATGTTTATGATCATTTTGTAATGAATGAATGTATAGCATTTTGAGATGAAAGTGTTCATTTGCCGTTATATTTTTGTCATTATTGTTGGGGACATGTTGTGTCTTTGGACAAATTCTGAGCCAGCAGCCACTGGAGACATCTGTAATGTAAAGTACCTTCCTTTTTAAACCGATAACACTCTGCTCGTTCTGGGATATTAATCGACAATTAAATAAAACCTTATCTGTAATCAGCAGATCATGTCTCCTTATTTCACTCCAACCTGACACTTTTTTTCAGATTGACAGAACAACCAATTCTGAGGAAATGAGGTAAATGTACTCCTTCAGGTTTTTTCCCTTTTTCTAAAGATATTTGTGTCTAGTATCAACTAAAGAGATCAGAGCAGCCAGTTAATTTCCATTAGCTGCTCTTTGCCTGTCTCACATTTTGTTCCATAAGCCTTGCACACCTTTGGACATTCTGATGAGAATCCTCGTTCAAATAATTACATTAGTAATCCCAGGGGAGGGAGAGTAATTTATTCACAGACACTGCTTTACTTTACCAGTAATACCACTAGCTTTTATATGCTCCAACATCAGCTTCTTGTTCCCTTCTTCTTTCACACTCTCCAACTACAACACTGTAATATTTTTCTCACTTCTGATCATCTCTTTTCCAATTCTGTCTACCAATCCTGTGTTCTAGTTCTCTAAATGTTTCTCTCCTGTCTGAGTACTAGTATAAAACATGCATTCCGTATAGAAGACAAGCAAGGTTTTTCCACATCCCACATTCATTTTTCCAAATGACTAGACAAACCCTTAAAACTTCAACCCTGCTTATTCTTTGACAGTCCAATGAGCAAATTTTTACCCCTTACAGATTACTTATATTTTTGCTTTTCTGTCCCATTTCAATAGTTTAGATCAAACAAATTTTGATATTAGGCAAAAATAACCTGAATAAATATAAAAAGTGGTTTTAATGTAATTATTCCATTAATTAATGAAAAAAGGCAGCTGAAACTAATTTGGCCCTAGGTGAAAAAGTAATTGCCCCCTGAAACTAAAAACTGATTGAACCACGCATGATAGCAACAAACGCCATCGACCATCTGTGATAACTGACAATCAGTCTGTTACATCACTGTAGAGACATTTCAGCACATTCCTCTCTGCAGAATTATTTTTATTCATTCACACTGGAGGTTTATCCAGCATAAATGGCGTCTTTAAGGTCACGGCATAGCATCTTAATTGGATTGAAAGTCCAAACTGTGAAATGGCCACTTCAAAACCTTTTTTGGGGCTATTCAAGGTGGACTTGTTGTGCAGGCCATAAAGCAGCAAAACGCCACCCTGGCCATCACACTATCAACATTATGTATAACTGTAGGTATGATGTTGTTTTTGAAATGCTGCGTTAGTTTTACACCAGATGTAACAGGACACACACCTTTCAAAAGGTTCTACTTTGTCTCAGCAGTCCACAGATTAATGTTCTCAAACGTCTCTGTGATCAGCAAGATATTTATGGTAAATGTGAGACTGGCCTTTATTTTCTTTTTGGTCAACAGTGGTTTAGGCCCTGGAACCCTCCGAGAAGGCCATTTTTGCCTAGCCTGTCTTTCTTATTATTGAATAATCCACTCTGACCTTAAGTGGGGAAATGAGCAGAGCTTTAAATATTGATGTAGGTTATCTTGTGACCTCTCGGGTGAGTTCTCTTAAACTCAATTTGGTAGGTGGGCCACTCCTAGGAAGGTTCACCACTGTTCCATGTTTTCTGTATTTGTGGATAATGGCTCTCATTGTAGTTCTCTGGATTCCCGATGCCTTAGAAAGCCTTGTAACCTTTTCTACCTTGATGGCAGTTACTTTCTTAGCTGTTCTTAAATTTCCTTAGATTGGGGCATGATGTGCTGCTTTTGAGATTTTTTAGCCTACTACAAGCCATTAGACAGGTTCTACTTAAGTGATTGCTTGATTGTACAGGTCCGGCATTAAATCAATTGCATTCAGGCCTGGGTTTGGCTAGCAAAATTAAATCAGAAAATGTGATCAGCTAGTGTTAAATTATAATGGGTAATTAAATTTTCACACCGGGCCAGATTGGTTTGGATAGATTATTTTCTCCTAACTGAAATCATTATTTTGATCATCATTATACCTTTGTCTGATCTTAAAATTAGGTTTTTTTTAATGACAACTTCAAAATGTGTCCTGTATTAATACATTAGCCGCATACAATGCTCAGATGTAATTTTCTCCTATTCTTCTAACCTTGAAAGTTTGATGTTTTTTGCTATGCATTCAGATTTTTTGTTATTTCCATGGAGACAAGTCAGATAATTACCTGGTCCATTAATGCAGTTTTACTTCTTTTTTTTTAAACCAATAAAGAGTTTACTTTGACCACATCTGACAAGACTAAATTCTTCCAGTATATCACTGGTATGTTCTAATCATCTGCACTAAACGTCTTGTGACTGTCAGAAATCTTATAATGGGAACCTGGCCAAGGCTCATTTAGAGTGAAATTATTGGCTGTCCAATTTTGAATTAAGGCTTGCTTAAATATCAAATGTTTAGAAATGCAAGTTTTGTGTTAAGATGGGCACAGTCACAGCGGCTCGAGGCTCCCAGGTACTTTTGCACCTTTTTGTATTTTTTTTTTTTCGTGATGCACCCATGTCATAGCAACCCAACATACAGCCGCCAAGACCTGATAGACATTGGATTTCAGGCAAAAGCGGACATTACAAGCACCTTCTCATGGACTCACAACATCCTCACTGGAGATAGCGAGACCGACGGGCACCCCGTGGATTGTAATCAGGCCTGGCAAGAGCCGGAGACAACGTAGGGAGAAGAAACTGTAGCGCGGATGCCGAGCAGGCCTGCTAGCTCGGCTCAGAAACCGAACTCACAGACCTCTGCTACCATCCGTCTTCCTTGCAAACGCCAGATCTCTTGCAAAAAAGATGGATGATCTACAATCACAGATCGTCTACAACTGCTTCGTCCATGAGTGTTGTCTGCTGATTGTTAGCGGATCCTTGCCGCGTCCGCATATCCTCGATGTTACAGTCAAGCCAGCAGGCTGCACCATTCACTGCCACGATCGAACTGAAGCCTGAGCATAGGAGGGGGACTCTGTGTGCTTGAGGACTGGTGCTCCGACAGCAGAGTAATAGACACCTACTGCTCACCGGACCTGGAGGCCATGACAGTCCAGTGCCAACCCTTCTACCTGACGGTAATGGTAGCCACTGTGACCGCTGTTTACATACTCCCCCAAGGCGAACGTTAGCATGGCACTTGGCCAACTCCAGCTCATGGTATCAAAACAACAGAGGGCTTATCCGGGCGGTGTGCACATCATCGCTGAGGACTTTAATAAAGCACAACTCAAGACTGTTCTCCCCAAATTCCACCAGCTGAGCACTTTTAGTTGTGCAGTGTAACTGTTGACTAAATCAATTTAATTTGGCTAGCTTATACTGTTAAGGAAAATTTACTTCCGCTCTTTCCCCAACAGTGAGTTCAGCTAATCTGGAAAGGAGAGATCAGTTAGAATAAAATGATCACATCAAGTTTGATTACATGCTAGTTAAATTTAATAAATAAATAAAAAAGAATAGATTAACAATAAATGTATGCATACAAATTACCTTTTTCACTCCACTGGAATCAGTGACACTCGCAGGTGCATGGCCAAGGGGGTCTGGTAGTGGGTACAAAAGACGCTGAGTGGTAGCTTAGCTTCAGTGTCATTGTAAAGCCTGATGACCTTTTCTGATACTCTCTTGCTGCAACAGCAATACATTTTTCATCTTACAATAACCAAATGATTGTCTCACAAGATTATTTAAAGGTTTAATTTCCACCACACTGACACAGAGCTAGAGCCACTTGCACTTTAGTGGAAAGAACATTCTTTCTCAACTTCCTGTTTTCTAAACATCTTACAAAGAGCAGAATTGACACAGTCACATAGTCACTGACAGGGCACTATGGAGTCTTTTCATGTCTTAAAAATACGACCAAAGGTAAATAGCATGCTGAAACTTACTTACAAAAAATAGAGCCATGCAATACCAAAACAGACGAGAAATAACAGAAGGTAAATTCAGGCATAATAAACACTGCCATTTATATATCAAAGCTCACTTTTAGTTTCCTCGCAAATTATTACATGTCTCAGAATGTGTCACACAGGTCTTGATAAAACACTTAAAGTTATTGGAAAGCATACACAGGGTTGTGTGATCATTAAAATTTGCCTGAGTCTGTGCAGCATGTTTTCATTAAATGCAGTGCTTATGGACCAGAATGGAGACAGCTCAAGGAAGCACTGACCACCTGTCTGTTTGGGAAGCAGGAGGGGCTCACGGCAGCCCTTGCTGCTCGCTGAAGACAGTGACTGCAGAATGATTGGTGCTTTCACGTGTAGTTGCCAAAGTCTCCAATAACAAAAAAAAAAAAAAAAATCACTAGACTTGTCGTTAGCCGTTATTTTTAGTGACTAGAAGAGTCTGAAAAAACTCGCTAATATGGCAACAAAATCGCGAAGTTGGCAACGTGTTGTGCAGCACAAACAACCACCTGGCCGGAACACGCTGCTCTGAATATTTAAACAAAATTTGTCGAAGCCTCAAGACAGACAGTTAGATAGACTACAAGCATGTCTTGAAGACATAAAAACTTGGATGACTTTCAATTTTCTGTTTCTAAATTCAGACAAGACAGAAGTTGTCATCTTTGGACTGGAGTCTTTAAAAAAGAAACTGCTTAGTCAATCACTTAAACTGGATGGCATTAAATTAACCTCCGATGATAAAGTAAAAAACCTTGGTGTTATTTTTGACCAGGACATGTCATTTAAATCCCATATAAAACAGGTTTCTAGGATTTCCTTCTTTCACCTCCGGAACATTGCCAAAATTAGAAATATCCTATCCAGCAGTGACACTGAAAAACTAGTCCATGCATTTGTTACTTCAAGGCTGGACTATTGTAATTCTTTACTATCAGGATTTCCACAAAATGCAGTTAAAAGCCTTCAGCTGATTCAAAATGCTGCAGCAAGAGTTCTGATGAAAATTAAAAAGAGAGATCATATTTCTCCTACTTTAGCTTCCCTTCATTGGCTCCCTGTTAAATCCAGAATAGAATTTAAAATTCTCCTCCTCACATATAAAGCCCTTAATGATTTAGCTCCATCATACATCAGAGATCTGATTGTTCCATTTATTCCTAACAGAGCACTTCGTTCTTAGACTGCAGGTTTACTGGTGATTCCTAGAGTCTCTAGAGGTAGAATGGGAGGCAGATCTTTTAGTTATCAGGCTCCTCTCCTCTGGAACCAGCTCCCAGTTTTAGTCTGTGAGGCAGACACCCTGTTTACTTTTAAGGCTAGGCTTAAAACTTTCCTTTGTGGTAAAGCTTATAGTTAGAGTGGCTTAGGTTATCCTGAGCTATCTTCCTTATTTTTTACCTCCGCCTTTCTCCCTACCTGTTGGATGGAGTAAGGGGGAGTCTGGTTTAGCCTAAACCGTCTCAGTTATGGTTGAGGTGCAAACACACCCTCTATTCCTGCTACCTATATGACGCCCTCTCTTTTCCAATGGTTATGGTCAATCTGACAGAGAGACATGTCCCAATCCTTGTGGTTTTTAGTATAACAATGGCCATCATTGGGCTCTAGATGGACAATCAAGTTTATTATTTTACTTAGTGCCCCTACACGTGGCCTGTTCTGGGGTGGCCGGGCTCTGGTACTCGGTGGTTTGGTCTGGCCACCCCGGCGGCCCCGCGCCGTTCCGGACCCTTTGTGGGGGTGCCTTGAGACAACATTGTTGTAAATAAGCGCTATATAAAGAAATGAACTGAAACTATCTCTGTAGTTATGCTGCTATAGGCTTAGGCTGCTGGAGGACATAATGACCACTTTCACCCTCTTCGCTACATTCTCACACTACTCTCCAATTTTGCATTATTTGCTGTTATTTCAGCTTTTAGCTTTATGTTTTCTCTCTTTTCTCTTCCTAGAAGCTACACCTGGCCTGACTGTGTCTACTTGTGACACCTTTCTGGAGAGGGGCATTGTCCAAGCTTCTGCTGGCAACAACTTAATGCTCACCTTCTACAGATGATCCACTTGACCCTGTTTTTCAGTGTTTAACCCTTTCTCTCTCCCAGACATAGCTATTGACTGAGCTTTTACTGTGACTAACTCTATGTGCTCTCTTTCAGACTCTTACCTTTAAAACTGGCTCAGAGTTTATCTGTTCTTTCTTTCTAGATGAAACGACTAAAGGAGCTACATCCATTAACAATTACTTTTCCTTCCCATAGAAAGTACTCCTGGATCAGTGCTTCTGTGTTCTTTTTGTGTCTCTGCTCTGTTCTCTCAAACCCCCAGTCGGTCGTGGCAGATGGCCGCTCACACTGAGCCTGGTTCTGCTGGAGGTTTCTTCCTGTTAAAAGGGAGTTTTTCCTCTCCACTGTCACTACATGCATGCTCAGTATGAGGGATTGCTGCAAAGCCAATGCCAGTGACTGTCCACTGTCTCTACATGCTCATCCAGGAGGAGTGAATGCTACAAATCTCTGACTCCATGCAATCTGCTAGGTTTCTGTAGATAGAAAAACTTTTTATCCAGTTTGAATAAATAACTGAATCTGACTGCACTGTTCAATGGTTAGGATTAATTGGAATGTATGTACTTAACTTTTGTGAAGTGCCTTGAGATGACATGTGTTGTGAATTGGCGCTATATAAATAAACTGAATTGAATTGAAAACCGAATAGATAATTTGCATTAAGGAATTTTAGTAATTGAGGTAATCAATTCATTCAGGCAATTGTTTAAGCCCTACTACTCTCAGCAACTTTATCAGCTGCTCTCTGTCAGTTGTTATTCCCAGCTTATTTGCTGGCACCTCTTTTTTTTCAAATCATCTGTTTCTGTTTAGTTGGTTTTCTTTTGTTTCATCATGTATCTAGCCACCTATCTAACATTTTTAGCATTTGAGTCTTTTATCTCTGAACCATGGATCACACCTGATTTGAGCAAACAAAACTGTGGATGAGAGAAGATTATTCAATGTGTAACTAAAAAAGAAAAGTAAGACATTTAATCTTTGCAAAATGGTATTTAATCTGTCTTCTGAGAAGCTCCAAGGTGTCAGAAAGTCTTGCAGATCTGCACACCGTGTTTAATGAGAACATGCTAGCTTGTTTACTTAATGAGGATCCCAGCAAAAGGCCCACACGGAAGACACGAAAAATGAAAAAGAAAATACAGATTAAAGTGAGAGCCTCTGAGTCTTCAGAAAAAAAAAAATTTTAATAAGTGTTTGCAATTCTAGGATCAGATAAAGAGGTTTTGTATTTAAACTAATGTACAGACAATACCAAATTTGATACCATGCCGTATCTGAAATTCTACACAGATGGTGGTATTGTTCAAAACAATGCAGGTTTTTGTGAGTAAGGTTTTGTTTTGGAAGGTTGGAGCTTGTGGGTTGCCAGATTAGGCCCTCACCCACACGCCTCATTGAAGCTTGGGGTTAGACTTTGCCACTCAACAGGATTTCTTTCAGAGCATGCCCACCCGCATGTCATTGTTCAAAGCTTCATGGACACCTCTCTGTGCCAGAATAGCAACAACACACCAAACTTGTCCAATTTGCCCATCATGGGAGGTGACAGTCGAGAGCCTGAGGGTGGGAGGTTCCTGCTGTGTTTACACAATGTGGCAACCTGCTGTCGCCCATCACCACCCCCTTGCATTCCACCGACACCCCCCTCCTTCGCTTTACAGTCACCCAGTTTCAACAGGGATCTAATAAAACTTCAATTTTATTTTTGATAAGGGGAAAGATAACAGAGGAAAAAGAGGAATATTGATGGGAGCTAATGTTGCTTTTAAAAGGAGAGGTAATACAAAAAGTACAGTAAGCTGTAATATTTAAATTCATTGTATTTATATAGCTTAACAAAAATCGCATCTCAAAGTGGCTCTGGGTGAATTTGCCCCTTCGCCAGTTTCTACCCCGCATTCACTGCCACGCGCTGATATGTTCTCCCCCTTTCCACTTCTATCTCACCCTTGCAAGCAAATGAGTTCATACCCATGTACTTAAACATTTGCATATCAATTGGTTTTTCTTTTTAGTTGATTATTTTCATTACTGAATGACATAAATGGTCATAAAAACCTTCAAATCTCAGTTTTAATTTAATTATATATTGTTTACTAAAACTTTATTTTACACCCTATATCTATTATTGTGGTTCTGCTTTGCATTTGGTCCAGCTGTAATGAAATTATGACCCTTTTCCAAACCAACATATCAGACACATACCTCTATCTAAAAAACCAAGTGTTGCTTTTCGCTGATATCATAACCACATTTACCTTCAGCATATGAAGATATACACTAATACTGATAAAAAATAGAATGAGCCTCTTTGTCACATTAAAGTACTTTTTAAAAATAATAACCTTTAAGCTTGTAATAAACATAGTCCACATTTCTTCATTAAAATGTTGTTTATTGGTCTGATGTAATATTTGAATCTTAAATGTCATGTTTTCATTAGCTGTGAGCAGAAAACCATCATAATTAATAGAAATAAAGTCTTGAAAACATCAGTTTCTGTGGATGTAATCTATACAATGAGTTTCCCTCAGTGATGGAGTTACTGACATAAATGAACTTTTCAATAATATTCTCATTTATTGAATATGACTGTAATAATTGCTTTAACTCCTTTTCAATGCTGCAGCAAAACATCCCCTGGCAGGTACGAGATGACACTTTGTCACTTTGAAGCGTCAGACATTAACTAGATCCACTTTGTACCCAAAAAGGTTGCTAAGAAACAAACATATGAAATGGCTTAGCAGCATTTTGTCTCACTCCCCCATAAATAAAACAGATGCAATTTAAAGTACTTTAGGCTGAACCCACAGGAGTAAATGGATAGTGTTGGCTGTATTCTTTGTTATGCTCATGTTGAAAGTTTGGAACATGTATTTGATTTTGCAAGTTTGTTTCTGGGTTTAGGGAAGACTTTCAGTGTTAGCTTTAAAAATGTTATGTCTATCTTAACAGGCAACACTAAAACCTTTGGGCAGGATTGTGCAAAAGAGCATTTAGAATTTATAATAAATTGATTTATTCCATTTGGAAAATAATTTATTCAGAAATGTCAATTCATTAAAATAAGTTCCATTATATTCATGTTCAATATGAAAAATGTTTGGTTTATTTCATTGAGGCCCTTATTATTCACTGTATTGCAAAATTAAATATCAAAGTGTCTCTCTTTCTTTTGTCTCTTTGTTAAAAAACAAAGAGACAAAAGAAAGAGAGACACCGTAGATGCAATACTGATTGAAGTGTTAGAAGTTGGAATTTTTAAAGTTTGTCATTCAAAGCAACTGCGGTCTGGGCCTCGCCGGACCACTCCTTTGTTCCAGTTTTATTACTGGAGTTTTTCCATTGAGTTTCCGCCTCAGAGTTTTATGAGTCTTTTTTCGAGATTTGGGGCAATCAGCTGGTTGTGGCTAAAGGGGCGTGGCCCCACCGTTTTATCAGCTGATCACTGCAATTGAGACATCAGCACACCAGGAGGACTTCTCTTTCCATTCAACCTAAATTACACATTTTGTCCATAAAACTGCTGGTTTGATCTTCATAGACACTTAATGCGCATATATTTTTCTTTTATCCTTATTTTTAGGTTGTCATTTTTATCCCCTTTGTGTAGAATAGTGCTTGTCAGTTAGGTGAAGGTTTTTGGACCAGAATAATGGTATATCAGAATTAATTGGCTTCAATAAATCTTCATATATATAATTAAGAGAAGCGTTTGTGTTTATTTCGTGCAAGAGTGATTTATCTGTCAAAACAAGGTCGAAGTTCCCCCACCTTCGGTGACGTGGTTGAATAAACAGTGACATTTTGTGGTTTTGGTTAATAATTTATCAATTATTAATGATGAATAACTAATTGTAATTATTGAAGAGCTTTGAGCCCATAATCCCAACACCAGAGGACATCTCTGATTTCTATTCGTAAGTAATGATTTTTGGTTAAGAAATTCCTTTTTTTTTTCAAATTGTGATTTTAAATGATAATTCTTATAATATTAATTAATCAATAATAGTAATTCTTACAACTGCCTAAATGTGTCTGTAATTGCTTCCTGCACTAGAGTCACTCTACAAATATCATGACACTTGTCTTTACTACTGTATTGCACTTTTTACATTCATCAACAAAAAGCCCTTGACTGCCTTCAATTAGTCCAAAACTCTGCTGCAAGACTTAACCGTGACCAACAGAAAAACTCACATCTGTCCTGTTTTAATGTCTGTGCTGGTTACCTGTTTTTAGGATCCATTTCAAAATCCTGACTATAACTTTCAGGGCCTTGCATGGTTGCACTCTTTCCTTGTTATTGAATTGGCCACTTGGTAGTTGCCTAGAGCGGCAGCTACTAATGGGGGCGCTGCTGTGACAACTCACAAAAGCAGAAAAAACATGGAATGAAATAAATAATGGCAACAATGTAAAGCCCTGACTGGTGCCCTTTCCTCATGCTCTGTTGAGAAATAAATATTTACAGCAATCCCGCCCCCATGTCCTGTTATTCCTCATTCTGATGGATCTCCCCCTGCTGTCAATCAAATGTTCCGAAAAGTATAAGCGACCTTGGTACCTGGTCATGACAGAGAGGTGTCCCCACATGAGGAACCTTCCAGACCAGCTAGGATGCCAGGAAACAGCATGGCCCAGCATGTGTATTTTAAATCGCCAATAATATTTATGTAGTTAAATATTTAAAAAAGCAAAGCATTCAGTTAGTTAGCTGTAGTTCAGCCATGTTAGGTCTTAGAGCTAATCTATTGAAAACCTTTATCCTAACAAGTTTCAGTGTTAATAACTGTGGTTTCATACTAGAGAAACACATAGTATTATTAAGATCAAATATTGCTTTGTTGTATTGTGCATGGCAGATTTGGATGCCAGAGAGAGAAACACACAGATGTGTGCACCACTGGTAAAGCGACAGGAGAACTTGTTCATAGCCTTGGATGCAGAGAAATTACACCAAGCAGAACATGTCTCGGCTGTTGGCGATGTATCTGCTGTAAGCTCAGTCCCACACACACACTACTATCGTGTACAAACTGTGTTCCCTCTGTTCCATCTGCTGCATGCTCACATACTCATTGTAATTAACAATGGTGGAGAATCTTCATGTTAAAAGCTGATTAGATGGAGTGGAGTTCAAATGCTGGCTCCTAAATGCAGCTTGTACTTGAAATGAAAGCAAGATGAATATGAATGTTTCTGTACTAACACCTTTTGCTAAACAAGTGAATTGAACTGTCTGCACTGGGCTTTTTCATTGTTAAGTTTTCTGTGTCCTAATCCAGAGTTTTTCAAAGAGGGGGCCGCCATTGGGCACTGGGGTGGGGGGGCTCAGAAAATTGGAGGCTCCAACCACCTCCAAGGTTATTTAAAAGACTATTTCACTGACCCTAAAAACACAAATTTAAGGCCAGGCTTAACAAACTGTTTAGGAGCCACCATTCCGTCCCACCCATTAGTGTAGTCTTTGTTTGTCACTTCCAAACCAACACACACTCTTGTCTTACAAACACATGTAAGGATTACGATTATTAATTAAATAATTGATATTTATCAAAATTATTATTAAAAATCATAATTCAGAAGAATAATTTTTTTATCAAAAATCATTGCTTACAAATAGAAATCAGAGATGCACTCTGGTGTTATTAATTATGGGCACAGAAGCACTTAATAACTACAAAAACATTCACCTAACTAACAAGCACCATTCCACAAAAGAGTAAAATGATTACCTAACTAATAAAATGAAACATATGCGCATTGAGAGTCTATGATGATCAAACCAGCAGCTTTATGGACAAAATGTGCAGTTTGGGTTTACTTGGAAAGTGAAACCCTCCTGGTGTGCTGATATCTTGATTGCGCCGATCAACTGGCAGAAAAGTGGGACCATGTCCTTAGCCATTAACAGCTGATTGCCCCAAATCTCAAACAAAGGATCATAAATCTCTGAAGCGGGACTCGATGGGAAAAGACTCCAGTAATAAAACTGGGACAAAGGAGTGGTCAGGCCACGAGGTCCAAACCGCAGCTTTGCTTTGAATGGAAAATGTTTAAAATTCCAACTTCCAACTCCTGCCTGATTTGGGATCAGCCGAACAAAAACATGAACGTGCACCTTACTGATCGCATCCACGCTCTGTGATTCAGCCGCACAGCAAATCAAAAAAGCTCAGCATAAACACTTATATCATTATTGCATGCAACAGGTTAATGTGTTGGATTAACTACTGGTGATTTTAAATCACCTTAAACTATGCCTCACCCTGCCCAGACTTCTAAATACACCTATCCGATTTACTATAAAAAGAATGAAACTTCTCATCCGTCCAAAATGGGAAAATATGAGGAACAATTGCAGTTGACTGAATGAACAAATATGAGGAACCGTTGCAGTTGATTGAATCCTTGTTGCCAAGGAGATTAAAACTCATCTTCTTGGCAACAAACCTCTGTGGGTTTTCACTTGAGCTGGAGTGTTGGCACGGTCCCGCACGGAATGGCCGTGTGGAGGAAAAGTTCGCCTATGAGCTTTTGTCTCCATTGCATCGTCCCGTGAGACACGCTGGAAATGGCAACAAAAGTTTGGTTTCCGCGGGTTTTATAATCCTGGGTGACGTCAGAGCTGCGATGCCTGTTGAGCTGCGCATGTCAAACTGCGCAACCTAGTCCGACCAATATGGATGACCCCAACACACACAAGCACACACACACATGCTTGAGAGAGAGTTGATTTATCTTGTTCTGTGCTTTTTGCCAATGGTTTGTTGAAAATGCTGTTATTGTTGAAAACCATGTTAGTTGCTTCTTTATTTTTTTCATTCCATATTTCCATATTCCATATTTTGTGTGTGGGTTTTCAGAGGGGGTCTGTGGCCAGAAACTAATGCTGTTTGGGGGTGGCTCAACTTTTTTGAATGTGATAGTGGACCTCTTAACGGTGGGAGCTGAAAAAAAACAAATTTTTTTATCCACCTCAATTGCATCCATCACTAGATGGAATAGAACTGCAGCAGTTAAAATATGTATGCTACAATAGCAAAATTCTGATCACAGGGAAAATAAAAAATAGCATAACAAAAAAAAAACTATTTACATATGCTACATAGAATAACAGCATCAGCCTAAAATATCAGCAATTACCCACCTTGAATTTAAAATATCAGTATTGGCAATGGAAAAACCTATATTAGTTATATATAACAGCTAACAGGAGGCTGTGTGCCACCAGTCATCTTCCTGAACTTTGCAGCAACCATTTTGACTGAGAATGGAACGTGTAATGTGTTTTTGGAACTCCTTAGCGAAAATGGGGGTAGTTTAAAAGTTTTTAAAATAAAAACAAATTGCTTTTTACAAAGCTTTACTTTTAAATTAGTTACTCTGACTGGAAAAGCTTCACATGTTCTATTATATGTACATGTTTCACACAGAAAGATCACTGGTGTTGCACTGCCTCTTAGCCTTCATTTCCCATGTAACTATTCATTCGTTTCCATATAATTAATGCTTAAAGCCAAAATGATGATGGTTTTGAGGTTATTAAAATAGTATTTACATAAACCGCTGGTAGTTAATTCCCATCCCAGCCTACGGAGTAAGGGATCCCACACAGTCGGGTGTACTTGACTCCATGGACATCTGCCCATAATCAAAGCAGACTCAATGTTGACTCAGTGGAGACTCAAAATGGACATCTGCCCAACATGTCCGCGCAAAGCTTTAATGGCCATATATACCGCCTTTTTTATTTTTCCAAAGCAACACAGTAAATTAGCACTTTCTCCTTGTCCAATGAGGTCACAACAGAATGTGTGGAAATTTAGGAATCGGTCACTAGTAATGTAGGACATTGGTACCTCCGAATATGAAACCTCAAACATCCACAGACAGTGGGCGCAGAGTGTGCATCACTTACAGTATGCCCGACTGAGAGCCTTAAGTTGATAATGGGAGACTGGTTGGTCTTCAGCAGGTTAATTAGTTTAGCATCATGAAGACAATAAGTTGTACTGTGTAGTGAGTATTTTCTAATACAATTTTTTATGTCATTCATACAACTTACCTACAATCACGATACAACAGCAGCCACCTTTAAATCCATATTATTTTCACTAAGTCATGTGGAATTTGCATGGACTCATTTGAAATCCCCACAGAAAGGGAAACAGAGATTCTGAAGTTATTACGGATTTTAAGGCACCTCTATGCTCCCGACCAAAACCATATATTCAGTCCTCTTTCTGCTCTCTCCATTTCTGAAATCTTCTGTATAAAGCCAAATATGGTCCTTTCAAACATTGCATTTCATCTTGAGGATAGGCCTCTGAACCTTCTTTTAGTTGTGGTGTCATTTAAACACAACATTCGTTGGCAGCTCCGACGGTCCTGAAGCTTGCTCCTTATCAGTAATAAGATGCATGTCATAAAATAAATTGTCATGTAAATAGGAGTGTACCACATTTGTATAATTTGCAATTTAACATTTCTATTGAAGTATTACGCACATTCAGAGGCACACTTAATTTATAATCTAGAGACGGAGGTTACGTTTTTCTGCCTTGCAAACATTCCAGTGCTTTTTCCCAGACCTAATTCTTTCTGGTGTGTATCTCTTTTGGTGGTTACAAATTAAGAAGATATCCTGCTGTTCTGTGCTATGCTGCCAAAATACAATTAGCTCAAGCCAGCAAAAATTTGTCTGATTTTGCATCTACTAAGACAAAGAAACTCCTTCTTACTCCTACCCTATTTTTAGTTCAAGATGATTTCTCCAATGGCTCATGTCTGTAACAAGAGGTAATTTGACTGAAAGTGGGGGATTCAAGTTTAATTTGGTTGGGTGTGGTAAGGAATCAGATGCCACAGAAAATAAAGAGGACGAAAGCGTAGCGGGGAGTGGGGAATTATTTTAAGACCTCTTTTTAAGCATACAGACCCCTGTGAGGCAAAATTGATGAAATTGTTCATACTGCTGGTCAAAATATTGAGCTTTACTCTGTTTTTACAACTCATTTTCATACTTTGCTTGGGAAATATCAAACAATCTTTCCTAGAAGCAGTAGCTCAGTAAATGTGCTGAATTGCCATTTCTTCCCAAGATGACCTTGCTATGTGCGAGTCAGCACCCTGCTTTAATTATTATAGCTAGAAACCACTGATCAGGCCCGACATTTGGGTGTAGTGATGGACTCAGACCTGAACCTTCAGAGGTAAAGGGAATAAAAACAATTGCAATGTCTGTTGCTCTGACACCAGTGGTCATGAAATGCTTTGAATAGCTGGTACAGGATCACATCCCTTCTCCTTAAAAGGTCTGACCCTGGACACCCTGGACACCTACTTCTGCACCCCTACTCATCACAACTTCATGTCTGAGGGGGCGGGGCTTAGATGATGTCAGCGTATGATCACATACGATCATCAGGAACCCAAAGGTCCTCTTTCATGCCAACTTTGGTGTAATTTGGTTTGGGAAGGTTATTGGGTTTTGTCACTTTGGGCGCCAATGCCAACTTTGTGCCCACGCCCCCTAAACATGCCCGAAAACTCATTTTGACAACTTTAAATCCCCCATGCCTTAAGTGGATATTGACCAAATATGAAGCGGATAGCTCAAAATCCCTAGGAGGAGTTCGTTAAAGTTTGATGTAAGTAAAAGTGAAAAATGGCCAAAAATTAGCCTGTGGTCCAAAATGGGCGACTTCCTTTGCATTTTAGGGCATATCCCCATGATACTTTTTTTCTGGGTTTCAAGAGTTCTACCAGTGTGCCAAATTTCACATCTCTACGACTTACGGTTCGGCCTATCTCACATTTGGGGCCGTGACAAAGAGGTTTGGCCACGCCCACAGACGACGACATTAAGGAACAAGAATTTTCGTCAGGGGACAACTTTGGGTAAAATCGGGTATTTAGGGTCTTGGCAAAGTCCCTAAAGTTTCCCTGCAAATACGGGACGGAATAATAATAAGAAACCCTACGATTACAATTATGCCCTTGCCCCTTGCAGGCCTCCTGCTCGGGCCTAACAACCCTGACTCCGAGAAGGTTCCAGTGTTGTAGAAGACATTTTGACTTGTTCTGGTACCAAAAAAAACTTACCCATCAGTCTTAAATGGCTACATACTTTTTACCCTGACATCCCACATTATTAAGGTCATGAAGAGACTCCTGTTGGCCCACCTAAGTAAGCAAACAAGCACCTTTCAGGAGCTGAAGATGCCATCACACACCTGCTTTATCTGGACAAAGCAGGCAGTACTGTGTTCTTTGATTTGTCCAGTGCATTTAAAACAGTTCAGCTTGATTTGACTCATCAGAAACTCCAGAGGACAAAGGTGGAGGCCTCATCAATCACCTTGACCAATTACTTTACCAGACAAACAGACCACAGTTTGTGAGACTGGAGGGTAGTGTGTCTAAACAGGTAGTCAGGAGTACGGGAGCACCACATGGAACTGTACTTTAACATTTCCTTTTCAATCTGTACATCTCAGACTTCCAGTACAAGGCAGAGTCCTGTCATCTTCAAAAATACTCGGATGATTCTGTAATTGTTGGGTGTATGGAAGATGGAAGAGATGGAAAAGAAGTTGTGTTAACGGAGCTGGGGGACCACTTTGTGTCATGGTGTGGGAACAATTATATCATCTTAATTGTGAATAAAACAAAGGATATTTGCTTTCAACAGAAACAGGAAGAGGTCAAACATTATTTCATAGAAGGAAGAAGTGGAGGTGGTGAAGGAGTATAAATACCTCAGTGTTCACCTGGACAACAGACTACACTGGAGATGCAACAGTAAAGCCTTCTGCCAAAAATGACAACAGACTGTACTTCTTGAGGAAGCTCAGTCTTTCAGTGTTTGCAGTAAGATGCTGCATATCTTTTACGAGTCTGTTGTGAAAAATAAAATCTCTTCAGTGACTCAGAGGAAAGTTCCACAGGGTGTTAAAAAAGACTGGTTCTGTTATGACGACTGCTCTGGAGATGATTGTGCAAAGAAGGATGTTTCATAAAATTACAAACATTGCAGACAGCCCTAAGCATCCTCTTCAAGATGTTCTCTGTCAGATGGTTGTTGTGTACTGCTATGTTGAATAAAAAAAAAAAAACTATTAATTCTCACACAGACTATTTCAAAAGGATGCCTTTTTTTTTTTTCAACATGTCGTCTCAAGGCACTTCACAAAAGGTTTGGAAGGGTGCGGGGTTGTTGGGAGGGTTAGAATAAACTGTGAGTGAAACTAATGCGTGTTTAGAGTTTGGGCATTTTAGAATGGGCTATGTGTAGGGGTACTAAGTAAAATAATAAACTGATAAAGTTTGTCCATCTAGAGCACACTGGTGGCCACTGTTATACTAAAAACCACAAGGACTGGGGGTACCTCTCTCTGTCAGACTGATTATAACCATTGGAAAAGAGAAGGGGTCGGACAGGTAGCAGAAATGGAGGGTGTGTTTGCACCTCAACCGTAACTGAGCCGGTTTAGGCTAAACCTGACTCCACCTTACTCCATCCAACAGGGAGAGGGAAAGGCAGAGGTAAAAATAATTGGAGAGTGTTGTTTCCTGTTGCGTTGTGTGAAAGGTGGGTAACTTTAAAATGAGCTAAGTCAATTCAGTTGGATCATTCAGATCTCAAGTCAGGTACATACATTCCAACTAATCCTAACTATGAAACAGTGCAGTCAGATTCAGATTATTAATTCAAACTGGTTAAAAAGTTTTTCTATCTAAGGAAACCTAGCAGATTGCATCGAGTCAGAGACTTGTAGCAGTCACTCCTGGATGAGCATGTAGCGACAGTGAACAGTCACTGGTGTTGACTTTGCAGCAATCCCTCATACTGAGCATGCATGTAGCAACAGTGAAGAGGAAAAACTCCCTTTTAACAGGAAGAAACTTCCAGCAGAACCAGGCTCAGTGTGAGCGGCCATCTGCCACAACCGACTGGGGGTTTGAGAGAACAGAGCAGAGACACAACAAGAACACAGAACCAGAACATGGAACACCAGGAATACTTTCTATGGAAAGGAAAAGTAAATGTTAATGGATGTAGATATTTTCGTAGACAGGGTGTCTGCCTCACAGACTAAAACTGGGAGCTGGTTCCACATGAGAGGAGCCTGATAACTAAAAGATCTGCCTCCCATTCTACGTCTAGAGACTCTAGGATCCACCAGTAAACCTGCAGTCTGATAACGAAGTGCTCTGTTAGGAATATAAGGAACAATCAGATCAGGGAAGCTACAATAGGAGAAATACGATCTCTCTTGTTAATTTTCATCAGAACTCTTGCTGCAGCATTTTGAATCAACTGAAGGCTTTTTACTGCATTTTATGGACATCCTGGTAGCAAAGAATTACAATAGTACCTTGACGTAACAAATGCATGGACTAGTTTTTCAACGTCACTCCTGGATAGGATATTTCTAATTTTGGCAATGTTCCGGAGGTGAAAGAAGGAAATCCTAGAAACCTGTTTAATATGGGATTTAAATGACATGTCCTGGTCAAAAATAACACCAAGGTTTTTTACTTTATTATCGGAGGTCAATTTAATGCCATCCAGGTTAAGGGATTGACTAAGCAGTTTCTTTTTTAAAGACTCCGGTCCAAAGATGACAACTTCTGTCTTGTCTGAATTTAGAAGGAGAAAATTTAAAGTTTAATTTCCCTCCTCTTTCAACCCAAGTCTAAAACGAAGGCTACGGTACGGCACCAACATAGAAAGCCGCCTTTACTTCAAGGTGCGCCTTCTCAACTACTGGCCACAGCAGGTTTCTTCACTCGTGGTCCTCTGGAGAAGTCTTCCTTGAATCGGAGATTGCCAAACTTCAAAAAGGATTATTGTTTCGCCACTTTCTACCCCAAATCTCTATGGTGTCTCATAGAAAACTGGATGATTAAATCTCGAGGGCGTCCTTGCTTGTAGTCTATCTAACTGGTTGGGTTCATCAGGATTTATGAATAAGTAAAGCTGAGAATCATCAGAGTAACAGTGAATATTTTTCCCATTCTACCTGATAATTTTACCTATTGGAAGCATACAGGTCCTTCTCAAAATATTTGCATATTGTTCGTTCGTTCGTCGTCTCCCGCTTATCCAGGACTGGGTCGCGGGGGCAGCAGATTCAGCAGAGACGCCCAGACGTCCCTCTCTCCAGACACCTCCTCCAGCTCCTCCAGGGGGAGCCCAAGGCGTTCCCAGGCCAGCCGAGAGACATAGTCCCTCCAGCGTGTCCTGGGCCGTCCCCTGGGCCTCCTCCCGGTGGGGCGTGCCTGGAACAGCTCCCGAGGAAGGCGTCCAGGAGGCATCCGGTATAGATGTCGAAGCCACCCCAACTGGCTCCTCACGATGTGGTGGAGCAGCGGCTCTACTCCGAGCTCCTCCCGGATGGCCGAGCTCCTCACCCTATCTCTAAGGGAGTGCCCAGCCACCCTATGGAGGAAGCTGATTTCAGCCGCGTGTATCCAGGATCTCGTCCTCCCTGGCGTAGGCCTTACCAGGGAGGCTGAGGAGTGTGATCTCCCTGTAGTTGGAACACACCCTCCGGTCCCCCTTCTTATAAAGGGGGACCACCACCCCAGTCTGCCAGTCCAGAGGCACTGTCCTCGACTGCCATGCAATGTTGAAGAGGCGTGTCAACCATGACAGCCCTACAACATCCAGAGACTTGAGGTACTCAGGGCGGATCTCATCCACCCCCGAAGCCTGGCCACCGCAGAGCTTTTTAACCACCTCGGTGACTTCAGCCTGGGTGATGAAAGAGTCCAACCCCGAGTCCCCAGCCTCTGTTTCCACCACGGAATGCGTGATGGCAGGATTGAGGAGATCCTCGAAGTACTCCTTCCACCGCCCGATAATGTCCTCAGTCGAGGTCAGCAGTCTCCCGCCCCCACTATAAACAGTGTTGGCAAAGCACTGCTTCCCCCTCCCGAGGCGCCGGACGGTTTGCCAGAATCGCTTCGAGGCCAACCGGTAGTCCTTCTCCATGGCCTCACCGAACTCTTCCCAGGCCCGAGTTTTTGCCTCTGCCACAGCCCGGGCCGCAGCACGCTTGGCCTCATGGTACCCGTCAGCCGCCTCAGGAGTCCCACAAGCCAACCACAGCCGATAGGACTCCTTCTTCAGCTTAACAGCATCCCTTACTGCCGGTGTCCACCACCGGGTTCTGGGATTGCCGCCACGACAGGCACCGCAGACCTTACGGCCGCACCTATGGGCAGCAGCATAGACAATAGATGTAGAGAACATGGTCCACTCGGACTCTATGTCTCCAACATCCCCCGGGATCTGGTCGAAGCTCTCCCGGAGGTGGGAGTTGAATACATCCCTGGCCGAGGGCTCCGCCAGGCGTTCCCAGCAGACCCTCACTATGCGCTTGGGCCTGCCGAGTCTGTCCGGCTTTCTCCTCCTCCAGCGGATCCAACTCACCACCAGGTGATGATCAGTGGACAGCTCAGCCCCTCTCTTCACCCGAGTGTCCAAAACATGCGGCCGAAGGTCTGATGATACGACAACAAAGTCGATCATCGACGTCCTGCCTAGGGTGTCCTGGTGCCAAGTGCACTGATGGACACCCTTATGTTTGAACATGGTGTTCGTTATGGACAATCTGTGACTAGCACAGAAGTCCAATAACAAAACACCACTCGGATTCAGATCGGGGAGGCCATTCCTCCCGATCACGCCTCTCCAGGTGTCACTGTCGTTCCCCACGTGGGCGTTGAAGTCCCCCAGCAGAATAATGGAGTCCCTGGGAGGGGCACTATCCAGCACCCCCGACAGGGACGCCAAGAAGGCAGGGTACTCTGCACTACCACTCGGCCCGTAGGCTGAAATGATAGTCAGAGACCTCTCCCCAACCCGAAGGCGCAGGGATACAACCCTCTCATCCACTGGGGTAAACCCCAACACGAGACGGCTGAGCTGGGGGGCAACAAGCAAACCCACACCAGCCCGCCGCCTCTCCCCGTGGGCCACTCCAGAGTAGAAGAGAGTCCAACCCCTCTCAAGGAGATGGGTTCCAGAGCCCACGCTGTGCGTGGAGGCGAGCCCGACTATTTCTAGTCGATATCTCTCGACCTCCCGCACAAGCTCAGACTCCTTCCCCCCCAGCGAGGTGACATTCCACGTCCCTAGAGCCAGCCTAAGCATCCGGGGATCGGGCCGTTGAGGTCTCCACCTTCGTCCGCCACCCAATCCTCTTTGCACCGGTCCCTCACGGTTCCCCCTGCAGGTGGTGGGCCCACTGGAGGATGGCCTCGCGTCTCTCGTTCGGGCTTGGCCCGGCCGGGTCCCGCGAGGAGCAACCCGGCCACCAGGCGCTCTCCGACGAGTCCCGACCCCAGGCCTGGCTCCAGTGTGGGACCCCGGCTCCGCCGTACCGGGCGACGTCACTTGCCTCGATTCTGTAGTCATCATGAGGGATTCTCGAACCGCTCTTTTTCTGACCCATCACCTAGAGTCTGTTTGCCATGGGAGACCCTACCGGGGCATTTAAGCCCCAGACAACATAGCCTCTAGGATCATTCGAGTACTCAAACCCTTCCACCACGTTAAGGTTCAAGGAGGGGTATTAGCACATTGTGATAAAGTTAATTATTTTCCATAATGTTATGATGAAAATTTAACATTCATATATTTTAGATTCATTGCACACTAACTGAAATATTTCAGGTCTTTTATTGTCTTAATACGGATAATTTTGGCATACAGCTCATGAAAACCCAAAATTCCTATCTCACAAAATTAGCATATTTCATCTGACCAATAAAAGAAAAGTGTTTTTAATACAAAAAACGTCAACCATCAAATAATCATGTACAGTTATGCACTGAATACTTGGTCGGGAATCCTTTTGCAGAAATGACTGCTTCAATGCAGCGTGGCATGGAGGCAATCAGCCTGTGGCACTGCTGAGGTCTTATGGAGGCCCAGGATGCTTCGATAGTGGCCTTTAGCTCATCCAGAGTGTTGGGTCTTGAGTCTCTCAACGTTCTCTTCACAATATCCCACAGATTCTCTATGGGGTTCAGGTCAGGAGAGTTGGCAGGCCAATTGAGCACAGTGATACCATGGTCAGTAAACCATTTACCAGTGGTTTTGGCACTGTGAGCAGGTGCCAGGTCGTGCTGAAAAAGGAAATCTTCATCTCCATAAAGCTTTTCAGCAGATGGAAGCATGAATTGCTCCAAAATCTCCTGATAGCTAGCTGCATTGACCCTGCCCTTGATAAAACACAGTGGACCAACACCAGCAGCTGTCACGGCACCCCAGACCATCACTGACTGTGGGTACTTGACACTGGACTTCTGGCATTTTGGCATTTCCTTCTCCCCAGTCTTCCTCCAGACTCTGGCACCTTGATTTCCGAATGACATGCAGAATTTGCTTTCATCCGAAAAAAGTACTTTGGACCACTGAGCAACAGTTCAGTGCTGCTTCTCTGTAGCCCAGGTCAGGCGCTTCTGCCGCTGTTTCTGGTTCAAAAGTGGGTTGACCTGGGGAATGCGGCACCTGTAGCCCATTTCCTGCACACGCCTGTGCACGTTGGCTCTGGATGTTTCTACTCCAGACTCAGTCCACTGCTTCCGCGTGCCCCAAGGTCTGAAATTGGCCCTTCTCCACAATCTTCCTCAGGGTCCGGTCACCTCTTCTCGTTGTGCAGCGTTTTCTGCCACACTTTTTCCTTCCCACAGACTTCCCACTGAGGTGCCTATTCGTTCAGAAATTTCTTTCTGTGTCTTACCCTCTTGCTTGAGGGTGTCAATAGTGGCCTTCTGGACAGCAGTCAGGTCGGCAGTCTTACCCATGATTGGGGTTTTGAGTGATGAACCAGGCTGAGAGTTTTAAAGGCCTCAGGAATCTTTTGCAGGTGTTTAGAGTTAACTCGTTGATTCAGATGATTAGGTTCATAGCTCGTTTAGAGACCCTTTTAATGATATGCTAATTTTGTGAGATAGGAATTTTGGGTTTTCATGAGCTGTATGCCAAAATCATCCGTATTAAGACAATAAAAGACCTGAAATATTTCAGTTAGTGTGCAATGAATCTAAAATATATGAATGTTAAATTTTCATCATGACATTATGGAAAATAATTAACTTTATCACAATATGCTAATATTTTGAGAAGGACCTGTACCAAGCTGGCAGCGTGAAAGCTAAGGCTAGCAACATTATTGAGGAGCCAACAGGTAATGAACCTAAAGGGATCAATGTAGCTAATGCTGATGTCATCCTAGCCGCCATAAATTCCATGAAAATAGAATTTCAGCAAAATTGGATGGAATAGTAATGTCAATAAATGGCATGAAAGCAGACATAAGTGGTTGTAGAGCAAGTTTCCCAGGCGGAACAACAAATATTGAATGCGGAAGATGAGATGGTCAACCTGCAGACTAAAGTAAATAAGCTGTAGTCTACAAATAAAATACTGGAAGAAAAGGCTTTGGACATGAGAACCAGGTTTAAGTAATATGACACTTGTTGGACTTTCTGTAGGTGTCGAGGGCTCAGACACATGCATGCTTTTGGAGGAATGGATTCCAGAATTGTTAGACGCCGCGTTGGCAGGAACATCAGCTGTGATTGAAAGGGCTAATCGGATAGGACTGAAGATAATTGCCGAACATTTTGGGGAAAAACTGGTCTGATCCAGAGAGACGGCATCCACCCCACTTTGAATAGAGAAGCTCTTCTTTCTAGGAATCTGGCCGAATGTATTAGTTCTCCAAAACTCTGACAACCCAGGGTTCAGACCAGGAAGCAGGGTCGTAGTTTAACACTCCTCTCTGCAGCTTCTGTACTGTTACCCACCCATTACCCTATTAAGACAGTGTCTCGCCCACGACCAAAATTGAATAGATTAAAAAATACTCTTAACAGGAGGAATTCATGATAATCTCATAAAAATAAACACAATTCAGACTAAAAAGAAAAATAAAACAATTAAATGTGGCTTACTGAACATAAGATCTCTCTCTTCAAAGACTTTGCTAATTAGTGACTTGATTTGTGACAATCAGATTGATTTATTTTGTCTGGCTGCAGCAAGAGGATTATGTTACTATAAATGAGTCATCTCCTACTAATTATTACAATTTTCACATACCTCGAAATACTGGGTGAGGAGGAGGAGTAGCAACCATCATTCAGTCTGATTTATTGATTAGTCCCAGACCAATCAATAGCTACAACTCTTTTGAATATTTAATCCTTAGTTTTCCTCATCCAAATTGCAAAGCATTAAAACCACTTCTGTTTGTTGTTTTGTACCATCCACCATGCCCTTACTCTCAATTTTTAGATCATTTTTCAGACCTTTTATCTGATTTAGTGTTAAATACAGATAAGGTTATTATAGTGGGGGATTTTAATATTCACGTTGACACTGAAAGTGATAGACCAAATATAGCCTTTAATGCTATCTTAGACTCAATTGGCTTTGCTCAAAACATTAACAAACCTACCCACCATTGTCTTCATTCTCTGGACGTTTGTGCTGACATATGGCATTAGTGTAAAGACATAACAATATTTCCTCATAACCCTGTCCTGTCTGACTATTTTGTAATAACCTTTGAGTTTAATTTAAGTACTCCACACCTGAAAGAAAGTTTAATTATAGTAGATCATTATCAGACAATGCTGTAACAACCTTTATAGAATCTGTTCCACTTTTAATTTCTTCATTATCACAGCAAAAACAGTGGAGGGCAATAATTTTGTTTCTTCCCCTTCACAAATTGATTCTCTTGTTTATAGTATTACTTTCTCAAGGGGGCTGCATTGTCTAATGCACCATTAGACAATGCAGCCCCCTTGAAAAAGAAGGTAATTATTTATAGGAGGTTGGCTCCCTGGTTTAATTTAGAGCTGCGTACTTTAAAGCACATTGTTGGAAAATTGGAGAGGAAATGGCGCTCTACAAACCTAGAGGATTTCTACTTAATCTGGAAAAATAGTCTAATATTGTATAAATAGACACTTTGCCAAGCCAGAACAGCTTATTTCTCATCATTAATAGAAGACAACAAGAATAATCCTAGGTTTCTCTTTAGTACAGTTGCTAAACTTACACAGTCATAGCTCTGTTGAGTCATCCATTCCCTTAGCTCTCAGCAGTCAAGGCTTTATGGGATTCTTCTTAAATAAAATTGATTCTATTAAAAACAAAATCAAATGTGTGAGCATTTACACAACAATGATCTGTTTGAAGACTTTCAGTCAGGTTTCAGAGCTCATCGTGGGACTGAAACAGCTCTGCTGAAAGTCACTAATGATATTCTCCTAGCCTCAGATAATGGACTTGTGTCTGTACTTGTCCTATGAGATCTCAGTGCTGTATTTGATACGGTTGATCACAATATTCTCTTAGAAAGGCTGGAAGATGCTGGATCAGGGGAACAGCACTAGGCTGGTTTAAATCTTATTTGTCTGACAGATTGCAGTTTGTTCATGTAAATGATAAATCATCTTCACACTCCAGGGTTAATTGTGGAGTACCACAGGGTTCAGTACTTGGGCCAATTCTCTTTACTATATATACAGGTCCTTCTCAAAATATTAGCATATTGTGATAAAGTTAATTATTTTCCAAAATGTCATGATGAAAATTTAACATTCATATATTTTAGATTCATTGCACACTAACTGAAATATTTCAGGTCTTTTATTGTCTTAATACGGATGATTTGGGCATACAGCTCATGAAAACCCAAAATTCCTATCTCACAAAATTAGCATATCATTAAAAGGGTCTCTAAACGAGCTATGAACCTAATCATCTGAATCAACGAGTTAACTCTAAACACCTGCAAAAGATTCCTGAGGCCTTTAAAACTCCCAGCCTGGTTCATCACTCAAAACCCCAATCATGGGTAAGACTGCCGACCTGACTGCTGTCCAGAAGGCCACTATTGACACCCTCAAGCAAGAGGGTAAGACACAGAAAGAAATTTCTGAACGAATAGGCTGTTCCCAGAGTGCTGTATCAAGGCACCTCAGTGGGAAGTCTATGGGAAGGAAAAAGTGTGGCAGAAAACGCTGCACAACGAGAAGAGGTGACCGGACCCTGAGGAAGATTGTGGAGAAGGGCCGATTTCAGACCTTGGGGCACCTACGGAAGCAGTGGACTGAGTCTGGAGTAGAAACATCCAGAGCCACCGTGCACAGGCGTGTGCAGGAAATGGGCTACAGGTGCCGCATTCCCCAGGTGAACCCACTTTTGAACCAGAAACAGCGGCAGAAGCGCCTGACCTGGGCTACAGAGAAGCAGCACTGAACTGTTGCTCAGTGGTCCAAAGTACTTTTTTCGGATGAAAGCAAATTCTGCATGTCATTCGGAAATCAAGGTGCCAGAGTCTGGAGGAAGACTGGGGAGAAGGAAATGCCAAAATGCCAGAAGTCCAGTGTCAAGTACCCACAGTCAGTGATGGTCTGGGGTGCCGTGTCAGCTGCTGGTGTTGGTCCACTGTGTTTTATCAAGGGCAGGGTCAATGCAGCTAGCTATCAGGAGATTTTGGAGCAATTCATGCTTCCATCTGCTGAAAAGCTTTATGGAGATGAAGATTTCATTTTTCAGCACGATCTGGCACCTGCTCACAGTGCCAAAACCACTGGTAAATGGTTTACTGACCATGGTATCACTGTGCTCAATTGGCCTGCCAACTCTCCTGACCTGAACACCATAGAGAATCTGTGGGATATTGTGAAGAGAACGTTGAGAGACTCAAGACCCAACACTCTGGATGAGCTAAAGGCCGCTATCGAAGCATCCTGGGCCTCCATAAGACCTCAGCAGTGCCACAGGCTGATTGTCTCCATGCCACGCTGCATTGAAGCAGTCATTTCTGCAAAAGGATTCCCGACCAAGTATTGAGTGCATAACTGTACATGATTATTTGATGGTTGACGTTTTTTGTATTAAAAACACTTTTCTTTTATTGGTCGGATGAAATATGCTAATTTTGTGAGATAGGAATTTTGAGTTTTCATGAGCTGTATGCCAAAATCATCCGTATTAAGACAATAAAAGACCTGAAATATTTCAGTTAGTGTGCAATGAATCTAAAATATATTAATGTTAAATTTTCATCATGACATTATGGAAAATAATTAACTTTATCACAATTTGCTAATATTTTGAGAAGGACCTGTATTCATTCAGCTGCGGCTGGGTGGATGTTTTACTTTTAACCTTGTTATCTTTGCTGGCCTTCGGCATTACCACAGGCGAGTGGTTTTGCTCTTGTGAGTTTTATGTAGCAATGTAGGCTCTTTTGACAGAAATTGTAGTCTTATGATTGGAGCAGTGGATAATGTGTCTACCCAGGCGGCCGCCATAACAGGAAGTCCCTCCACTGTGTTTTTCTGTGATAATGAGGAAATTAAAAGTGAAACAGATCATTCATACAGGTTCATACAGCATTGTCTGATAATGAATAAAATGTTTTTCCAGGCCAGGAGCACACTAATGTTGTAGCACATTTATTGGCTTAATCAAGGACTCAATCATAGAAACGGTGCAACATTAACTGAACATTAACATAAACAACCTAAAAAGTAGAAACGTGTAAAAATGCTGTTCATGTTTGTTAATAAGAACTGATGCTGTAAAATTAATTATTAGTTTAATTTAGGTCATTTCTATTAATCACTGTTTTTGTGAAACTATTTTTTGGCAACTAGTCACGCTGTTTCTATTTTTGTTTTAGTGCCATAAACACTTAGACATTACTGTAGGGCACAAGTTTGTGGATCTTAAAATGTGTGGTTGGTGTTATATCACTTTCTCTGCAAATTTGTTTACTGTGACACCTACTTTGACACATTAATTTTGATACCTTTATGTATTGTAGGTGTAGAAGTGATCAAAAAGCAATAGAGATAGAAATCAGTTGTTTTTTGCCAGATCATGAAATCAAAGGACGGTCAGTCAGATATAAACCTAGCCAACCTGAAAGCCTAAGAGAATATTCCGGAGCTATCAGAGATGCCCACAATACAATGATCTATCCCGAGTTTGTCCAGCATCCAAATCCAATTCCAGGATCCAAATCACTATATGAACCCCCAAATCACAAAATATTTAAATCGAAAAAATTTAGATTTTTGTTCTAAACTTTCTAATATTAGAGCATACAGGTCTTTCTCAAAATATTAGCACATTGTGATAAAGTTAATTATTTTCCATAATGTCATGATGAAAATTTAACATTCATATATTTTAGATTCATTGCACACTAAGTGAAGTATTTCAGGTCTTTTATTGTCTTAATACGGATGATTTTGGCATACAGCTCATGAAAACCCAAAATTCCTATCTCACAAAATTAGCATATTTCATCCGACCAATAAAAGAAAAGTGTTTTTAATACAAAAAACGTCAACCTTCAAATAATCATGTACAGTTATGCACTCAATACTTGGTCGGGAATCCTTTTGCAGAAATGACTGCTTCAGTGCAGCGTGGCATGGAGGCAATCAGCCTGTGGCACTGCTGAGGTCTTATGGAAGCCCAGGATGCTTCGATAGCGGCCTTTAGCTCATCCAGAGTGTTGGGTCTTGAGTCTCTCAATGTTCTCTTCACAATATCCCACAGATTCTCTATGGGGTTCAGGTCAGGAGAGTTGGCAGGCCAATTGAGCACAGTGATACCATGGTCAGTAAACCATTTACCAGTGGTTTTGGCACTGTGAGCAGGTGCCAGGTCGTGCTGAAAAATGAAATCTAAACCCCCAAAGGCTTTTCAGCAGATGGAAGCCTGAATTGCTCCAAAATCTCCAGATAGCTAGCTGCATTGACCCTGCCCTTGATAAAACACAGTGGACCAACACCAGCAGCTGACACGGCACCCCAGACCATCAATAACTGTGGGTACTTGACACTGGACTTCTGGCATTTTGGCATTTCCTTCTCCCCAGTCTTCCTCCAGACTCTGGCACCTTGATTTCCGAATGACATGCAGAATTTGCTTTCATCCGAAAAAAGTACTTTGGACCACTGAGCAACAGTCCAGTGCTGCTTCTCTGTAGCCCAGGTCAGGCACTTCTGCCGTTGTTTCTGGTTCAAAAGTGGGTTGACCTGGGGAATGCGGCACCTGTAGCCCATTTCCTGCACACGCCTGTGCACGGTGGCTCTGGATGTTTCTACTCCAGACTCAGTCCACTGCTTCCGCAGGTCCCCCAAGGTCTGGAATCGGCCCTTCTCCACAATCTTCCTCAGGGTCCGCTCACCTCTTCTCGTTGTGCAGCGTTTTCTGCCACACCTTTTCCTTCTCACAGACTTCCCACTGAGGTGCCTTGATACAGCACTCTGGGAACAGCCTATTCGTTCAGAAACTTCTTTCTGTGTCTTACCCTCTTGCTTGAGGGTGTCAATAGTGGCCTTCTGGACAGCAGTCAGGTCGGCAGTCTTACCCATGATTGGGGTTTTGAGTGATGAACCAGGCTGGGAGTTTTAAAGGCCTCAGGAATCTTTTGCAGGTGTTTAGAGTTAACTCGTTGATTCAGATGATTAGGTTCATAGCTCGTTTAGAGACCCTTTTAATGATATGCTAATTTTGTGAGATAGGAATTTTGGGTTTTCATGAGCTGTATGCCAAAATCATCCGTATTAAGACAATAAAAGACCTGAAATATTTCAGTTAGTGTGCAATGAATCTAAAATATATGAATGTTAAATTTTCATCATGACATTATGGAAAATAATTAACTTTATCACAATATGCTAATATTTTGAGAAGGACCTGTACATGTACTGTGACGTGTACATATGTAAATTAAATGTAAAAATGTGCTCAGAGCAAAAGCATTTTTATGATTGCATTAAGGAAAAAGGTCTACACATCCACTGTTTGTGGGGCTACCCGTTTCTGGAAAGAAATCTTGGTTCTGCTCTTAAGTACTAAGTCACAGCCATTGGCACCACAGACACCTTAAGATTTTCTCAACTTCTGTCTTAGTTCCTTATCCTTTGTTGTTGGACTTTCTTAATTTTCTTTCTACTTAAAGTTGCTCATGCTTTTTCGCCAGTTTTGGTGAGCTATCACCTGTGTCACAGTGTGGATTCCAAAGTGACACATCCCAGCTTTGTCATTTTCCACCACCTTTCAGGGTGTCTCCCACATGCAAGAATTCATGTGATGGACTGTTGTCCAGTTCAGGGTTCAACATGCCTCTCTCACTCTGACTGTTGGAGTAGGCTTCATCTCTTTGTGAACCTGAATGTATTTGCAGATAGATGGATGAAGCATAAGCTTGTCTCCAAAACCATATGATGTAGCTTTTGGCATGGTTGTGGTAGAGATAAAAAATGTTTAAAAGCCATGAAAAAGTCTAAAACAAATCAATTGCCGTCTGGCTTTCTATTGTTATTCAAAGCACATTTTTATTTTAAAGGTAATTTTCCCAATGCAGCTGTCTGGGTAACTGTGTGCATTATTCAGATTATTTCCAGAGACTGCATGGCTAAGGGGTTGTGATGTTAAGGGGTGTAACTTTTCTTAACTTAGATTAAAAAAAAGTGAGCAGAGCAGACAAAATAGGTTAGGGCTCTAAGACACAAAGGTGTAGGTCAAACCTTGACAGACACAAAGTGGCAGAAAATAAAGAACTGACAGGTGCATAAATTATGAAGAGAAGAAATATACAAAAAGAAAAGTAGACCCAGTGAGCTACACCTAACAGAGAACACAGACTGTCATGATAGCACTTTAAAAGCTATTAGGTTTCTGCAGCTTTTGGTTCAGTGCTGAAAGGTGTAGGAAGAAACCATTAACTGCTCGCCAACTTTAAATGGTAACACCAACATTTCTCAGTAACTGTTGAGTAGGATGGAATATAACCACCATGCTGCCATTCACACTACCCAAACAAGTGAAAATGTTTCAAAGTATTCACACAGAGCTAAGTGAAGATAAAATAAGAGACATGTGTTGAAAATATAACTTTTATGTGTTAAAACAGAAAATATCTTCACATCACTTCATGTTTAGTGCTTTATGGCTTTAATGGATCTATTTACTTATTGTGATCCTATAATCCTCACCTCAAACAAAACAGATTATAAACAGTAAATTATCATCTTATTGATCTCCCATCATTAACTAGACCCTAGATCCACAATAAAACACATATAACTACCAAAGCAATGACTCAGAAATGACTCAGTCACTGAGAATATAGCTGAAGCCTAAACCGTCAACTAGACCAGCATCTATAATATATTTAACAATGATGTACAACCCAGCACAGTAAGAATATGTCTTATTTCTGCACATCCATGTTTTTAGAGATTCCAGTATAAATCTTCTTTTTATCTCCTTCATAAAGCAAATCAAAGATTATATATGAATAGCAGAATTGTTTGTGAAGGGAAAACCAAAACATTTGGGATGGAATCATAGCATGATTTGAATTTCAGGGTAAACTTTATTATATATTTGCAGGATAAATTCACCATTTTATCGTAGCTGATGTAATTCTGAAAACTTGAATGAGTAATTCTGACTGTAAACTTGACCCAACTACAGTGTTTCATACAGAATGTCGCACTTCCTGTATAAACGTCTTTGTATTTATAAAATCAATCTGAAAGTATACTCTTTTCATCTATGCCTGCCCTTAGTTTTAAATGAGACTTTATATTTTTTCAGTAGTTCAAAGCTACGAAACACGCATTGTCTTTTCAGTGTCGACTATTCAGACTCCAAAAGGAAACATTTGCAATGAAATGTATATGTTTGTTAAAACTTAACGCAATGTAAGGTACATGAGGGTTTTTTTTTCCTGTTAAGCCCATAATTATTCATAGCCCTGAAAAAGTTTGGTTTAAAATATTCTTTCAAGATTTTCTATTAATTAATAAGAGAGCATAATAATTGGTCCAAATAAAAACACATTATTTTTATCACAAATTACACTTTTACTTTTTTTATTTTCTTTTGTGAAATGCCTTTCTCATTTCTTATCTGAAACAAACTTCTTTTTTAAATAAAAACAATATTAAATTTATATCTACCAGAGGTAAGAATAAATTCAGACTTAACTGTATAGATTTGGAATTTTTTTATACAATGCAATATTAGAGCGCACAAAATTCTGTAATATAAATTTATTTTTAATTAGGGCCCAGTTTTGAAATGCTTCCTTTGTGTGTATGCTGTGAGTGTTGATTATTTATTATAAAACCATGGCTATCCTAAAACCTACCTTATGTAAAGAGCTCATTAGTGGTCTAAAGTGTGAGGACACATCAGTCCATTTAAAACGATTGATAGAGGTTTTTCTTTGTCTCTACTGTGTCATTAAAGAAGGAGGAGATTTTGGCACCTCGACAAGTCATTCATATTTGGGTGAGTCGTTAAGCATGAAGATAAGAACACTCACTTGTCTTTACACCTGGAAGCAGAGTGATTTTAATGAGCAGCATCAACATAAAAAAAAAAAACACATTTCAAAGTGAGAAAAAAAAAACACAAAGTTTTATCAAGTTGAATATTTTGGTAGTCAGTCTGACTGATTCGAATTTTAAGGAGCATAACTGAATGGAATGTGAAGGCGTGTTGAAGGGGATAGCTGTCAGACGAACATATGGCAAGAGTCTGAGTTGCTAACCAGTGGCCATATGCAATCACGTAATCATGTTCATGGCCATCAAAAAGCTGCAGATGATGATTATATCTGTACAGCTATTTGGCATTTATATGTGAATCATGCATCTGAGCATGTGCCTTTGTCACTCAGCAATCTGTTAAGATTAATCCCTTGAGGCCTGTTGAATAATGTTCAAAACCTCTCTTGTCTTATTTTTTATGGAAGTCCATGCAGTAAAGCATGAACAAATATATATATATATATACATATATATACCCCTCCGTGAACCGCCATCTTAACGTGATGAAAGGGTTTGAGTGCTCGAATGATCCTAGAGGCTATGTTGCCTGGGGCTTCAATGGCCCTTGTAGTGTCTCCCATGGCAAACAGGCTCTAGTTGACGGGTCAGACAAAGAGCAGTTGAAGACACCTTCATGAGGACCACAAAACGTCGACCACATGACGTCGCCCGGTACGGCAGAGCTGGGGTCCTACCCTGGAGTCAGGCCTGTGGTCGGGACTCATCAGAGAGCGCCTGGTGGCTGGGTTGCTCCCCGCGGGACCCGGCCGCGCCAAGCCCGAACGAGAGACGTGAGACCATCCCCACAGTGGGCCCACCACCTGCAGGGGGAACCATGACCGGTGCAAGAGGATTGGGCAGAGGATGAAGGTGGAGACCACGGTGGCCCGATCTCCGGATGCTTAGGCTGGCTCTAGGGACATGGAATGTCACCTCGCTGGGGGGGAAGGAGCCTCAGCTTGTGCGGGAGGTCGAGAGATATCGACTAGAAACAATCGGGCTCGGCTCCACGCACAGTGTGGGCTCTGGAACCCATCTTCTTGAGATAGGCTGGACTCTTGTCTACTCTGGAGTGGCCCACTGGGAGAGGCGGAGGGCTGGGTGGGTTTGCTTGTTGCCCCCCAGCTCAGCCATCTCGTGTTGGGGCTTACCCCAGAGGGTTGCATCCCTGCGCCTTTGGGTTGGGGACAGGTCTCTGACTGTCGTTTCGGCCTATGGGCTGAGCGGTAGTGCAGAGTGCCCGGACTTTTTGGCATCCCTGTTGGGGTTGCCTTATAGTTCCCTCACGGGGACTTCATTATTCTGCTGGGGGACTTCAACACCAACGTGGGAAATGACAGTGACACCTGGAGAGGTGTTATCGGGAGAAATGGCCTCCCTGATCTGAATCCGAGCGGTGTTTTGTTATTCGACTTCTGTGCTAGTCATTGATCAACACCTGGTGGTGAGTTGGATCGGCTAGAAGAGGAGAAAGCTGGACAGACTTGGCAGGCCTAAGCGCATGGTGAGGGTCTACTGGGAGCGTCTGGCAGAGCCCTCGGCCAGGGATGTATTCCACTCCCACCTCCGGGAGAACTTTGACCAGATTCCTGGGAATGTTGGAGACAAAGTGTCCGAGTGGACCATGTTCTCCACATCTATTGTCGATGCTGCTGTGGCCATAAGGTCTGAAGTGGCTGGGATGAAGATCAGCTCCTCCAAGTCCGATGTCATGGTTCTCGATCGGAAAAGGGTGGCTTGCCCTCTTTAGGTTGGAGGGGACTTCCTGCGTCAAGAGGAGGAGTTCAAGTATCTTGGGGTCTTGTTTACAAGTGAGGGGAGAATGGAGTGGGAGATCAACAGGCGGATCGGTGCAGCTGTCGCAGTAATGGGGACACTGTGCCTGTCACAGCGGCAATCCCCAAACCCGGTGGGATGCTGTCAAGCTAAAGAAGGAGTCCTATCAGCTGTGGTTGGCTTATGGGACTCCTGAGGTGGCTGACAGGTACCGTGAGTTCAAGCGTGCCGCAGCCCGGGCTGTAGCAGACGCAAAAACTCAGGTCTGGGAGGAGTTTGGTGAGGCCATGGAGAAGGACTACTGGTTGGCCTTGAAGCGATTCTGGCAAACCGTCCAGCGCCTCAGGAGGGGGAAGCAGTGCTTCACCAACACTATTTACAGTGTGGGTGGGGAGCTGCTGACCTCGACTGGGGGTATTATCGGGCAGTGGAAGGAGTACTTCGAGGATCTCCTCAATCCTGCTGTCACTCATTCCCTTGTGGAAGCAGAGGCTGGGGACTTGGGGTCGGACTCTTTCATCACCCAGGCTGAAGTCAATGAGGTGGTTAAAAAGCTCCACGGTGCCAGGGCTTCGGGGATGGATGAGATCCGCCCTGAGTACCTCAAGTCTCTGGATATTGTGGGGTTGTCATGGTTGACATGCCTCTTCAACATTGCGTGGCAGTCAGGGACAGTGCCTCTGGACTGGCAGACTGGTGTGGTGGTCCCCCTTCATAGGGTGACCAGAGGGTGTGTTCCAACTACAGGGGAATCACACTCCTAAGCCTCCCTGGTAAGGCCTACGCCAGGGTATTTCAGAGGAGAGTCCGGCCGATAGTCAAACCTTGGCTTCAGGAGGAACAGTGTGGTTTTCGTCCTGGCCATGGAACACTGGACCAGCTCTACACCCTCCGCAGGGAACTTGAGGGTTCATGGGAGTTTGCCCAACCGGTCGGTCCACATGTGTTTTGTGGACCTGGAGAAGGCATTCGACTGTGTCCCTTGTGGTGTCCTGTGGGGGGTGCACCAGGAGTATGGAGTCGGGGGCCCTTTATTAGGGGCCATCTGGGTTCTGTACAAGCGGAGCAGGAGTTTGGTCCGCATTGCCAGCACTAAGTCGGACCTGTTCCCGGTGCATGTTGGACTCCAGCAGGGCTGCGCTTTGTCACCGGTCCTGTTCGTAACTTTTATGGACAGGATTTCTAGGCGCAGCCGAGGGACGGAGGGGTCTGGTTTGGGGACCAGTGGATTTTGTCTCTTCTTTTTGCAGATGACGTGGTCTTGCTGGCCCCTTCTAGCCAAGACCTACAGCATGCGCTAGGTTGAAGGGGACTTCTTGCGTCAAGAGGAGGAGTTCAAGTATCTTGGGGTCTTGTTTACAAGTGAGGGGAGAATGGAGTGGGAGATCAACAGGCGGATCGGTGCAGCTGTCGCAGTAATGGGGACACTGTGCCAATCTGTTGTGGTCAAAAGAGAGCTGAGCTGAAAAGCGAAGCTCTCGATTTACCGGTCGGTCTACATTCCTACCCTCACCTATGTCCATGAACTTTGGGCCATGACCGAAAGGACGAGATCCTGGATACACGCGGCTGAAATCAGCTTCCTCCATAGGGTGGCTGGGCACTCCCTTAGAGATAGGGTGAGGAGCTCGGCCATCCGGGAGGAGCTCGGAGTAGAGCCGCTGCTCCAACACATCGTGAGGAGCCAGTTGGGGTGGCTTGGACATCTATACCGGATGCCTCCTGGACGCCTTCCTCGGGAGCTGTTCCAGGCACGCCCCACCGGGAGGAGGCCCAGGGGACGGCCCAGGACACGCTGGAAGGACTATGTCTCTTGGCTGGCCTGGGATTCCCCCGGACAAGCTGGAGGAGGTGTTTGAGGAGAGGGACATCTGGGTGTCTCTACTGAGTCTGGTCTGGTCCCGGATGAAGCGGAAGATGACAAATACTAGTACTGTTGTTTTTATGTATGTATACGTATGTATACATACACACACACACATACATATATATATATATATATATATATATATATATATATATATACATATATATATTTCTACTCACCATTCGGTAGGCACTAGGATACTAGTTTCCACGATGTTTAAATAAACAATCAGTGCCCATTTTCACAAAGAACCCTAAGACTAAAAGTCCTCGTGATGTCATTCCAAGAAAAATCTTTAAATTTCTTGAATTCTAAATAAGTTAAAAAGTTAATTGTGTCTGTAAACAATATAGTCTTTGGGTTAGTGGCTGAGCAGAGAACTGCGAACAATGATAAGCTCAGAAATAAGCCAATAACCTCTCAGAATCCGTGAGAGAATAAGGAAACTGAGTGCGGTAGTCAGGCGGGAGAAGCAAGGTCAATGTCTAGAAATAAGAAGCCAGGGAGATATCTGACGTAGGCAACGCAGAGCAGAGGAATCCAGGAGGCAAGAACGAGATCAGGATCAGGCAATCAGACAAGGAAGGAACACTGGGCATGTACTCACACTAATGGTGTTGATAGTCTGGCACTGTTTGTCTGCCAGCTTGCTGCTTATTAAGCCAGGTGAACAGGTGGAGCAGGTGAAAGCAATAATCAGAATAACTTCAGCACAGAGATGATTTGCTGGCAGACAGAAGCGGTGCAGACAAAACAGCCCAGAATCATAACAGTACTTCCTCCTCAAGGTCCGGCTCCTGACGGGAGCGACCTATGAAAGGTCCTGATGAGACTCTTGTCGATAATGAAGCGCACAGGGAACCAGATGAACACCTCAGTTCCATAACTTTCCCAGTCCACCAGATATTGGAAACCCCAGCCTGTTCTTCTAGACCGGAGAATGCGATGAAGCCTAGACAGGCTCCCCATCCAGGAGCCGGGTGGGTGGAAGGGACCCGGAGGAGGGTTCCAGAAGAAACATGACATAAGGCTTGACCCGGGACACATGGAACGTAGGGTGGATTCTCATAGAGTGAGGCAATTGGAGGCAGCATGCCACCGGGTTTACCATCTTGGATATGGGGAAAGGTCCAACAAAACGAGGTGCCAACTCCTTGCTCTCCACTCTTAGGGGAAGATCCTTTTTGGAGAGCCAAGCCTTCTGACCAACTTGGTATGGTGGTGCCGGAGTGCATCGGTGATTAGCAGCTCTGGATTGCACCTCCAACATTGCAGACATTGTTCTTCTAGCTTTTCTCCATACCCGTTGGCACCAGGGATGGAGTTCCTAAAGATTTCTAAAGGATTGGAGCAGAGAAAAAGAAGTTAACATTAGGAAGTTATATTACTATGAGATAGCCCTTGATAATGTATCAGGCAAAACCTTGTCTGCAACGTTTATGTGTCTAACATCTAAATTATATGAATGAAGAAAAAGGCACCAACTCATAAGTCATTGGATGGGATTCTGTTGAGAATGAAGGAATGTAAGGGGGATGTGATCTGTACAAACTACAGTAGTTTTACAACCTGCACCAACAGACACTTCAAAATGTTGTGTAGGCCCATATTAAAGCCAATGCTTCCTTCTCTACTACAGAGTAGTTAACTTGATAAGAGTTAAACTTCAGAGAAACAAACTGTCAGAATGTCCACTCCATCTCCAGGATAACTTTATTTCTACCCCATCAGCTCTTTATGAGCTTTATCCCTTCATTCTAGCAGCAATCCTTTGGGGGCACAAATGGTCTTAAAAGTCAATTCTCATCCATTCAGACAAGACCGCAGTGGTAGAAATTATTGCCTACCTCTTACATCAGATCTCTTCAGCAGCTGCATCCTCACGCTATTTGTCATCCTCCGTAGACCGAACCTTAGAATCAATGTTTTTGCTTGCCTTCTTCTGCTTCTTCCACTGCTCAGAGTTTGCTCCATCCAAGCATAATCTATCTATTCATCCATGCATCTCGGATATCTCCATTCATAGCCAAAATATCCTCATCTTCACTCTCCAAAAAAGCAAAACCAATCGGCTTGCGGTATCTTTTTCAATTCATCTCTTCCGTCTTAACTCTTTTCTCAGCCCATATAAACCAATCTCTAGCTATGTTCAGTCCAGACTATCTGCAAAGGCTTCACTTCATAATTCCACTATTCATTACCGAATCAGGAAGTCTGGCCACGAGATTCTGGTTCATTAATCATTTCCACCAAGTCCGGCATCTCACCAGCGTATTATTCAGTCCACTCTTTCCGTATCGGTGCTGCTTCCACAGCAACCCTTCCACGGCATCTCTAATCATACTACTCGTTGGTCTTCCCGAGCTCACTGCTCTTACATCCGTAACAATCTCAGTGACCTTCACTAAGCCCACATGTTATAAGAACGGACCAAGAAACTACAGTACAAAGCCAGGTAATGTTAAAAGGTTTATATATGTCTTAATCTCGTTAATATATGCTCTTGGTTCGTCATCTTGGCACTAGTGCTGCTGCTTTTTCTTCTTTTTCTCTTCTTCTGCTGGTGGTTCGCAACAAATTCAGAGGTGCATACTGCCACCTACTGTACATCATTGTAAAACTCCACCCACTATATTCTGAGCCTGAGATCACATGACACCAAGTTGCTGATGTAAATTTGTATTCTGATAGAAAAGAAATCGTATTCACAAACTGTTATAGCATATTGTATTCATAAAGAATAAACCACAACTGTAAACCTGAATTTTGTGTTTGTAATTTCTTGAAGCTGTAACATTTTATTTTGTATTCTTATAGAGAAAATATACAATACCTCTTTTGGATGTTACTTATGCAGAACTATTGACTAATATGCACACATTTCCGTCTTTACATACACATTGTTTTTGACAGCGTTCTTACCCCATACAGATTCCCTTCCAGTTTGCGCCAGACAGTTCCATCTCCCACTATGGTAGCAAATGTTCTTCTGCTGTTATTTACATGTCTGTGCCTGTATCCTTGTGTTTGCTCCTTACTGACAGCATCTCTTCTTGTGCCTTAATTTCAGTTGTATGGCAGCCTGCATGCTCAGCTCAACCCAGCCATCTGCCTGCCTGGTCTACTGTATCTATTAGCATCTCTGATCTGCTTACCCTCTCCACCAACTATACTCATCTTTAATGCCTTGCCAGCTTGCTCATTTTCTGCTACCATTACAAGCTGTATCCCACTTTGAGCTCATCCTTTGGATCCCTCAATGTCTCCAAACACTGCTTATTTTTCTCTGCCTATAACTGGTCAATAGTGCCAGCACCAATTTCCTGATGTCCACCTTGCATGATTCATACTTTTAAAGATTGAAGATAAATTTTAAACCTTCTACTCACATGTGTCAAACATTGGAAAAATGGTTTTATGAACATGTATGGTTCTAAACAAGTTTAAACCAGTGTAAATGAAAACTTCAAGAAAATTTATTTGAGACATAAGGTCAACAGCGAATCAAGTTTTGTTGGACAACAACTGGTCCATACTTTCAACAGTGCAAGATTTCAAGGAATGTGTTTATTGTGAGTTATATTAAGTTCATGATTTTTTTGTATCAATTATCTTTGAAGATTACTTAGGCTGATTGGAAAATATCCAAAAAAAAAAGCATTTAGCTTGTAAAAAACAAAACATGACTGAACTGTGATTTCCTGCACAGTGTGTGATTTATTACTGATTATTTGCAAGGGACATTTGATAACCTTAGCACAAGATCATCAAGTCTGTGTTGCAAAACTCTTGTGCGTAACAGGAGGTGAGGGATTTGTGGATCAAATCTTTTTTTTTTACAGTTATCAGTGCACATTAAGTTAATTTCTTTTTCCAAGGCATGTTATGATAGTTATCTCAAAATCTAGAACCGCATCTAGAACATGGTACTCCAAGGCAAGGGTTCTCAGAGCAACAACTTTTGGACAGCCGTAACTTTCAGCAGAACTAGGAAGCGTGCATTCAGACACTGGCCACTTGGGGGCGTTGCATTAGGTAACTAAGTTTCTCAGAGCTGCCTTGTAACAGCTGTAATAGACCTATTCCCCAGTAACAGCTGGAGGAATGTCTAAAAAGTGTGCGACATGATTTTGATCTGGGCATTGTGGTTAGGTTAGATGCTCTTTGCCATTTTTACCTAAATTTAAAAAGTATCCCTGTGAACATCAGTTGTGCTGTGAAGCAAACACAACAAACACTATTTGTTTTTCATAATTAGTACTCTGATTCATTATAACATAAGAATCTGTAGGATGATCACTGTAAGATGATATTGGTATATACCAGCTAAGCACTTAGGATTGGTTTAAAAGATATACTGTTAACAACATGGACTAGGAAGACATGGTGTGTGTGGGTGTTTGGGCAGTGTTTGTATTTGACCACCTTAACAGAGGTGGCACTTAGGCATGAGTATTACCTATATACTTGTAACTTACACACCAGAGCCAAGAGAAAGTCTGGACAAAACACCCATAAGTTATAAATCCAACACTCACTGGGTAATCAAACTATCTGTCAGAAGTTAGGGTTAGGGACGTGCACCTAAGATGAAAATTTCAGAAACCCTCCATGATTTCTATGTGGGACAATTTGCAAAGTTGCAGGGTGTTCAAATACATATTTTCCTCTCTCTTTCTCTCTCTCTCTATATATATATATACAGGGGTTGGACAATGAAACTGAAACACCTGGTTTTAGACCACAATAATTTATTAGTATGGTGTAGGGCCTCCTTTTGCGGCCAATACAGCATCAATTCGTCTTGGGAATGACATATACAAGTCCTGCACAGTGGTCAGAGGGATTTTAAGCCATTCTTCTTGCAGGATAGTGGCCAGGTCACTACGTGATACCGGTGGAGGAAAACGTTTCCTGACTCGCTCCTCCAAAACACCCCAAAGTGGCTCAACAATATTTAGATCTGGTGACTGTGCAGGCCATGGGAGATGTTCAACTTCACTTTAATGTTCATCAAACCAATCTTTCACCAGTCTTGCTGTGTGTACAATGTTTGAACCATTGGATGCACATGGTCCTCAAGAATGGTTCGGTAGTCCTTGGCAGTGACGCACAAGTATTGGGTCAAGGGAATGCCATGATATGGCAGCCCAAACCATCACTGATCCACCCCCATGCTTCACTCTGGGCATGCAACAGTCTGGGTGGTACACTTCTTTGGGGCTTCTCCACACCGTAACTCTCCCGGATGTGGGGAAAACAGTAAAGGTGGACTCATCAGAGAACAATACATGTTTCACATTGTCCACAGCCCAAGATTTGCACTCATTGCACCATTGAAACCGATGTTTGGCATTGGCATGAGTGACCAAACGTTTGGCTATAGCGGCCCGGCCTTGTATATTGACCCTGTGGAGATGCCGACGGACAGTTCTGGTGGAAACAGGAGAGTTGAGGTGCACATTTAATTCTGCCATGATTTGGGCAGCCATGGTTTTATGTTTTTTGGATACAATCCGGGTTAGCACCCGAACATCCCTTTCAGACAGCTTCCTCTTGCGTCCACAGTTAATCCTGTTGGATGTTTTTCGTCCTTCTTGGTGGTGTGCTGACATTACCCTGGATACCGTGGCTCTTGATACATCACAAAGACTTGCTGTCTTGGTCACAGATGCGCCAACAAGACGTGCACCAACAATTTGTCCTCTTTTGAACTCTGGTATGTCACCCATAATGTTGTGTGCATTTCAATATTTTGAGCAAAACTGTGCTCTTACCCTGCTAATTTAACCTTCACCCTCTGCTCTTACTGGTGCAATGTGCAATCAATGAACATTGGCTACCAGGCTGGTCCAATTTAGCCATGAAACCTCCCACACTAAAATGACAGGTGTTTCAGTTTCATTGTCCAACCCCTGTATGTATATATTTATACACAGCTCAAAAAAATAAAGTGAACACTCAAATAACACATCCTTGATATGAATGAATGAAATATTCTCATTGAATACTTTGTTCTGTACAAAGTTGAATGTGCTGACAACAAAATCACACAAAAATTATCAATGGAAATCAAATTTATTAACCAATGGAGGCCTGGATTTGGAGTCACACACAAAATGAAAGTGGAAAAACACACTACAGGCTGATCCAACTTTGATGTAATGTCCTTAAAACAAGTCAAAATGAGGCTCAATATTGTGTGTGGCCTCCACGTGTCTGTATGACCTCCCTACAACGCCAGGGCATGCTCCTGATGAGACGCGGATGGTCTCCTGAGGGATCTCCTCCCAGACCTGGACTAAAGCATCCGCCAACTCCTGGACAGTCTGTGGTGCAACGTGACGTTGGTGGATGGAGCGAGACATGATGTCCCAGATGTGCTCAATCGGATTCAGGTCTGGGAAACGGGCGGGCCGGTCCATAGCTTCAATGTCTTCATCTTGCAGGAACTGCTGACACGCTCCAGCCACATGAGGTTTAGCATTGTCCTGCATTAGGAGGAACCCAGGGCCAACCGCACCAGCATATGGTCTCACAAGGGGTCTGAGGATCTCATCTCGGTACCTAATGGCAGTCAGGCTACCTCTGGCGAGCACACGGAAAGAGATGCCACCCCACACCATTACTGACCCGTCTGCTCCTTTGTCCCTAAACAACAAAAACAAAAACAAAAAAACATCTTGCTTAATATCAGTGTAAAAAAAACCTTTTTTAATTGTCCATTTGTCTTAATTTGCAGAACATATTAAAATATTTCTATGCAAATGCCTAAAACAAGCTCTTTCAAACTTTTCACTTCTTTACTGAGATTTGCTTGCATTTGAAAGTGTATTTCTCTTCAGCTGTCCCTTGAATCACGAATTATAATGCTGGCTGAATTATAAATATACTTTTAAAAACACATATAGCACATTTCTTCATCAAATATGAATATTTAAAAGCTTATTTATTCTCAATCACACTCTCCAGCGATACAGTAGGATTACATAAAATTGTCCATGTATTCAGGCTAACTTTAATATCACCTGTAATGTCAAATCGACTTACATGAACAAATGACACAATACATTAAAATAATACTAACATAAACTGTTAGAAATCACTTGTGTTTAACGTTCACTGTGATGACTGGCAGCAGGAGCTCAGTGCCGATAGTCCATTCAAATCTCTACCGGGGTAGCTCGCCCCACCGCCGGTAGAGCTGGCGAAGCAAACCGGCAGTTACTACGGTGGGAGTGGAAAACTCCGAAAACGTCGGAGCACGTTTGAAATTAAGCGATGTCTTGATAAATCAAGCAGATTTTTCACGTCTACACAGTTATATTCCCGCACTAAAAACATTGTAAAAGTTCATTTGTGTCACAGAAAGTGTAATTTTTCACAGTTTACTCACAGCTTTTGCTAGTGTGGTCCGCCAATGCTGCCCCTATTTGACCAAACCGCTTCGACCCGCAATGAATCATGGGAAAAGATGGACCGCGAAGGATACTCACAAGTCATCCTTCAAATCGGGCAAAAGAAGGACACATTTGTCGGCAGCATCTGACAGACCTTACGCGCCGTGCTGTGATGTAATTAGCCCACAATTAGGCACTTGGAAGGATCCAGCCCCTGAATTGGGACACACCCTCGGCCTGCACATGGATCCTCCTCCTTCCTGTATATTGACCAATAGGAGAGGAGCTGGAGAGAAGAAGGCAGCCCTCCTCATTTGCATAATGAAGCAGAAATGCATACGGTAAAGGAAAAAGAGAGACAAGGAAATGTCACAAGAAAAAAGGCATGTGTAAGGAAAAGGAAAAGCAAAAGTAACTCCAACAGTACTTTTTAAAGTCAGCAGAAAACTGAAACTCCGGTTCGTTCACTCACTAACCTGTTGATAAACGGTGAAACTATACTGCAGGACGATATGTTGCAAACTTATATTCAGTACTTTTCCCGTATTGAACTACACAGACTCATGCTGCATAAAGTGGCGCTTTTCCCTTCATGTCGGCATGTCACTACACCCACAACACTGCTGCAGACACAGAGAAGAAGGGCGAGACTTACAACAGGCTGCAATCCAATTGGTTGAAACACCCTGGAAAATTTACCCACCTCTGTTTTCTTAAAGAGGTGCGCTCATTTTATGTGGGTTACACAGTCACTTCCTGTCCAGGTTCTCATTTATAAATATGGCGTACGCACAAAACGGGGCCTGAAACTGGCACACGTGACTTTCCATGCAAAAGTTGTGACCTAATAAAAAACTTGACAGGTGAATGTGTGGTCCCTCACACAAAATCTGATCCATTCATACGTTGTGGAGACAGGGGAGTCTGGCGACGCAGATGATGAGATGGGGAATTTCAGTCACCCTGATTCCTCTCAAGACATTAATTTTCACTCCATATCAAACGTTAATCATGGATCAACTTTACATTCACATTCCTCTCCCCGATGATCACCAGGGTGATGTGTACCAAAAATTAAAACAAAAATTGTGACAAGATGTGAGGCAATAACACTGATTGCTGTAAACATTTAAATACCATGGTCACATGACGGAAATTAAGTTTCACAAATATAAATATTTACAAGGTATTTCTGAGGGATTTAGGAAATTATAGTTTCAAAATAGAGGTTGTTACTATTGTTTTTCTTAAAGGGGATGCATCATGCCTTTAAATCCTTCCTTTTCAATCTTAAATCTTTCAGTTGTGGTCTTTATAAAATGTAATTGCAATGCTTTGGTCTGAATTCCTTGTTAGGAAGAGCAGCTTGTTTTGGTGCGGTCTCTTTAAATGCAATTGAGGCACTAACACCCATCTCTCTTGGGTCAAAGAGCGCTCCACTTTAACCCATTTTTGTAGTTTGATAACAGAGATGCAATTATCTAGCTCCACAGAAACAAGACAAAAATGGCAAAAACAATGCAAAACTGTTAATGTAATAATACTATTCAAAACATGCATTACGATTATTCCTTTAAGGAGCTAAAAGTAGCACACAGCAGTAACATAAGCAGAAGGCTTGATGCTACTGCTATCAAAACAGTGGCCAGGACGTCATATCAACACACAACACACATGCACGGTCTGATTCATTACAAAATAAATATGGTTGATCTTTGTCAGCCCCCAAAACAGCTCTATAGGATTACATTGGAATTTGGATCAATAGTGCCCCCTAGGACATTTCAAGTGCTCTATCTCCCTCATACATCATCGGATCCACTTCAAATGTAGTATACATCATCACTGATCATTGCTGAACATGTTACCACAGTCATTTGATGACATAATTTTAGCCCCGCCCACTAATAAACAAGTGAGTGCAGCTTCCATCTGGAAGGTCCGATTTGCTCCAAACTGAATATGGTTGACCTTTGTCAACCCCCAAACAGCTCTATTTGATTACATTGGAATTTGTATCAACAGCGCCCCCTAGGATATTTCTCCCTCATACATCATCGGATCCACTTCAAATGTAGTATACATCATCACTGATCAATGCTGAACAAGTTTCCACTTACAATTGATTTTGACTTCAAAGAACAATTGGCTAACGTTTGTGCTGATGCTAAAATAGCATGGCTGGATGCACTGCCTTGGTGATGTTTTCCATGAGATCATCACCCACTAAACACATGGGTTTAACACCACATGAGTTTCTTTGAGGGTGACTGGACAGAAAAATGGGCCCTGGTTACCCTCTCTATCCAGGATGCTCTGACACCGATTGGCCCATCTCAGGGGGATCCTTTCAGAAAAAAAATTGCTTCTGACATGCCATTAGTTCATATGAGTGCAGACATACAGCCCTTTAACTCATACTGAGATCCACACTTCCATAGCCAAGAAAAGGAGCACACATTTGGATGATAAAATTACTGACACCATTCAGTAGACAGGAATTGGTGATTGGTGATGTGAGAACTTGCTTAGCAGCTCACCTGGAACCGCATCAGTAACATAACATAGAGGAAACTGCAGGGACTAATCTCCTGATATCATCTACCCCTTTGGCTACTGTGGCACAACACTTTTGGGCTACCCTTAGGATAGCTTTTCCTGTTAGAACCATCTCTAATCTTTTAAATGACACCACACACATAACAGGAGAAAGTTGAGGGCTATGTAAACAGAATGTTGAAATTATAGGAAGAACAAACAGCAACCAGCCCACAGACAGGTCTGTTGCAGAAGCTCTTTAAACAAACAATAATCAAACAGGATCTGTGGATTAGCAAATGGTAAAATTAGTTGCAGGGGATTACCTGCCATTAGACCAATGGATAGCCACAATGGTACTTCATTTTGAAAAAGAAAATAAAAATAGCTGAGAGAAAGAAGGAGATTAAGGCTGCTAAAACCCATATGATTGCAACTCCAACACCTGTGATTAGCTTAGTACCACCACTTGTATCAGATGTATCAATATGCTCGCCAACAAAGGCAGAGCCCAGAAACCGACAATATGACAACAAGTTCTATTGTTGGAAATGTGGACAGACAGGGCATATACTGCTCCACCATACTTTGGACCACCGCTTGGAGCCTTTTTCTATTCTGCTTCTGAATGTTAGCATATTTTATGAAATAAAGGTTGAAAGTGTAATGTGTCATGCTTTTTTAATAAGTTTGTCATTTTTTTAAAGCAGGATTTATTTATTTTTTAAGCTTGGGATGAACATAGTTATGTTTTGGAATATAGAACATTTAAAAAGGTTCACCACTTTTCAAAACTATGCACAAATTCTATCCTTGGTGGGTTTTAGTTGCCATAGAGAACATCCTAGTACAGCTTTAGTTGTGAGAGCAAAACCAACCCTGACTTATTTACCTTTCTGACAAATTAGCAGTAATTAACACAATAACTTGGGAGCTGATTTTTCTTTGCAAACATTTTGATTAAAAGTGTTCCCCTTGTTGTCTTACATACTGAGACACCACTTAGAGCCAATTTACTCCTCTGCTTTTAATGAGGACAGCGCAGCAGAGAGCCAGATGGCCATCTGCAAATGGGAAAAAACAGCAAAATCAGTCAGACAAACACGTACCTTGAAAACAGTTTGTAACATCATTCCGTGACTGGACTGATGGTGAATTACACAAGATGGTCTGAAGTTCTATATTTGCTTCTCCTGTTTCACTTTCTTCCTCATTTGTTTTTGATTCAAGACACCTACAGGGGTTGGACAATGAAACTGAAACACCTGGTTTCAGACCACAATTTATTAGTATGGTTTGGCTGTAGCAGCCTGGCCGTGTATATTGACCCTGTGGAGCTCCCGACGGACAGTTTTGGTGGAAACAGGAGAGTTGAGGTGCACATTTAATTATGCCATGATTTGGGCAGCCGTGGTTTTATGTTTTTTGGATACAATCCGGGTTAGCACCCGAACATCCCTTTCAGACAGCTTCCTCTTGCATCCACAGTTAATTCTGTTGGATGTGGCTCGTCCTTCTTGGTGGTATGCTGACATTACCCTCGATACCGTGGATCTTGATACATCACAAAGACTTGCTGTCTTGGTCACAGATGCGCCAGCAAAACGTGCAACAACAATTTGTCATCTTTTGAACTCTGGTATGTCATCCATAATGTTGTGTGCATTTCAATATTTTGAGCAAAACTGTGCTCTTACCCTGCTAATTGAACCTTCACACTCTGCTCTTACTGGTGCAATGTGCAATCAATGAAGACTGGCTACCAGGCTGGTCCAATTTAGTCATGAAACCTCCCACACTAAAATGACAGGTGTTTCAGTTTAATTGTACACCCCTGTACATTATTACAGAAATCAATGTCAAAGCAGCTTAGATCTGAGCAGGGCCATCTTAACCTGCCTAGATGCCCTGGGGCTAATCAACGTTTGTAGGCCCCCCTACTGCAAGTGCTGTACCCATATATGGTTACATATATTGTTACATATAGAATGTTAAATTCTTCTTACACATTTTTTGCACCAATAATATTGTAATGTTAAGAAACTCACTTTAATAACCAAACACAAGTAAAACATTACAATCAAACATAAAGTGCGAACCATATTTAACAATCTACATGTACAATTGCTTATAATATTGCACTCATACACATTTATACTATAAATCAAAGAGCCATTTAGCATTGGAATATAAAACTATTAAAATATTGTACTCATTAATATAAAAAGCCTCAATAGCTATGTAAACATATTTAACCACAAAAGTAAGATAAGGGATTATTAGCTTTTAAAACTGCAATAACTAGACGTGTATAAAATCTAAAGTTGTGTTTAACCATACAAGTAACACAACTGAATGCCACAGATTAATGTCAATACTATAAATACTTCAAAATACAAGTGATAACACAAGATGATACAATGAACAAGGAACAGTAGAATTACTTATGTATTGCACTGGTCTACACAAGTAAAATCACCAACTAACTAAATTAAAAACAAATGTAAAAAACACAAGTTTAGTTTCTATCAAAAATAAATTAAAGCAGCCTGAAGTGAAGAAAAGCAAACACACATATTGTCATGATGGAATGAAGGTGTTTGACTTTTGTTTTGGGTTTTTCTCTGATTCTGATTATGTTTTTCAAGTTGTGTTTTGGATCTTGCTTCTGATCATTGTTCTCCAGGTGGTGCTTTAGTGCTTTACTTAGTTTAGTTTCTTATGGTTCCTGCAGTCTGTTTATAGTGCATTTCAGTTTTTCCTGCTTTATCTGTAAGATGTATGGGAAGAAACTTGTGCCATCAGAAACTGAAGTTGAATAGCTCTGACTGAATTTGTATTTGTGTAATTTGAAATTAAATGCATTGGTTTGAAAATGAATTATGCTAAACTGAAACTGCATTTTATGGTTTGAAATTGAATTCCTTTGCTTTTAAAATGTATTTTGTTGTATTAAAATTCAGTTTGACTACTTTCACTTTCAGATCTGTAATTCAATCTCAGTTCCAAAATTCAGTTAATCAAACACAGATTCATCAATTTACATTTTACATCAGGTTAAACTTCCTTTACGTCATGTTGAGCTGGAGCAGTGCAGCATTCATGAGCTTGGCGGATGTCAATCACCAAGTAAAATGACATCTACAAGAAGCGTCATGTAGACAAATGATGGTCAAACAGTAACACTGATGCTACCTGTAGCTATTAGCTAAACATGCCAGATTAGCATAGTGTGCCGACGTGTTACCTCAGTCTGCGTTTCTCTTGCCCTTACCTCAGCGTAACCTCTGTTCCCTAGCAACCGTGTTAGCGTGAAGCGCAGCGCTGTAAAGCCAAACAAATGGAGCCTGAAGGTTAATAATGCAGTCACTACTGTAAATGGGAGTTTGCATGTTCTCCCCGTGCATGCGTGGGTTCTCACCGGGTACTCCGGCTTCCTCCCACAGTCCAAAGACATGCCTGTTAGGTTAATTGGTCACTCTAAATTGACCTTAGGTGTATGAATGAGTGTGTGCATGGTTGTTTGTGTGTTTCCCTGCGATGGACTGGCGATCTGTCCAGGGTGTACCCTGCCTCTCGCCCATAGACTGCTGGAGATAGGCACCAGCTCCCCCGCGACCCACTATGGAATAAGCGGTAGAAAATGACTGACTGACAACTGTAAATGACTACATGGTTTTTATTCACCCTTTTACATATTGATGATTGCTCATAATGCTGTTTTGTTTTAAGATGTTATTGTTTTATGATCTTCTTCATTATTGAACCATTTAAAATGTTGAAAATATTTTTTGTGTTCATAGATATAAAAATCTAAGACTAAATAAAATACATTGATGACAAATACCATTTGTTGAATTTATTTCTAAAGCTTTCAACAACTTAAACACTAACATATTAACTTTAGGAACAAAGTTTAAATCAGTTTATTTGCAGAGCATACAAATAATAATAATAATTATTATAATAAATAAACCAAACATTAATATTAGATTTCATCTGACTGAATTATATCTGTTTAACTTCCACCCATTGGGGAAACCCAGCGGGATTTTGAAAACAATGTGCCGGGAGTCAACTGTTCTCTCGGGGTTTAGCGCACCTCAACCACCTGGTCAGCTGACAGCTGGCGAACACATCAGTGCATTTGTGTAATTAAGCGATATCTTGATAAACTGATCAGATATTTTAGGTTTACACAACTACATTCTCATCTAAAAACATTGTAAAGGTTCAGTTGTTTCACAGAATGCGCAATATATCCAATTTCATTCACAGCTTTTTTCTGTCCTCCGGCCTTTGCTACTTCCGTTTGAACAATCTACTTCGACCCGCAATAAATCATGGGATAGGGTGGGAAACGGAGGATACACCGGACCCATCCTTCAGTTTAGTGAAATGCATTTTCAAACCAATGCATTTCATTTCAAATTACACAAATACAGATTCAGTCTGAGCAACTCAAATTCCGTTTCTGATGGCACAAGTTTCTTCCCATAAAGATGTTCCTTAGGTTTGACAGTGTCCTTGTATTCCTGTTCGGTTCCAGCTATTTCTGGTTTCCACTCCCTGCCACAGTCAGCTTGCAATCAGCTTCATTCGATCCACTTGCACATTGTCAAACAGTGTTCTTCCATCACCTGTGCCATGCCCCATATAAAAATACAAAAATATCTGTCATAATGTCCATGTAGACCTTCTTACTAATGTTAGGACCCAGCCATGGGGACAACATGAATGGCCAGTAAGAACTTTTCTGGAACTTAAGTACGAATGAATTGCTGTTTGTGTATCCGGTATTCATTCATGAACGGGGGTAATTAAGATACAAGTATGGCTTGACTTCTCTCTCTGAGGTCTACAGAATCAAACTGTGTTATAGAGAGTTCCCAGCAGAGACCCTGTCTCTACGACGCCGAGTGGAGCAGTTTTCCCAGTCTGAAGGAAGGACAACGGGACCGCATCACCGTGGCCACCACAGTAACGTGCAGTTTGGCCGGTGGACAGAGTGTGCCGTCCCTTCTCACAGCTATGGAGGTTAGCTGCAGCTAACCCTTTGTTCAAACTGTGGAAGCTTTCTTCAAACTTCATCGCCTGGACAACTTTTTCTTAGCACGGTTCACCTGAGAGGTTAGGTTTGGGCAGAGAAAGAGAAGTAGTTTAGAAATCAATTCAATTCAATTCAATTCAGTTTTATTTATATAGCGCCAATTCACAACACATGTTGTCTCAAGGCACTTCACAACAGTCAGGTACATACATTCCAATTAATCCTAACAATTGAACAGTGCAGTCGGAGTTAGCTTTTTATTCAAATTGGATAAAAAGTTTTTCTATCTAAGGAAACCCAGCAGATTGCCTCCAGTCAGTGACTTGCAGCATTCCCTCCTCCCGGATGAGCATGTAGAGACAGTGGACAGTCACTGGCGTTGACTTTGCAGCAATCCCTCATACTGAGCATGCATGTAGCAACAGCGGAGAGGAAAAATTCCCTTTTAACAGGAAGAAACCTCCAGCAGAACCAGGCTCAGTGTGAGCGGCCATCTGCCACGACCGACTGGGGGTTTGAGAGAACAGAGCAGAGACACAAAAATAACACAGAAGCACTGATCCAGAAGTACCTTCTATGGGAAGGAAAAGTAAATGTTAATGGATGTAGCTCCTTTACTCGTTTCACCTAGAAAGAAAGAACAGATAAACACTGAGCCAGTTTTCCAGGTTAGCGTCTGAAAGAGAGCACATATAATTAGTTACAGTAAAAGCTCAGTCAATTTCCATGTCTAGGAGAAAGAAAGGGTTAAACACTAAAAGACAGGGCTATGTGGATCATCGGTAGAGGGTGAGCATTAAGTTGTTGCCAGCAGAAGCTCGGACAATTCCCCTCTCCAGAAAGGTGTCACAGGCAGACACAGAGCCAGGCCAGGCGTAGCTTCTAGGAAGTGAAAAGAGAGAACAAGGTTAAAAGCTGAAATAACAGCAAACAATGCAAAATTGGAGAGTAGTGTGAGAATGTAGCGAAGAGGGTGAAAGTGGTCGTTATGTCCTCCAGCAGCCTAAGCCTATAGGAGCATAACTACACAGATAGTTTCAGTTCAGATTATTTAGTTAAATGACGCTTATGTACAACAATGTCGTCTCAAGGCACCTCACAAAGGGTCCCACTGATGGTCATTGTTATACTAAAAACCACAATGATTGGGATACCTCCCTCTGTCAGACTGATTATAACCATTGGAAAAGAGAAGGGGTCATACAGGTCGCAGAAATGGAGGGTGTGTTTGCACCTCAACCATAACTGAGCCGGTTTAGGCTAAACCTGACTCCCCCTTACTCCAACCAACAGGGAGGGAAGAAGACGGAGGTAAAAAATAAGGAAGATAGCTCAGGATAAACTAAGCCACTCTAACTATAAGCTTTATCAAAAAGGAAAGTTTTAAGCCTATCCTTAAAAGTAGACAGGGTGTCTGCCTCACGGACTAAATCTGGGAGCTGGTTCCACAGGAGAGGAGCCTGATAACTAAAGGATCTGCCTCCCATTCTACTTCTAGAGACTCTAGGAACCACCAGTAAACCTGCAGTCTGAGAACAAAGTGCTCTGTTAGGAACATATGGAACAATCAGATCTCTGATGTATGATGGAGCTAGATCATTAAGGGCTTTATATGTGAGGAGGAGAATTTTAAATTCTATTCTGGACTTAACAGGGAGCCAATGAAGGGAAGCTAAAATAGGAGAAATATGATCTCTCTTTTTAATTTTCATCAGAACTCTTGCTGCAGCATTTTGAATCAGCTGAAGGCTTTTAACTGCATTTTGTGGACATCCTGATAGTAACGAATTACAATAGTCCAGCCTTGAAGTAACAAATGCATGGACTAGTTTTTCAGCGTCACTCTTGGATAGAATATTTCTAATTTTGGAAATGTTCTGGAGATGACGGAAGGAAATCCTAGAAACCTGTTTAATATGGGATTCAAATGACATGTTCTGGTCAAAAATAACACCAAGGTTTTTACTTTATTATCAGAGGTCAATTTAATGCCATCCAGGTTAAGTGATTGACTAAGCAGTTTCTTTTTTAAAGACTCCTGTCCAAAGATGACAACTTCTGTTTTGTCTGAATTTAGAAGCAAAACATTTAACGTCATCCAAGTTTTTATATCTTCAAGACATGCTTGTAGTCTATCTAACTGGTTGGGCTCATCAGGATTATGGATAAGTAAAGCTGAGTATCATCAGCGTAACATTGAAAATGTATCCCATGCTGCCTGATAATTTGACCTATTGGAAGCATATATATAGTAAAGAGAATTGGCCCAAGTACTGAACCCTGTGGTACTCCACAATTAACCCTGGAGTTTAAAGATGATTTATCATTTACATGAACAAACTGGAATCTGTCAGACAGATAAGATTTAAACCAGCCTAGCGCTGTTCCCCTGATCCCTACAGCAAATTCCAGCCTTTCTAAGATAATTTTGTGATCGACTGTATCAAATGCAGCACTGAGATCTAACAGAACCAGAACAGACACAAGTCCATTATCTGAGGCCATAAGAATATCATTAGTGACTTTCAGCAGAGCTGTTTCAGTGCTATGATGAGCTCTGAAACCTGACTGAAACTCTTCAAACAGGTCATTGCTGTATAAATGCTCACACATTTGATTAGCAAAACGTTTCTCAAGAATTTTAGATAACAATGGAAGATTGGGTCTGTAATTTTTCAAGTCATCTCGATCAAGCGAAGGTTTCTTAAGGAAAGGTTTAATTACAGCTAACTTAAAAGCCTGTGGTACATGTCCATTTACTAAAGATAGATTAATCATATCTAAAATGGGGCTGGTAATCAGAGGGAACACTTCCTTAAATAATTTTAAGTGATCAAAGCATGTAGATACCAACACACCAAAAAGACTGCATTATTATATAATTATCTAAGAACAGCCAGAGGGGATCAAATACTTTACAATTTCCATCTATCTTAAAATTTAAAGTTTTTGTTTATATATATGTATATATATATATATATATATATATATAAAATATGTCGACATACATTAGCCATGAACTTGCTATCTCTTTGTTTATTGGCTAGTTAAATCAAACATCTTTTTTACCTGAACATGATTGTCTCTGGATTGTACCTGGAATCAGAAATTATAATGCTAGCTGAATTATAAATAAACTTTTAAAACATATAGCACATTTCATCATTAAAAATTCATATTGAAAAGCTTATTTATTCTCAATCACACTCTCCAGCGATACAGTTGGATTACATAAAACTGTCCATTTATTCTGGTTAACCTTAATATCACCTGAAATGTTAAATCGATTTTCAGTAACACTTAAAATAATAACATAAACTGTTAGAAATCACTTGTGTTAAACGTTCACTGTGATGACTGCCAGCGGGAGCTTAGTGCCGATAGTCCGGTCAGATCTCTACCGGGCTAGCTCGCCTCACCGCCGGTAGGGCTGGCGAGGCGAGCCGGTTACTACGCCGGGAACGGAAAACTCCGAACACGTAAAAGTGTTTTCTCAAATGTAAATTTGTTTTCTGAAATGTAAAAGTGTTTTCTGAAATGTAAATTTGTTTTCTGAAATGTAAAAGTGTTTTCTGAAATGTAAATTTGTTTCGCATCTTGTTAAATTGTTTTTTGAAATGTAAATTTGTTTTCTGAAATGTAAATTTGTTTTCTGAAATGCAAAAGTGTTTTCTGAAATGTAAAAGTGTTTTCTGAAATGTAAATTTGTTTCGCATCTTGTTAAATTGTTTTCTGAAATGTAAACTTGTTTTCTGACATGTAAATTTGTTTTCTGAAATGTAAATTTGTTTTGGTACTTGTAAAAATGTTTTGCACCCCCTGGCCACCGTATTATCGCCTTGCGAAAATCACAGAGGTGTGGCATTTTGAGAGAAGCAGTACCACAATCTTTAAAGGGTACATCCACTGCTTCCTGAAGGATGAGCAGGAGGCTTCAGGCTACCTGTCTGAAGCAGTGGATCAGGAGAGCAGATCAAAGTATGTAAGAGACTACAAACTCATCAAGGTATCCAAACTCATCAGGGTATCCACTTAGACGCTGACAAAATCGAGGTGAGCCCTGCCAAAAGGCAGGTGGCAAAACTGTGTTTAAACAGCTTTTAGGGAAAGTTTGCACAAAGAAGTTATCCGTCTCAGACCAGAGTCGTCACTAACCCTGATGAATTTTTCAGTTTTATGTTCTCGAGTAAATACAGGGTTAACTACTTCCATTTCTTCAACCCTGAAATGTGTGTACTGCAATGGAACTACAGCAAGCGTGTCATCTCTCCTCCAAACAAGGCAAACTATGTGTTCCTTGCAGCATTCACCACCGCTTATGCATGTTTTAACAGCATGGAGCAATTGCAGGACAGAATAATTTACATTGACAGTTTGATTTTTGTGATGAAAAGTTGTGAAACTCCTCTGGAACTGGGAAATTATCTGGGGATCTTACACACAAATTTGGTGGAGACAGCATATTGGAGTTTGCATCGATAGGACCCAAGAGTTATGCATACCTAACCAAGGGCATCAGTCAGACGCATGAATGCAGCGAGAGGGTCAATTTTGACAGCATCAAAGAGTTGGTTGAGGGCTACTTAGCAGGGTCCAGTGAGGGTGTCATTGAAATTCCTCAGCACACCATCAGGCAGGATAAAAAGACATTCCGCTTAAGAAACGCAACATTTCTTAAAACGTTTCGGTTTGTCTATGATAAGTGACGTCTTTTTTCTGACGGCATAACTCTGCCTTTTGGTTATTAGAGCTTATGAAGAAAAAATAAATAAAAAAAATGTCACATTCCGCAGATTTACAGGAGATTGATTTTGATCCTAGATTTAGAACGTCTTTCTCATGTATGATTGTAGGACCCAGCGGCTGCGGGAAAACTTTCTTTGTAAAAAGTGTTTTGCAGAATTGTAAGCATGCCATGGATGTTGTTCCAGAAAATATTGTATGGATTTACACTTCTTTTCAACCCATGTATGCTGAATTGCAGAATATGAATAAAAATACTACATTTGTGGAACGATTGCCTCATTATTTTGAAGATGAAAATCTGTTTCCTCCTGATCAGAATCATCTGGTTATTTTAGACGATGTTATTGCCCAAGCCTCGGATGATGAAAACGTAATGAAGGTCTTTACACAGTTTCGTCACCAGTTTCGCAAAAGGGTCTCTTCCGGGAGAGTTTTGAAGATGCGACGAGAGACGCTCATGGATATTTAATAAACAATTTCACACCTACCTGCCCAGAACATTTCAGACTGTGAACTGGCATATTTCATCACCAGTGGCCTGCTGTGTACGTACCCAAAACAAAGTAAGTCTGCGCATATAAAAAGGAATATCCTCTTACTCAGGGCTCTGTACCAAGCCACTCCTCATAAATGTAATGATATTCTCGCACACTGCTCACCCGACTTTCTTCAGACTCTGTGTGAGATTGCGCTGAATATTTTAAAAGGTAATAGTAAACCTCCCTCTCAACACCATCTCAGACTGCTGGCTGATAAAAGTATCAGTATTAGGGCACAGCGCTGGTGGTGTAGGGGTTAGCGCACGACCACATATAGAGGCTATAGTCCTCAAAGCAGCCGTCCCAGGTTTGAGTCCCGGACCCGGCGACCTTTGCCGAATGTCTCCCCCTCTCTATGCCCCTCCTTCCTGTCTACCTACTATCAAAAATAAAGGCCTCTAGTGCTGAAAAAGATTCTTAAAAAAGAACTGGTATTAAATGTAAACAGTTGGCTCTCAAAATTCAAGGAGGTGGTTTTATTCTCCCCATCCTAACGGCTCTTGCCCCCTTGATCGGAGATCCAGTGGGTGGAATCATCAGGAGACAATGTCTCATCAATTCAAGCATCTGACCCAGTCAGAAATGTCCATTAGACAGAAGGCGGAGGAACATTTGGATGCTGACATGAGCCTGGTTCGACTTCTTATGAAAAAATAAAGAAATATGATGCACTTTAGCAGAGGTATCTGACTCAAGCAAGTTGTGAAAGAAGAACCACAGGTGAGTTTGTGTCACGCTGCAGCGTGACACATCGAGCAAGACTCCTGAGCATGAGCGGTATGAAGATAAATAAGGACCAGGCTCCTTCGGATCAGATTGTTAAGGATGTACTGAAAAGCCTGCCAAAGCATAACTGTAAAAATGCTGAGTACATTTTGAAGAAATTATCCGAAAGACGTGGGGGTTGGACTTCGCGAGGAGAATTTGTATTTAAAGGAAATGTTGTGAAGGGGTCCCATATGATTGACTTGTTGAAAAATCTCATGCTTCCGTTTAAAAAACTGGAGCACCGCTACCTCGAGGATGGTCAGACTTTCTACATACCTTGTCAGAGGTAAACATCCCCATATAGTCAATAACCCTTATGCTCGTGATGAATATAGACAGCTCAAAACAGATGTAGAGGGATTATTTATTAAAAATCCCCAACATTAGGCAGAGAAGAAGAAGGCAGATAACTCTTTCTCCCCATTGGTTGAGATCCGAGCAGGAAGGTCCAAAAATACTAATATGAAGCCAAAAAGTTTCTTGGTAAAACAATACTACCTCCCCGATGGATAACATTTTCAACGTAAACCATTATAAGAAAATTAAACATGTAGCCTATTTCTTTTATTCAATTAAATCTTTATTGATTACATTTTCAAGTCTAGCGTCGTTCTCTACTTCACACGCAGGTATATGATTTAATTAGAATGTAAACAAATAATAAATCAGAAGAAAAAAAACAATGAAAAAAAAATATCACAATTTAAAATCCATAACAATCCAGACAACGCTTGCTGCACTGATAATCCGCATGACAGATATATTTATTTTTTCATTTTCTCAACAGAAGGTAGACAGGAAAGAGGGCAAAGAGAGGGTGAGACATTCGGCAAAGGTCGCTGGGTCCAGGTCTCAAAACTGGGACAGCTGCATTGAAGACAATTGCCTCCGCACATGGCCTTGCGCTTGACCCCTACACCACCAGCGTCGCACCCGGTGGAGTATGATTTTACATTCACAAGTGATAGAGAGTGGATAGAGAGCATTTGCTTTCATTAAAGCTGAAGCGTGCCCCAATTGAACGGCTGGAGAGACGGTAACTTTTTTGATGAAAAGAGCAGTTCCTAATATCCTGAGTTTGAAAGTGGAATCTTTTGCTGCCATGAGACAAGAGACATCGTTGGCTTTTGTAAGTTTAATTTTGAGGTCAACAGAGTTTAAAAGAAGTCTCTCGCAGAAAAATATGTCTGCATGCAGGGGGCCTAGGAGATGCACCTCCCTGAAATTTGTCTCAAAGCCTGCTCTGCTGTTAAGACCTTGGTTAGGGCTGTTGGTTGTAACGATAGAGTTCAGAACCCCGGCTGTATCTTTATAAAAAAGACCTGAGCTAAACTGGCTTTTTAAAGAATCCTCAGAAAAGTTTAACAATGTCTCAATCATGGCTCTATACGAATGGATGGCGCTGGATTGTGAAATCAATCGATCCCCAAGAGTTACATCACACTGACTAAAGATGGTGTTTAATGGTTGGTTGATGAGCCCGACAGGTGCATCATCTGGCAGGTTTGTTCCATCCGCGTTAGTTATTTTCACTCTGAGATGCAACAGCATATCGTTGAGATTTTCTCTGTCTCCCAGAGTGAAAAACTCAATCCATCGGTGATTGCTGATAAAGGCTGGATCTCGGTGTAAATCTTATCTTCGATCGATACCTGCGTCATCGAGGCAGAAAATAAGTCCAGCCTGTCAGTGTGCACTCTGATGACTTGTTATGTAGAAGAGCCATTATTTAAATATATCGGAACTTGCAGAAGACCTTCGTCCTCTTCTTTTGTCACTTCCAACTGATATCCTTTTTTGAGCTTGTTGTTGTTTTTTAGCCATCCATAAACGATTAACAGGGGGTCTTGTTCTGGGTTTTTTGGATAAAACCAACCTCTTGTTGACCATCGGTTTTCGCTGCAGAACCACTCATTTTACTCACGGCTCTATCTATTTCATCAGAAACTGTTTTCAGATGGGGTTTTGCAATAGGCAAATCCCATTTTAACCAGGGGGAATACGAAGGGAAATAATTTTGAAAATAATGATTCAATTCCGCGTCCGTACATGAAAACCTCATAAGACCCAGGCAGATTACCGCCTGTTTGGCCCTCTTCTTTTTTTCTAATTATATATGAAGGATGATACAGGTTTAAAGTTGAGTTTCACAATTGTTTTTCCGTATACAAAGTTCACACAGCGGTTCTGGTCTGTTTTAATCTGGATGTTAATAGTTTTAATATAACTTTTTGATACAGGTTTGTAGTGACCAGTATTATATCACCAAATTTCCCTTTGATGTTCACCCAGCAAAGGTGAGTAACTGTCTCCGACTGTTTGATAATGAATGATGTCTGTATAGATGAACAGATTATATATTCCTGTTCTGAGATCACATGGGTAGGGTGAGGATTGCTTGGAGATGGGCCGCCATTCATCAACTTTCACCCCGAGTATGTAGGCTGTAGGTGAAGGTGTGCGTATTTCATATCATCCTTCACCAGCAAAATCAAGACACTTGGTTATGTTGTTGAATGAAATATCACAGCTCAAGTCATATTGCCGCAGTGTTGGTACAATCTGATCCAGAAGCTCTTCAGGTTGTTCATAATATCCTCCTTAACTGAATTTTACACGGACAGGTAATTCATGCTCCTCATGCCCATTGGTACTCTTCACATTGTAATAAGTCGAGTGTTCTTTAGCTTGATAACCTCCTTGAATGAGCTTTACACGGACGGCTCACTGGTAGTGTTCGGGTAAGTTATACTAGGTGTGCGGGTATTGAATTTCACATAAACCAACCACCCACTCTCCATTAAGTTCAGCGGCCCTGGCCAGATCGGTTGTGAAAATAGATCTTGTGTTATTTTTAAACATTTCCTTGCTAGCGTTAGAGGAAAGGGTAACGTAAAAGCCATCATCCTCTACCTTCCGGTTCATGATGCTGTGTCAACTGTAAGGTTTAGTGCAGACCTTTTTATATATTTTGAAGTTCATCCAAACTGATCCAACTGTTGAATTTCTCAGGCCAGTTTTTCCAGCATACAAAAACTTGTTTGACACCCTTGACTGTGTGTTGGTTTAATATTTTTTCCACTTGATACATCTTGTCGTTAAATATTTTTACCTTTTGAAGTTCCTCTGCATGACAAGAACCCTGGATATGTTCCATGTCCAAATCTTTGAGTTTGTATACTGGAGGAGATCGGGGTGGCGTAATTGCGCAGTGTGTGCTTTGTGCAGTGCTATTGCTTTGGGTGCTCTTTGCTGTGTTCTCTCCTCCACTCCTGTGGGCGGAGGCTCTGGCCTTCCAGTGTGGGTGCTGCGGGGTGGGCATCACTGGGCTCAGCGGTTGCAGCAGGCTTCTCGGCCTTGTACTGAGGTGGAGTTTATCTTTTCTCCTGGGTGAATCCTGGTTGATGGTGTGTGCTTGGGGTTGGTGGTATTTGCCGTACCCCTACGGATGTATGGAAGGATGTGTGGTGTCGCTGTTGCGTTGGCTTGGGGGAACTGCAGCTTAGCTTGGCTCTATCGTTTTTGCTTGGCTGGTCTGGATTTTGGTGGTTCTGTTGGGCAATGCAGCCTCTTTGCTGTGCAGGCTGTGGCCTATCTTTGGCGCCCTTTGAGTTGCTGGGCCGCATCTTTCTTTTGGGTACAGTGGTGGGCAGGGTGGTGTGTCTCGGGGTAAACTTGTCTGCCAGACAGGCGCTGGTGGTTTTGGCTCGTTTGTCTATTGGGGGGTGCATGTGCCTATGCTGGCTCGGGGTTTGCATGTGGGACGGGAGACAGCATTAGTAAAGATCACGTGATTGGAACGGTACAGGATAAAAAATGAACAGGAGCAGACGGGAGCGGGAGCTAACCAACAGGAGGAAAAACAAACTAGGATCAATTGTCTTTGGAAATGTAAAACTGAGACTTTGTTATAAACTTTAAGAAAACAAAACTTGGATCGACGCCGCCATTATGTAGATTTTTCCAAGAAGCCTATACTATAATGCAAGTCTAACGAACTACACGACCCACAAGCCAACAGTGCTTCTGATCGATGTTTTCCACCTGCGTTCAGAATGGAGGAAGCAAACGTAGGTGGAGAACTGGAAGTGGTAAAATTGGATTGGCAACGTAAAGTCAGAAGTAAGGTCTTATCTATTAAACTCATAGAGTTGACAGGAAAGTCGCAAATATTACCGAACTTCAGGAGAGTTGAATGTAGCGGTGTTAACACGCAGTATGCTGTTTGTAAAACGTGTTTATTCGTAATCAAGTACACCAGTGATTAAGGCACACTTGTAAGGTAAATTCTGGATTAAATCAGCCCTGCATCTCTTCGTTTGTCAAACAAAAAGTACAATCACGTGTCAACAAAATTGCTTGCATGCACACTAAAGATTTAAGAGCCTTTGCCACTGTAGAGGGGAAAGGCTTCATCAAGGGAAGATATTAAATAAATACGTTGTGAAATAAAAAAAAATTGAATGTACTCTTAAATGTACAATTTATTTACCACTAATTACGTCATGTTCGTTCGTTCGTCGTCTTCCGCTTATCCAGGACCGGGTCGCGGGGGCAGCAGACTCAGCAGAGATGCCCAGACGTCCCTCTCTCCAGACACCTCCTCCAGTTCCTCCAGGGGGAGCCCAAGGCGTTCCCAGGCCAGCCGAGAGACATAGTCCCTCCAGCGTGTCCTGGGCCGTCCCCTGGGCCTCCTCCCGGTGGGACGTGCCTGGAACACCTCCCGAGGAAGGCGTCCAGGAGGCATCCGGTATAGATGCCCGAGCCACCTCAACTGGCTCCTCTCGATGTGGAGCAGCAGCGGCTCTACTCCGAGCTCCTCCCGGATGGCCGAGCTCCTCACCCTATCTCTAAGGGAGTGCCCGGCCACCCTACGGAGGAAGCTCATTTCAGCCGCTTGTATCCGTGATCTCGTTCTTTCGGTCAAGACCCAAAGTTCATGGCCATAGGTGAGGGTAGGAACGTAGACCGACCAGTAAATTGAGAGCTTTGCTTTTCGGCTCAGCTCTCTCTTCACCACAATGGACCGGCACAGCGCCCCCATTACTGTAGCAGCCGCACCGATCCGTCTGTCGATCTCCCGCTCCATTCTTCCCTCACTCGTGAACAAGACCCCGAGATACTTAAACTCCTCCACTTGAGGCAGGAACTCTCCTCCAACCTGAAGAGGACAAGCCACCCTTTTCCGGTCGAGTACCATGGCCTCGGACTTGGAGGAGCTGATCCTCATCCCAGCCGCTTCGCACTCGGCTGCGAACCGCCACAGCGTATGCTGTAGGTCTTGGCTAGAGGGGGCCAGCAGGACCACGTCATCCGCAAAAAGAAGAGACGAAATCCACTGGTCCCCAAACCCTCCGGCCCTTGGCTGCATCTAGAAATAAAAGTTATGAACAGGACCGGCGAAAAAGGGCAGCCCTGCCGGAGTCCAACATGCACTGGGAACAGGTCCGACTTAGTGCAATGCGGACCAAACTCCTGCTCCGCTCGTACAGGGACCGGATGGCCACTAGTAAAGAGCTACCGATTCCATACTCCTGGAGCACCCCCCACAGGGCATCACGAGGGACACAGTCGAATGCTTTCTCAAGGTCCACAAAACACATGTGAACCGGTTGGGCAAACTCCCATGAACCCTCGAGCACCCTGTAGAGGGTATAGAGCTGGTCCAGTGTTCCACGGCTGGGACAAAAACCACGCTGTTCCTCCTGAAGCCGAGGTTCGACTATCGGTCGATATCTCTCGACCTCCCACACAAGCTCAGGCTCCTTCCCCCCCAGCGAGGTGACATTCCACGTCCCTAGAGCCAGCCTAAGCATCCGGGGATCGGGCCGCTGAGGTCTCCACCTTCGTCCGCCACCCAATCCTCTTTGCACCGGTCCCTACGTCATGTTGTCTTTAAAATTATACTTCATTATTCAGTGGCACACTTAATTGCATAATAGTCCATTTCATGAAATAATGGTACATTTATTGTTTCTAATGATGAATTAAATAAATAAATGGTACCTTTAATTTAATAGCAAAGTTAATGTTACATTTCTTTGATGTTATATTTACTTCACTTATGGGACATTCAAAACATTTATCTATTTAATGATGATTTTATTGTTTTAATTTTGTCCAGTTTGACCCTCCATTCTTGATGCCTGTATAGGAGGTCATGTCAGAATTTGAATCAGGTGTGCTGGAGCAGACACACATCTAAAACTTGCAAGGAAGGGGTCCCTGAGGACCAGAGCTGTGAACGATTGAGGTACAGTTTCTAAATTGTGAAGGTAATGCCTTTTTGCACTTTTGTTCACCAAGTACAGTTCCCTTGCCAGGGGCATTTTTCTTGCATTTCGGCAATTTGAAACATAAAAGTAATGCCATTGTTCAAAGGAAACAATCAGTTCATAAGTATGAGTAAAATACAACTATGTACATTTTGTTTATTCAACTAAGATAGGCATGGTCTGTTTCCTTGTTTGATATTTTATTATTTCTTCATTATTATTCTTTTTACTTTAACTGGCCTTTACTACAACTAAAAACAGGGACCTAAGAAATTGCCAAAAGACTAAATGAAGAAAACAAAAATGGGAGTGGCACAGGAGTTCTAAATGGGAGCGGGATGGAAATGGGAGTCGATTTCCCAGGAGTGGGATGGGACAGTATTTCTTTTTTTTTTTGCTAGCCTGGGATTGGGATGGGACAAGACATTTTTCTGTGGAAGCAGGTTGGGACAGGAGAGAAAATCCACTCCGGTGTCACCCTCTAGTTGGGAGTGACCCTGTGGGAAGATTCATGTTGGGGTTCATGGGGGTTGGGGGGTTCATAGGGTTGAGATTGGAATTCATTAGGGGGTTGGGACTGTTTCATCTTGGGACATATCTGCACCTGGACCTGGGAGTATAGAGTATGTATGGGGAGTGTGAGTGAGTGTATGATGTCCATTGTTGTGTGTCTTTACGTTGGGTGCGTGAGTGTTTTTATGTGTACGCATGAGGGTGTGTGAATGTCACTGTGTGTGCCTGTTTTTATGTCAGGTTGGGTCTTGGGCTGCTCCCTCTCCTGGATCATTTTAGGCCCCCCATAAAATGTGGGCCCTATTGTTTCCACACTCCCTGCTTGCTGTCTGCATTTCCTCTAAGGAAAATTAAGTAAGTAAGTTCTAGTAAGTTCTGGTTCAATGACAGGAATCTGAGTCCAAAGCATGATGGATTATTGTAGTAAGGTGAATGCTTTGCTCTGTCTAATAAATCCTAGATAACCTTTGATTTTCTGCTATAGACAGTAAGTGATGATCATTGACAATGTTCCGTTTAATTCTAGATGCTAAGACAAGCAGTAAACCAGAAGTTTATTCATTTGCAATTAAAAATGCCCTGCTAAGAGTAGATTAACATAATCATAAAGTTACAGTTTGCACCTAATCATATCCAAGAAACACTGTTTAAATGGGATTATGGCCATGTTGGGCCCTGTGGGACCATGATGAATCCAGAGATAAATAATGTAAAAAGAGTCTGGGTATCGAAGTTTGAATAAATATCATAGTCACCCATGAAGACAATAATGGCAATGCTGAGATGAGAAAGCAGGTCATACTCTGTCTTGCCTTTGTCTATTTTAACACACTAACAGAAAGTGTGTGTGTGTGTGTGTGTGTGTGTGTGTTCCTGTCTTGGCATCACAGTGAGAACCATTTTCCCGATTTCACCATCAAATTGAGGACCGTTTGTACCAAAGTGAGGACATTTTGCTGGTCCTCACGACCTATTTTGCTAACGGTTAGGTTTAGGACTAAGATGTGAATTGAGTTTAGGTTAAGGTTAGGGTTAGACATGCACTGGTAATGGTTAGGTTTAGGGTTATTGTCAGGGTTAGGGCATAGAAAGGGTTGAAAATGACTGAAAATCAATGGAAGTCAATGGGAGTCAACACATGGTCCTCACTACATATAGCAAAACAAGAGTATGTGTGTGTGTGTGTGTGTGTGTGTGTGTGTGTGTGTGTTGCATGCATCCGTGCCACAAAGTCCTGAGTGCTCAAACCAATTAAAGTCATTGAAAATGAACCTGTCACACACAATCCTCCTGAGCCACATCAAAAAAAGTTGAGCAGCATATCTCATGTGGATTTGACTGCAGGGCCCAAAGCTTTAAAAGTCAATTAGCTCTGTCTCATTCAAGGACAAAGTCTGACCACAAAGCAAGTGTGCATGATTTCTTCCTATTGACAAAGAACGTCCTAGTTTTGGGAAGTTTTAGCCTCTGTGCAACATTTGTAATATATTACTGCTTCATATCCAATGATGTGATTAAAACTGTTACATTACATTATATTTGCTTTCCAAAGAAAGCTCAGTTCAGTTTATTTATTGTTGCTTCCCACACAGAAACAAGATATAGTTCTCCATGGACCATGACTGGACCATGATGCTCAATAAAACAAAAATTAAAAGAAGGTTCACACACACAAGCATACGAAAACAGGTGGATAACAAGGCAGCTTGTGAAGAGAATTGGTTGTCCAGACAGGGCAGGAAGAGGGGCACCAATGATCTTTCTTTCATTCTCACAATTCTTTGCATGGTTTTCTTAAACCATTAACATTTACTTTTCCTTCCCATAGAAAGTATTCCTGGATCAGTGCTTCTTTGTTCTCTTTGTGTCTCTGCTCTGTTCTCTCAAACCCCCAGTCGGTCGTGGCAGATGGCCGCTCACACTGAGCCTGGTTCTGCTGGAGGTTTATTCCTGTTAAAAGGGAGTTTTTCCTCTCCACTGTCGCTACATGCATGCTCAGTATGAGGGATTGCTGCAAAGTCAACGCCAGTGACTGTCCACTGTAACTACATGCTCATCCGGGAGGAGTGAATGCTACAAATCTCTGACTGGATGCAATCTGCTGGGTTTCCTTAGACAGAAAAACGTTTTATCCAATTTGAATAAATAACTGAATCTGACTGCACTGTTCAATGGTTATGATTAATTGGAATGTATGTACCTGACTTTTGTGAAGTGCCTTGAGACAATATGTGTTGTGAATTGGCGCTATATAAATAAACTAAATTGAATTTGATTGAATTATCTGCAGCAGAGCAGCAGTCATACCACATAGTAATAAAATATGTCAATATGCTCGTTTTCTTCTCTCTACAGAATGTTGTCACTGTCAATGAGGGTTACTTATTCTTTTTCAGTCTCTGGAGGACGCAAAGGCACCACATAGATTTTCTGGCTTGGGCAGTGGTGTTGGTGGACCAGGTCATATTGTCTGCAATGTGCACCCCCAAGAATTTGATGCTGTTGACCCTTTCAACAGCAGTGTTACTGATGGTGAGCTAGACATGCTCACTCCTGCCTCTTCTGAAGTCCAGGACCATTTCTTTTGTTTTCTCCATCTTCACAAGAGTTTTTTCTTACTCTATATGTCCCAGGACCACACCTAATGCGGTAGATACCACATTGTCAGCAAATCTGTTTGCACAGTAAGCATACGGATGAGGGTCAAGGTTAGAAGGCAAAAAGATTTTGATCTGTTGCATGACTAGCATCTCTAAGCATTTCACAATGACAGGAGTCAAAGGTATAGGAGAATATTCATTCAGACAGGACACAGAGGATATTTTTAGCACAGGGACGATGGCAGCAGATTTAAGGCACTTTTTAACAACATATAAGTTATTCAGCCAGTCAGGGAGCAAGGTGTCGCTTTAACAAATCTGTGAAGGGGTTTTGAAGTCTGTAATGGCTCGGACTCCCTGCCACAGACGTGTTGGAATTTTGCTGCTGGTGAAATTGTTGCTCCCTAAGCCAGATTATTCCGTGCAATTTTCAGAGCTCCTGTATCCCCTTTTCTGAAGGCTTTGGCTTGAATCTTTAGCAGTAAGTGAACCTCACCTGTCATCCATGGTTTTTGGTTGGCGTGCACAGTGATTGTTTGTTTTTTAATAATGACAGAAACATAGCCAGAAAAGCCCAGTTGAGGGAGAGGGGATGAATTAAGTGCTTCCTTGGAAAGGGTGTATGCTTTGACCAGAGTATTTTCCCCTCAGATATCAACATTTATTTGCTGGTAAATCTTGGCAGGACTTTGTTTAGTTTGGCATCACCTAACGCAATGAAAAATGCCTCAGAATGTTTTGTCTACTGGTCACAGATGGCATCATGCAATTCATAAAGACATACAATTTGTTAACGTTAGTGCTGGGGGGTATGTATCATTTTGTAATTGAACCAGTTAGGTTTATTGTGGCAACCAAATGATATCTGTCCATCCATCCACACCCGCGTGTCCTTACATGGTCGCGGGGAGCGGGGGATGGTGTCTAACTCCTGCGGTCATTGGGTTAGAGGCAGAGTACAACCTGGACAATAGTCCATGTGATAGGCAGGTCATTAATCCAACACAGAGACATATGACACATCGATGCACACACTCGTACCTAAGCACAACATAGAGAGACCAGTTACAAGACCAATCACATGTTTTTTTGACTGTGTGAGAGAGCCGGACTCCCTGGAGAGAGATCAGATATCTAGGTGGCAAATTAATATTTACATGGTTTGGTGTTTTTTGCTTTTTTTTGCTTTTTCTTTTTTTTTTGCTTTGTTTTAATAACTTAAGGAATTAGTGGCTCATACATACAATAAACATATTTTTAAAAGGCACACTATCTGAAAAACACAAGGTTGATGATCCATAGTCCTAATATTGTTTTAACCAGTTTTTGAAACATTGCAGTCTTCTGTTAGTTATATATGAACATTTAGAATAATACTTAGACACCAGAGTAAAGAATCCTCGGGATTAAGCTACTCTACCTTCAGATTCCCAAGCCCCCCTCAGATGGGTGTGGTACCTTTGCTTCAATTTTCAGTCTATCAACAGTGACACGTTCTAAAAAGGGAAAACTAAAATGACCAAAGCTCCAAAAACAATGGTCTGTGATGCCAACATTGGTAAAGTGAGTCTTTTTCCTACTGTCTATAATTACTGCATTAGCTGCAGTAAAATTAATGTAAAATATTTTGAATATACATTTTCTAACCAGGGAATGTAATTAATAACTTTTTCAATCCTGTATTTTTTGTAATTGGACAGAAATAGCAAAGGCATGAGGCATTTGTCAAATTTTAATTCAGGCACTAGTAAAGAATGAATGCAAATCCAAAATGGTAAATGGACTGAACTTATATACGCAAGGAAAAGGAAAAAGAAAACATTTACATTTCTTCATGAAAACGCATGTCTAAGGAAAAGGAAAAACAAAATATATATACATTTCTTGATGAAAACACGTGTAAGGAAAAGGAAAAACAAAACATTTACATTTCTTCATGAAAACGCATGTGTAAGGAAAAGGAAAAACAAAACATTTACATTTCTTCATGAAAACGCATGTGTAAGGAAAAGGAAAAACAAAATATATATATTTCTGTTTTTATTTTTAATTTTGTCAGGATCGGTCCTCCATACTATTGACATCAGTTAAAGCTTGCCGATGTCTATCCTCGTGCATGCTTGCTGATAACATCATCTCAGCTGTGAAACATCATGGTGAAACATCCATGTTGTAGGGGTGTTTTGCTGTAGGAGCAAATGGTAAATTTCACAAAATACATCAAATCATGAGGAAAAAAGAGCGTACAAAAAAAATAAAGCAACAACATAAGACATAAGATAATAATGTCAAAACTTCAAAATAAATGACTCTTAAATGAAAAATGACCTTAAGAATACCACCAAATCAGTTACAAAGTCAGTAGAGGTCAACAAATTCAATGTTTTCGATAGCTCATCACAAAACCCTGATCTCAGTCCCATAGAAAATTAGTGGGCCGAGCTGAAATGTTGTGTGTAAGCAAGGAGGCCTACAAACCTGACCCAGTTACATTAGTTTTGTCAGGAGAAATAGGTTCAGACTTCCAGGAAAATCTTTTAAGAGGATACCCCAACATCTGACCCATTTGAACAGTTTAAAAGGCAATTGTACCAAACACTAAAGAAAGGTTGGACTTTGTAGAAATTAAGAGAAAATTATTTGTTATTCCAGCATTTAGCATCTAGAAAGAACTTTCATAAACTTAATTATCCTAAACTCAGTAATTTTGGTCTGAGTTAATGTTAGACAAGGGAAAAAAAATGTTTAAGACTATTTTTAAACGCTGTATGTACACATCTTGGGCGTCATTTACGAAGCATGCGTATGCACAAAAACCTTGCGGCCTAATGTTTTACGCCCAATCCCGGCAGGTACAAAAATTGATGTTGCGACAAAAAAACATTTCAAATCAACAATAATAAAGTACAAATTTTAAAACTCGCTTGCAAACATTGAAATATGACTCCATTCAATTTTATTTAACCTAAGGAGCATTAAACCTAATGTGTTTTCATGAGTTTGTGTTTCATGAGTCTGAGCTTTCATGATTTCAACCTGGACCACATTTAACCTCGTAAAATTATAGAAACAACCTCAATTGGACATAAACTGCCACATATAGATGTAAATGTGCATCACTCTGTGCACAATGCGCATTAAATGCATGTAAATTATCTAAGGGGCACGTTTATTCTCACTGAATGAAAATGCCATGTTAGATCAGTGCATTAAGTCTAAACAAGTCAGGGGTGATAATTTTAAGGTGGACAAGGTGTAGACAATCATACATGTCCATACCTTTGTAGAGATGCGCGTAATTGTGGAACAATGGCAGTTTTGTCACAGGTGGAAGACATCATCCATGAAAGAAGTCAGAGGGAGGGCGCGGCACTGGTGGTTTAGGGATTAAGCGCACAACCATGTGGGGCTAAAGTCCTCGATGCGGCTGTCCCGGGTTGGAGTCCCGGATCTCGTGACCTTTGCCGAATGTTCCTCCCACTCTCTTTGCCCTCCTTCCTGTCTACCTACTGTCAGAATAATGAAAAAAAATAAAGGGCCTTTAGTGCCACAAAAAAAAAAAAAACTTTGTACAATTCATTTATAAAGATATAATCAATAAAGATAAGTGATTTAAAGGATGCTAATCAATAATGATGACTGTAAATTAATTTGGATGAAACAAATTCATGTGTGGTGGCTGAGAAACCTCAGGTTGATTCTTCATATTAAAGATGTTCTTGGTGAATTTTTTGTTGAAGTCATTGCATACAGGGACATTATAAACAATGCATATTATTGTAGATATAGATGTGGTTAATTGAGAATATTTTGGCAATGCATGTTAATTATTCAAATACCGAATAATTGAGAATATGTTGGTAAATTTAAGACAAACAATGTATTTTTAAGCATTTGTTCAAATTAGCCAAGTACTATAGAAACGAAGGTTAACCGTTTTTCGTGGATAAAGCACTAAATCTAGAGACTTGAATAAACAATCATATTGTTCCTTCTACAGCCAATTCTTTCCAGGTCTTCACAGGTAGTCTGGTAGTGCATTATTATTTGTTTTGCAGTCAATTTCATTGAGGTCTTATCTTATTTCTGTCATAATTTGTGGGTGTTTTTTGGGTTTTTATTATTATTTCTTGATAGGTTTTGAATCATGCTTCTGTTTATTATTTTCCTGGTCATGCTTTAGTTTTTGTCTTCTAGTTCATGTTTTGTAAAGTTAGGTTTTTGGATCTTGTTATGCTTTAGTTTCATGTTTTTCTAGTTATGTTTCTATTAGTTTGTATCCTTGAATATCTGTTTTGCTCATTCACGTTTTGTTCTCTACTGTCTGTTGTCAATTAATTTTATTCGGTGCACCTGCACTAAGCAAATCATTCTCCTCGTTTCACCTGGTTCATGTTCCATGAATAAAAATCAGCTCTGTTCACTCCTTGCGAAAACATTTCGGATTATGCCATGCCTGTCCAGCCTGCATGCTTATTGTTTTGTTCCTGCCTCCTCTTATGAGTAAGTTTTAGTTTTTCTAAAGATTAAGTCTTTTTCTTACCATCATGCTGCGTGCTCATCTGCATTCTGGGGTCCTCTGCTACACAAACCGTGACAATTTCATGTACATCAGAGTTGCTGGCCTGCAACACAGTTTATCCTGTGTTTAAGTGTGTGTGTGAGGTGGGCTAGGGGGGTAACGCAGCTCATTAAACAATACTTTTACACAACAAAGAGAGGCAGTTCACACCTTTGGGATTTCGCTGCAGACTAGAGTCTGCCCTTTGGTACTTCTAGTCTTAAGCCAATCCTTTGCAGCCCGACACAGATGATCTGGTAGTGTAGTGGTGTAGAGCTTTGTCTCACACAAGTATTAGACTCAATACTGCCTGTTATCTCTTAAAGTCTTTTCCAGCATTAATCACACACTCTTATTCAACAATTAATACTTTGAGAGGATTGCCACATAACAATCTATCCGTAATCTTCCCATTGAATCAACATGACCACATAGCTTGTGGTGTGAAAGGTTGGTGGTTTGAATCTCAGAATTGACAGGTTTTTTTTTTTTTTCATTTTGTCATTTTTATCACACACTTACTGAGTTATAAGGCTATATATTGCGGATTGTGTTTCAGAGATTGCTTCAGCATTAAATAATATCCCCTCCTTGAACCGTCACCTTAACGTGGTGGAGGGGTTTGAGTGCTCGAATGATCCTACAGGCTATGTTGTCTGGGGCCTAAATGCCCCTGGTAGGGTCTCCCATGGCAAACAGGCTCTAGGTCAGACAAAGAGCGGTTCAAGAACCCCTCGTGACGACTATGAAATCGAGGCACGTGACATCGCCCGGTACGGCGGAGCCGGGGTCCACCCTGGAGGCCGGCCTGGGGTCGGGAGTCGTCGGAGAGCGCCTGGTGGCTGGGTTGCTCCTCGCAGGACCCAGCCGGGAAAGCCCGAACGAGAGACGCGAGACCACCCCCCAGTGGGCCCACCACCTGCAGGGGGAACCGTGAGGGACCGGTGCAAAGAGGATTGGGCGGCGGACGAAGGTGGAGACCTCAGCGGCCCGATCCCCGGATGCTTAGGCTGGCTCTAGGGACATGGAATGACACCTCGCTGGGGGGGAAGGAGCCTGAGCTTGTGCGGGAAGTTGAGAGATATTGACTAGAAATAGTCGGGCTCGCCTCCACGCACAGCGTGGGCTCTGGAACCCATCTCCTCGAGAGGGGCTGGACTCTCTTCTACTCTGGAATGGCCCACGGGGAGAGGCGGCGGGCTGGGGTGGGTTTGCTTGTCGCCCCCCAGCTCAGCCGTCTAGTGTTGGGGTTTACCCCAGTGGGTGAGAGGGTCGCACTCCTGCACCTTCGGATTGGGGAGAGGTCTCTGACTATCATTTCAGCCTTCAGCTTCAACGCCCACGTGGGAAACGACAGTGACACCTGGAGAGGTATGATCGGGAGAAATGGCCTCCTCGATCTGAATCCGAGCGGTGTTTTGTTATTGGACTTCTGTGCTAGTCATGGATTGTCCATAATGAACACCATGTTCAAACATAAGGGTGTCCATCAGTGCACTTGGCACCAGGACACCCTAGGCAGGAGGTCAATGATCGACTTTGTTGTCGTATCATCAGACATTCGGCTTCATGTTTTGGACACTCAGGTGAAGAGAGGGGCTGAGCTGTCCACTGATCACCACCTGGTGATGAGTTGAATCCGCTGGGGGAGGGGAAAGCCGGACAGACTTGGCAGGCTCAAGCGCATAGTGAGGGTCTGCTGGGAACGTCTTATGGACCCCTTGGCCAGGGATGTATTCAACTCTCACCTCCGAGAGAGCTTTGATCAGATTCCGAGGGATGTTGGAGACATAGAGTCCGAGTGGACCATGTTCTCCGCATCTATTGTTGATGCTGCCGCTCGTAGCTCTGGCCGTTAGGTCTGCGGTGCCTGTCGCGGCGGCAATCCCCGAACCCGGTGGTGAACACCGGCAGTTAGGGACGCTGTCAAGCTGAAGAAGGAGTCCTATCGGCTGTGGTTGGCTTGTGGGACTTCTGAGGTGGCTGACGGGTACCGTGATGCCGAGCGTGCCGCGGCCCGGGCAGTAGCAGAGGCAAAAACGCGGACCTGGGAGGAGTTCAGTGAGGCCATGGAGAAGGACTACCAGTTGGCCCCGAAGCGATTCTGGTAAACCATCCGACGCCTCAGGAGGACGAAGCAGTGCTTCGCCAACACTGTTTACAGTGGGGGTGGGGAGCTGCTGACCTCGACTGGGGACATTATCGGGCGGTGGAAGGAATACTTCGAGGGTCTCCTCAATCCTGCCATCACGCATTCCCTGGTCGAAACAGAGGCTGGGGACTCGAGGTTGGACTCTTTCATGACCCAGGCTGAAGTCACCGAGGTGCTTAAAAAGCTCTGCGGTGGCCAGGCTTCGGGGTTGGATGAGATCCGCCCTGAGTACCTCAAGTTTTTGGATGTTGTGGGGCTGTCATGGTTGACACACCTCTTCAACATTGCGTGGTGGATGGGGACAGTGCCTCTGGATTGGCAGACTGGGGTGGTGGTCCCCCTACATAAGAAGGGTGAGCGGAGGGTGTGTTCCAACTACAAGAGGATCACACTCCTCAGCCTCCATGGTAAAGCCTACGCCAGGGTATTGGAGAGGAGAGTCCGGCCGATAGTCGAACCCCGGCTTCAGGAGGAGCAGTGTGGTTTTCGTCCCAGCTGTGGAACACTGGACCAGCTCTATACCCTCTACAGGGTACTCTAGGGTTCATGGGAGTTTTCCCAACCGGTCCACATGTGTTTTATGGACCTGGAGAAAGCATTTGACTGTGTCCCTCGTGATGCCCTGTGGGGGGTGCTCCAGGAGTATGGAATTGGGGGCCCTTTACTAGGGCCATCCGGTCTCTGTACAAGCGGAGCAGGAGTTTGGTTCGCATTGCCAGCACTAAGTCTGACTTGTTCCCAGTGCATGTTGGACTCCGGCAGGGCTGCCCTTTGTCACCGGTCCTGTTCAGAACTTTTATGGACAGGATTTCAAGGCGCAGCCAAGGGCCGGAGGGGGTCTGGTTTGGGGACCAGAGGATTTCGTCTCTTCTTTTTGCAGATGACGTGGTCCTGCTGGCCCCCTCTAGCCAAGACCTACAGTACGCACTGTGGGGTGGTTCGCAGCCGAGTGTGAAGCGGCAGGGATGAAAATCAGCTCCTCCAAGTCCGAGGCCATGGTTCTCAACCGGAAAAGGGTGGTTTGTCCTCTTCAGGTTGGAGGGGAGTTCCTGTCTCAAGTGGAGGAGTTTAAGTATCTCGGGGTCTAGTTCACGAGTGAGGGAAGAATGGAACGGGAGATCAACAGACGGATCGGTGTGGCTGCCACAGTAATGGGTGCGCTGTGCTGGTCCGTTGTGGTGAAGAGAGCTGAGCCGAAAAGTGAAGCTCTCAATTTACTAGTCGGTCTACGTTCCTACCCTCACCTATGGCCATGAACTTTGGGTCTTGACCGAAAGAACGAGATCACGGATACAAGCGGCTGAAATGAGCTTCCTCCGTAGGGTGGCCGGGCACTCCCTTAGAGGTAGGGTGAGGAGCTCGGCCATCCGGGAGGGGCTCGGAGTAGAGCTGCTGCTCCTCCACATCGAGAGGAGCCAGTTGAGGTGGCTCGGGCATCTATACCGGATGCCTCCTGGACGCCGTGTTCCAGGCACGTCCCACCGGGAGGAGGCCCAGGACACACTGGAGGGAGTATGTCTCTCGGCTGGCCTGGGAACGCCTTGAGCTCCCCCCGGAGGAGCTGGAGGAGGTGTCTGGGGAGAGGGACGTCTGGGCATCTCTGCTGAGTCTGCTGCCCCCGCGACCTGGTCCCGGATAAAGCGGAAGACGACGAGACGAGATTAAATAATATTAAAAGTCATATCATTAACACCAAATATGGTATGCTGACTTGTCTTTGCAGGCTTTCACAGGTGGTCTGGTAGTGTAGTTGTATAGAACTCAGACTCTGACTCCAGAGGATGCGGTTTCAACCTCTGGACAGGGTCCCTGAGGATCACCCATGCTACTTCCTCACAAACTGTGGCTGATCAGTGATGTTGTTTACAATGAAATATAGATTTTTCATGAATTTCTTAATTTGGACCACTATAGTCTTGTGTAAACAACCCCTTTTCATTTTTTGTTGAAAAATCATTACATCCAGGGTCATTGAACAATGCATATTATTGCACATATAAACTTGGTTAATTGAGAATATTCCAGTAATTTTATGACAAACTATGTATTTTTAAGGATTTCTTTCAAATTGGCCAAGTACAGTAAAAACCATGGTTAACCGTTTTTTGGTGGACATGAATGAACAATCACATTGTTCCTTCTACAGTCATTGTCATCTAAAAATATTTTGGGAGTTTTATGATCTAATATGGATTTTATATGAATATATTTAAAATCTGGTCATTATAGGCTTGTATTGTATAAAAATTGTTTTTTTGTTGAAAAACCTTTACATGTAGAAACATTCTAAACAATGCATAATATTGCAGATATAGACTTGGTTAATTGAGAATAGTTTGGTAATTTTAAGACAAACTGTGTATTTTTAAGACATTTTTAAAATTGGCCATGTACTGTAAAAGCTATGGTTAACCGTTTTTGGTGGATAAAGCACCAAATCCAGGCACTTGAGTGAACACTCTTATTGTTCCTTCTACAGTTATGGTCATCTGAGAATATTTTGGACATTTTATGATGAAATTAGGATTTTTATCTATTTAATATAGAACATTTCAATTCAGTCTTAAAGGCTTGTGCTTTATAATTCTTTTGTTAAAGTTTTTCTCCAATGCTATAAATTAGCTTCAATACAATGTAAGGGCAAAGCCTGTAAGCAAGTTCTAGTAATTACGTGTCCTGCTGACTCTTTTGAATCTAACAATTGTTCTTCAACACAGTGCAAATTGTTTACCCTGTTTTGTAAACAGGAAGTGTTTGCTCATGTTGTTGAGTTTCAAAGAACATACCGCATTCTAGTGGCGTGGCGGTGGAATTACACCATTTTCACTTCTCTGCTGTTGCCGTGTGAACGAAGATTGTAATCAAAATATTCTCATGTAGATGTGTTAACATACCTTAATTCAATGGATTGTTGTCGTGTAAACAGGGCCTTAGTGGAGTGTGAACTCTATTATTATCAAATTTTTATGGTTTTATGCAGTCAGCTATACAGTAGGAGAGACCATAGTTCCAGGTTTGAATGCAGTTTCCTAAAAGCTCCCAGTGAATCTTTTCACCTTTGTGTCATGCTATCGTCTAAGGATTTATAACTATTGATTATAAATAATTATCAATATTATGTTTAATCGGACTCATCATTTTCCGTTTCATCTGGGACCGGGTCACGGGGGCAGCAGACACCTAGACGTCTCTTTGCCCAGACACCTCCACCAGCTCCTCTGTGGAACACCTCCCGGGGAAGGCGTCCAGGCCTTTTATAATTAAAAAATTCAGAGGTAGTACATTCTAACCATCGTCATTTCTTACAAAATAGGTCAGAGATACACTCTAGTGGTGTGATTATTGGGCTCACAGGACTTAATAATTACAAGTAGATACAGATAATCACTCTTACACAAAATAAACACAAATGCTGTCTCTTTATCAATGTCAAAATTTATTAAAGCAATAGTCTCTCTTACAACCAACTATTAATGTTAACAACTTTTCATCTAATTAAGCATGCACAATTCTACGAAAGGGGTACAAAAATAAGAATGCATGCTTAGGGTGGACGAAGATCAAATCCGCAGTTTATGGACAAAAATGGGAATTAAACAACAATTTGGATTGACTTGGAAGATGGAGCAAAATTAATAAACTGTGAAGTCTTCTTCTAATAGCGGCTGTGCGCTGTTAGAACGGTAAAGCCAGGCCAGCTCAGACGCGGTAAAGCACCTAGCAGCCTGCTGCTTGGCCACTAACAGCTGATAGCAAACTAGTCTTGAAACAAAGGGTAATAAAACTCTGAGGCAGGGACCCAGTGAAAAAAAACACAACTGCCATAAATGGTGAGACAATGGAGAATGAGCACGAGGCTCAGTTCACAGCCTCAGTCTACCTTAAACTCCACTTTAGCTCCAACTGTTAAACTAGTTGTTTAAAAACACGGTGAACACACTGACACTCAAACATTGCTGCGCAGTCGTGCTTCAGAGTTCAACGGTATTTAAACAGCCATCAAACAGCTCAGCATAAACACTTTGATCAATATGGCATGCACGCCAATGAGACATCGGATTAAATGTGGTGATTCTAAATTCCATAATCTATACCTCACCCTGCCCGAACTGGAGACCAAAAATGTCAAGAATAAGAAATAAAATGAGTTTACTTGGAGGCGATTCGTCTAGGGAAAGAGGTGCAGGCGAGTGGGCTTCATTCTAGGAACGGATGAAGTGGCGAGTGTCGCACATCTGCAAACACTTTAACAGTCACCTTCTCCATCTTCATCCAAACAAGGAAAAATAGGAGGAACCATGGCAATCAAATTAAACAAACAAGTAGGAAATTTGTCTCCTTGGAAAAACCTCTGTGGGTTTTCAACTTAATGGCTTACTCTTCGGATCTTCTTATATCAGACTAACTTCCAGACACATTTCCAGCTTTGTCAACCTCTTCCCTGGATGGCCAGTAGGGTGACATGCAAACCCGCCCATGAGCTTCTATTTATCCAGGGACCGCCTCCGAGCGCAGTATCAGCAAGATACTACAGCTGGAAATGGCACTTAGCGTTAGCTTCAGCTGCTATTTATCACTTCTGGTGATGACGTCAGACCTGCAGTGCATGCTGGGAGGCGTAGTAGCAATTTGTTTCTTGTCAAATGGACAATGGCCCAACACTGTCTAAACATCTACTTTATATAAATATTTGCTTATAACTAGACAGTCAATGTGTCAATTAACTGTACTTGTTGACTGATTATCTGTTTTTTTGGTATTCTAATAAATACAGTTTTTACTAAAAACATTTTTCTGTTTGTACTGTGTTTGGACTCCAGCCATGGCTTACAACATTAAAGGCCAGTAAGAACTTTTCTAGAACTTTCAAAATAAATCACATTAACCTACTTCCAGTTCAGCCCAGGAAGGGGAGAAGTCACAGCTGAATAAATACACTTGGCTCCAACATGACAGTCTCTTTCCAATGCGGATCCCAGAGGGGAAATGAATAGGAGAGGTATGATGCTCAAATGTCTCCTCGCTGGCAAGCATACATGACTCTTCAACTTGGATCTCAACGTAACTACGATCATATGCAACAAAGTTAAATAATGATAAGCTGTTCGTGTATCCAGCATTCATTCAGAAAAAGGGTGTAGATAATACAAGCTCGACTTGACTTTTCTTCTGAGGCCTCCAGAAGCAGCCCTAATTGAAGCGGATTTCCCCCACATCGTAGAAAAGAAGGCCGGGACCATATTGCACGCCTTCCAGTGTGCACGTCCAGGTAGCGTGAGCTCCCCCGCAGCACCGTGGCCACTCAAGGAGCCGAACGTGCCTTTGTCATATGGTTTGGCTGGGCCAGCTAAAAGCCAACTCCTTACAGCTACTGAGATAAGCTGCAACACTAGTCCCTTTCAGTCCACACGTGGATGACCGGACCTTCCTCATCTCATCGCCCGGAAACATTATCCTCAGCACTCAGTTCACGTAAGAGGTAGTGTTTGGGCAGAGAAGATTAGTTTAGAATTAAATAATCTAAATAATGTTTGTTTAATGATTTGTTTGTCTTGAGAAAATTGAGCTATAATAAGTGCTAGCAGACTAGCACTCAGCTAATGGTGTGTTCTGTGTTGTGTTTTTAAAGTTAAGACAAACTTTAAAAGGTGATTTTTAAACACAGATCAGCTGTAACACACCGTCAAAGCTTATGCATTTGATCCTTTTATTGATGGTATTTTAAAGGTACATGTTTGATTTTAAAGAAATGATGACGAGCAATAAGCTTATTTTCTTAGCTTCAACGGCTATCGGCTGAGGTAACACGTAACCTAGTAGTCTTTTAAGACTCATTTATCTATAAAGGATAAGTGGTTCTTATTCAAAATAATATTTCCTTAAATATTATTTTAATAAATAAAAGCAGCCAATTCACCACCATTAAGACCTATTTATCCAGAAAGGTTTGGTTCTTATTCAAATAATATTTTCTTAAATATTATTGTACGAAATAAAGGCATTTAATTAAATGACATTGAGAATTAGTCATGCAGAAGGTTGGTTTTATTCAGCAAATCATTCTTTTGAATATTATTTTATTAAAATAATGTTTTATCTGATGTTGCATTGTGGTTGTTTAAAGGTATACCAATTATTTCTTAAGTTAGTTCCAAGACTGACTTAACTTCATTTCCAGATTCCTCAAGATAATCCTTGGTTCTCAAAGATAAATAACATTGAATGGTAATGTTGCATTACTTTATTGGTCATGGTTTTTAACCAAATTTGATTCACTTATTCATAATGTATATAATAGGTCTTCCTTATTCCTACATTTTCTTGGTAGTTTAGTTGGATTGTTCTAGTATAGTAAAGAGTTTATTAATATGTTCGAATTTGAGTTGACTTATTTCTATAAATAAATTCTTGAATTTTAAGAAATTGTGTGAATTTATTCCATGTGTGTGCAGAGTGTTGCTGTTTAGTAATGTCAGAGCATGACTCACCTCTTTCATTGTTGTCCTAATACCACCGCCTTATTGGGCTGGTATTCACAGGACAACACTTAACAGACCAAATTATTATTTAATAAAATATTAAAACATTAATATCAAATAATATATTTATATGATAATCACAACAGCTGTATCTGAAATTAGTTCATCTGATTATTATAATAATAAAATAAAAATAAGTTCAATAGCCATGTTTACAATAAATGTCTAGGAATAATTATCTAAACTTGTGTCATGATGTATGTTTGGATGGGTTGTGCTGGAATTCTAATTTCCCCTCGGGGATCAATAAAGTATCTTTGAATTTGAATTGAATTAAATTAAGTGCAAATTTAGGGAATAATGGAAAGTGTAGTAGAGAATAAACAAACACCTCTTGAAAGGTTTGTGTTAGGTCTATGTTTGTTCTGGAGTACCCTGAAATTTTGGAAAACTGGGCAATGAAAGATTTAATAAGACTTTGCTAGAGCTTAGTTTCAGAGAACAAGTCTGAGTAAACTCAATGAATTCCCACCATAACCATCACCCAGTGTGATGCTGCCTTACACAAGCTTGCTTTATAGCTCCAGGGCACCTCACTAACCAATGAGGAACACGAAGATGGGTACTAAATATACCCCAAACGACTCTTGGGTAATCAAAGACTTCTGGTGCCCTGAGAAGTCTCTTTGTAATTGCACTCTGATTAGTCTCTCAGTCAAGGCTTGGAGGGAGTGTCCCTAATGTGCTGTAACACTCATATTATCATCATGCTAACACAGTGAAGAAAATAGATTAAGTCAAAATATAGAAACTAAAGTCTAAAATGCTTTGACTTAAGAAAACCTTCAAGATTAAATCAGGTTTCATCCTTCATCCCATCCTATTTGAATCTCATAAGGCTGCTTTGTGCTGGTGTGAAACTTTGTTTCTACCTTTTATAATATAAAATTCTCTGCTAACACGTTTCCTTACAAGCAGAACACCCAGTACCAAATTTATATCACTTTTTATTCTGCCAGAGTCAGGGGAAATTGAAAAGTTGTTCCACAGCAGCTTGTGGGTTTTAAAAAAAGATCAAATGAAAGTGAATTTATTAAAGACAGATATAAATATGATTTTCTTCCCTCAATCTCCTCCCTGCCTCCCTTTCCAACTTAGAGGATTCTGTGCTAATTAGAAATGTGTTAAAATCACCAAGGAGAAGCAGAGGAGATCATACGGTATTAATGAACAGAGACAGAAGGATATCATCCAATCTCTGTCTCCATTTCATCTTCTCCTTCTGTACATACCGCTCTTCTTTTATCTGCTTTTATTTCTACCCCCTTTCAATTTCCCTTACAAAGTTTGTTCCCCTTTTTCTTAAGCCCTTTGTCTTTCAGCCCCCCAACCATTATTTATCTTTATTAGAGCTAGAAATTCCTTTGATTATTGTTAATTCGCTACCCCCTACTCCTGTTCGTCCCCTCCATACTCCCACATACTTCAGTGGTGCCAGCTCTCCATTAGGCAGCTGTGTTCATGTTGGCGAGGTTGCAGGCCTGGCACTGAGCCATGCTCAGAGTGTCTTGTCCATCCGTCTGCTCGCCTACCCTCATGCTCTTTAATTTTTCTTTACCAGCTTGTTATAAAATAATCCTGAAAGCCCTGTGAATAGATGATAGTTCTTCACCCTGCCTTTGTTACCCAGTTGGCTGATCAGAGTTCAACACCAAGAGATACACTGTAACTGGCAGCCATTTTAACACTGCATATAAATGTTGGTAATTGCTCACTGCAAATACCATTTTGCTTTCAGCTTTAGAGGTAATATTCTGTGCAGATTTAACTCCGCTGACAGTACAAGACTCTCTAGATAGATTGCCAGTTCCCTACAGGTTCACAAGCATGCATGCCATGATGTCACATTATGCCATTTTTCACCAAGACTGATATTTATGCTAATGGATTTGCCGAAATATCTTTTATATTTTAGTTTTGGTCTAAGTCTTTTGGACAAAAATGCTTATTAATTTTAGTCCAATTTTAATTATTTCTATATGCAATAGTTTAAACCCAGTCATGGTCAATTAAAAGGTTTTAGTCAAATTTATAATAATGTATTTATTATGCACGCACGTCATCAGGTGTTTCAAAACACAATTTGATGAAATACTATGTTAAGAAAATAGAATAGCCTTAACCATCAAACAGGCAAAACGAAAATACTGTTATATTTAGGTTTTTTTAAGGCAGGACCAATGTGCAGAATGACTAGGAAGCCGCATAGTAAGTTGTTTGGAGTTTAATGAAGAAGATGAAAAGCTGACTTACTGGCAGGCAGGCAGGCAGGCAGGCAGGCAGGCAGAGTACAGAGCACAAACAAATAATCCTCAGAAACCAGATCCAGGCAGCAAAACGGAAAACTAAGCAACTGGGAAGAACTCAGGGTAGTTAACAGGAGGAACCATCGGGGAGGAATGAAAATCAACAAGCTGATATACAGCGGGAGGTGGAGTATGGACCAAAAAACAATAACACAAAACGACCTGACCAGGGCAAGAACAAGAGTTCAGGACGTTCCTCCAGGATACCGGCGACTAAGAAGCAGGCGATCTGGAGGCCGGCGGCGAAGGAGCAGGCTGTCTGGAGACCTGCAGCAAGACTAGGAGAACCCACGAAAAGGCTTGTCTGAAGGCCGGCCCAGGCATGTAGAAGAAGCTGGGGAACCCCGATCTGGAAGTTGGCCTTGGGGAAGTTGGTCTAGCAGGAGTCTGGGCAGCCTGTGGCGACTGAGCAGAGTAGAGGACCCTCGGAGCCAACGATCTGGAGGTCTACCTCGGTTGAGCTTGGGAGACTTGGAACCTCGGTGGAGCTTGGGAAGTGTTGCAGGAACTGCTAGAACCCTCGATGTGTTATGATTTGTGGCTTTTTTTGGGTTTTGTTGGTCTTATTTCACAGTTGAAGTTCTGAATCATGCTTCTGTTTATTATTTTTCTGGTCAGGTTTTAAGGTTAAGATGCGTCTTAGTCATAAAATCCTCCCACTCTCACACCCAGGCCTCAATCCAATTCTAGTACGAGCTGCTTAAATACGGTCACCATTATTTCAACCTGCTTTAGGGCCTTTTCTTGCCGATCAAACGCGTGAAGGTCTTCAGCCGTGGAAAACACTTCAGCTACTGCAGACGGGGAGTATTTGGCAGTGGCTGCTGCGGACGGGGAAAGCTCAAGAGCGGCTGCTGCATCTGCTGTGAGGGGCAGGTGATGACGGCGAGTACGGCACAAGGAGGGAGCAGCAACAGGTCAGATAGGGACATCAGCCAGGTCAGCAGAGGTAAGTGCAGATGTAGAAGATGGTGGAGGCACTAACTTGGAGCCCCTGTAAACTTCCTTCATCTCCTCTAGTATCGGGGAGAAGGCAGAATCTCAATGTCTTCCCCATATAAGGCTCTGGCCTCCCGCTCTTGTTGATTTATCCTGCGGGACAACTCTGTGGCACAATGATCTGCTTGGTCCTTTTTGCGGCTGGTTCCTTCTGTTATATTTAGGTTTTTGGAAGCAGGACCAACGTGCAGATAATGACGAGGAAGCCGCATAGTGAGATGTTAGGAGTTTAATGAGGAAGATGAAAAGCTGACTTACAGGCAGGCGGGCAGAGTACAGAGCACAAACAAATAATCCTCAAAAACCAGATCCAGGAGGAAAAACGCAAAACTAAGCAACAGGTCATGAACTGGGAAGAACTCAGGGTAGTTAACAGGAAGAACCATCAGGGAGCAATGAAAACCAACAAGCTTATATACAGAGGGAGGTGGTGTATGGACCAATTAACAGGGAGGCAAGTAATCAGAGGGAACATGGAACAGGTGTGGAACAGGCTGCAGGGAAACTGAGGGAAATGGGACTAATTAAACTAATGAGCATGAGGAACTGAGCATCAAAGAAAACTAGACTAAAGAACAAAACTCAGGAAAAATAGATCTATAAGATAATATAAACAAACACATGAAACACAAGAATCTAAAAAGTAACAACTAACGGAAGTAAACTACAGATCTGGAGGAACAGAAAAACACCTGACTGGCAAAAAGTAAACAAACACAAAACAGATCGTGACAAATACATTTTGATAAGTTATTAACCACATAACTGGCACCCACTCTGTACTTAAGCTTTCTTGTATTTCTTTAATGAGCAATGGCCAAAATTATAATCTATCTGTTCTGTTGAGTTTGTTTGGTTTTTTTGTGTGTATATGACTTTGCTGCCTGGCCAAAAATCACTATATATTATACACATAACAATTACACACATAAGCTAATGAATTGCTGTTAGCACAAACAAGCTAACTTTAACCTGAAGTTAGTGTGGTGTTTGGATAGAGATGTCCTGAAAATTATTTTAGTTTGTTCCAACAAAGAGCAGGAAGGTTCCCACTAGGGGATATATATACATGCTGAAGATGGTAGTTTTGTCATAGTTCCTGGGATGTGCGGTTCTCAGTAAAGCAGCTTAACACGTTGAAGACTGGTTGTTGCGTCGTTGCACTTCACTTGGAGATTTTCAGCACATTTTGTCTGTTAGGACACAACAGTTAGCAGGTCATTTGCGCCAGGTGTTACGCTTACTATGAAATGTTTCATAGCCCAGTTGTCGAGTAACTTTGTATGTATATGGTATATTAACACTTATAGTAACTTACTTCTGAGACAATATCAATCTGGTGATCCTTCAGGTGCCACTTAAACGTTGTGGTGTTCTCACCTAGTTTGTGACCACATTTTCTCTGTTTACAAAACATTTGGTTTTTTGGATGGATGATATTTAAAGCTCGTCCATAGATCCTTTTGTGATTTCCGACTACTATACCCCCACCCTCTTGAACATTGCCATCGTCCATAAATGAATTATTTAACTTATGGTGGTGATGGGCATGACCAAACAAGAATAGGATGGAGCTGCATTGCTGATACTTTTTAGCTTTCCACTGACAGATTACATAGGCAGAAATGTCATGCATCTAGTCTCATCTTGTCAAGTTTTGATGTGAGGTAGAAGAAGCTGTCCTGGTGGACGAGGACTGCCCTGTGCCCGCTTCCCTTGCTGCTCCCTGGCCACACATCTCTGAACTCTGAACTCTGCCCCCATAAAATCTGAAATATACAATCACACATACACAGTATATAAGCTTTGTAAATTTAATTCTAAACTTGAACTACTGCTATGCCGTTTGCATTGCTGTTTATACTGCATCTGAATTTTGACACTATGTTGCTGCTGCGGCAACTTGTTTTTTATTTTTAGATACATATTTTTGTTCAGCTTAGTTTTATATGCTCCTATCTATATATATTTCTAGACTTATAGTTTAATAGATTATTAAAACATTGCACCTTAAATGATTATTCTCTACATCAATGGTCTGAGAGCAATGCAGTTTTGAGCTTCTGTATGTCCTGTACATATTTTAGAATTGGCTATAAAGCTCACTTTGACTTTGTTTTTTTTCCCACTTTAATAGCTAAAATTACAAACAGGCACATGACATAGGCTGCACATGAAAGGAGAGTTACCCTTTTGACCGCAGACATTTTGTTTTGTTTGTTCCTGCTGTTAAAATGTGTCACCAAGTAAACACTATGGTAAGATCCACAAAGCGCTCTATGGCCTTTGGACAGATTATTGTCAGTTTCCAAGTCTGGTAAGAGAGTTTAAAAGGTCCTACAAGAATAGTCTACAAGTGGAGGACATTCAGAGCAACCGCCAACATGCCCAGGTCTGTCTGCTTAAGCAAGTACAAGCTAAAAGCAGACGGCAAGATGCTGAAAGAAATCTGATGTAAAAGTGCATGCCTGTACAATTGGAAATAAACTCCTGGATATATATATAGTGCTTAGTCATTCCGATCACTCAGCTTTACACTAGCGCCACATTCACCCAATAAAAGATCTGCACAAACTCTTGCACTTATATGCACAGATAGGCAACATGTGTTTAAATGCCTTACCCATATACAGTATACACATGTATATACTTGGCTGCCAGCGGCAGTAGCAACATCAGTAAGGGATGTCAGAGCTGGTGATGGACCCAGTGCAAAATGAACAAAGATAGAGAGGAATTGTGATGTCTTCACTTAAGTTATAATGGAAGTGTTTTGTGTTTAAAAGAACAAAAACAAAGCAAATCTTTATTTATTTATTATTATTATTATTATTATTATTATTATTATTATTATTATTTATTTTTGTTATTCATTATTATTTTTAATAGCAAATCTTATTTGTATATCCTCTCCTTACCTTCATGTCAAGCAGATGGGTCGCCCTTAGAGAATGTGTTATTTTCTCTATTATGTAGGTTTAATTGATATTTAACAAATGCAATGCTTACAATTCTTCATTGCTATAGTTAGGTTTAAGGAACTATTATGCTGAAACACACTGTTTTTTATTCCTTTATCTTTCCACATGGAAATGTGGAAGATGCAAATTGTCGGTTCAAATAAATTCCTTTTTTATTCAGATGGTTCTCTGTTTTTTACTAACTGTTGCTTATTCATTTCTTAAAACAGTTAAAGTTAAATTATATTATTTTTGTATTATTTTCCAGTCAGTTTTTAGAAAATTCTTATAATCTGCACATCTGACAAAACAGAGAAATATTATATGTAATATTATTTGCTTGCACAGATTACAAGATGACCAAAGACACATACATTTCAGTTGGAAAACTGAATTACAATAAAAACTAAGGTGGAGAGGCGAACAAATTCGGCTATTTTTTATTGGGATCATTTTACTCATTATTTTATAAATTTACTGGATGTATTGTTTGTTTTGGTTAACAGCTTCCCCCAATGAACCGCCTGAGAACCCAAAGACGAACCTCCCCACAGGGCCACCCCCAACCAGGAACCCAGACATTTAACACATGACCCCAAACACAAAATGCTATGAATTCCCTTACCAGAGGGGCAAATCCAAACAAGAGAGGTCCAATGAAAACACATCCACACAGTGCAAGCAGGCTCCGTTCCAAGCACTCCTCGCCGCATCCTGCTCCTCACCACACAGCAGGGTGGAACGGCAAAGCCCTGTGCGACACCATCGCACGCAAGCACAACAGAACAGACACCCCCAACCCCACACCAAGACAGGATCAACTTACAAGCCAAGTAGTCCGCAGCAAACGAAACGGCACACACTCGGGGGCCAACGGTCCCCACCATGCCTGCTCAAATGTGGTGATGATCCATTTTGTTATAAACTCCATTAAAATGGACTGGCGGCACAGCCAGCCCCCCGCTCCCCATATCCCCCGCCGAAAAGCAGCTGGCACCAGCATGCCACCCGCTCCCACCCAGAACCCTCAAACTCTGCTTGCTCCATAACATTTAGAGGTGAAGCTTATTAAATAGATCCCTCTCTGGGTGCCATTTTGTGTGCCCACAACCAAGGCCCTACATGTCCATGTCATGAAAATGTGAGGACATGTTGGACAAGCGAGAATGTCTAAGTTGTAACATAAAATTGAGACTGCGGAGAAGGAAAACCTCAATGGCACACCCGCATTCTAACACCCCACATGAGTGGTAGTGTGAAGGAACATGCAGAGGGAGGTGTCCAGGGATGGGGAGAGAAGGACTGTAGGGCAAAATGCACTTCCAGGGAGCCAGCTCCCTAGCTCACCCCAACAGGCACCCTGTTCAGTAGGATCCACCAAAGGAGGGAGGCATCAGCACATCCACCTCAGGGGAAATGGCAGCACCACTTAGCCCCACGAAGCCCATGGCTAGGGACGGGCATTGAGCCCCGAGAACTGACCGGAACCGGGACCGACAACCATCCTCTTGGGACTGCTCAGACCCGCAAACCCCAATCCCCAGCCCCGGATTGCAGCTAGCCCATCAAAGAAGGCGACAAAACCCAACAAAGAATAACCAGCCCCAGCCCAAAAAAAGAGCCAACCAGCCGTCCCAGTGCAACAACAGCAACAAGAATAACCACGTCAATGAGGGCGCACGACCAACACAGAATGCCCAACAAGCCACACCCAACCCAAAATTGCAGACCAACCGAAATGCAAACTCCCAGCCAGCATAACGTAAGCACAGGTACTCCTCCATAGACAAATCAACCGAAACCAGCATCGCCAGCCGGCCAGCTGAGCAGCCCCTGCAATGCGCCACCTCGCTCACCACCGTGGCCAAGGGAAAGACGCCGGCTCAGAAAACCAAGAATGCCACAGAAAGGTCACAGCGCACATTGCGAAATGGCTGCACCCCCTCTCAGACCCGGAACCACCAACATCCAGACCCGCCAAGCAATAACGATAAAGTCAAGTGGAGCATCAGCTCCCCTCAAGCCAGCTCCACAGCAACAGCGACACCACAAATCCTTCTACATGTCCGTAGGGAAACTGTGAAAACCATCAACCTCAAGTACACACCACCCACCGAGAACCACCCAGCAGACAACCCAACCCCACCCCAGTACAAGACCGAGAGCCCAGCAATGCCTGCTCAACCACACACTTACACTCGACGGCCAGAGCAGCACCACACAGAACCATCATTACAGCACACAATACAACGGAGGACAGGACACAGCAAAAAAGCACCAAAGAGAAATCTGCGCCCAAAGCCCACACCACACAAATGTGTCCCCACCACTCTCCTAAAAATTTATCCCACCCACGAAAGTGCCCTCCTGCGAAAAGAAGACCCACAACAACCAATAACACATGCCTAACACCCATGCACCAGCCAGATACAACCCTGCAAGAAAACCCATACTGAAGCCAACAAAAAGCCCACAAAGCCAAAACCAACCGAGAATCCAAGAAAACTTCACCCCGAAAACAACTTGGGTCAGACCCCTCTGAACCTTCCTCCAAACAGAACTGGAATCGAGAATCATCTGGAACCGCAACTACCGCAAGGAACCAGAATCCGAACCAAAACCACCAAAACCTAAACGATGCCCAAACCCAGCCACCTCAAATCACAACCTGGTCCGTCTCCAGGCTGTGTATAAATCACTTGTATGTAGAGAACTACCTGTGAAAAGCAAAGTGAGGAGATGGAATGAGAAGGCTCAAGAAGCTCTCAGGGACTGTTTCAGCTTCAGTGTGTGGGAAGCGCTCTCTACTTTTAATGGGGAGGACATTGACAGCAATCACAGACTGCATTAACTTCTGTGTGGACAACACTGTGCCCCTCATGAAGACCCTCCAGAGGTTGGTCCTCAACCATCTTTACACAGGACTTTGAGCACTGCTGCCAGTGGAACTACATCCCGATCAATGTGGGGAAAACTCTGTGGTGGCATCATTCATCCTTTGTGTTTATATATTATCTACAACTGAGAGGAATTGATTAGATAAACTCATCAGGAAGTCCAGCTCTAGCAAAAATTACATCACTCTTGGATAATGTCTTCGACCCCATGCATGAAGCTGGTGTAGAAATGGAGAGCTCCTTCAGTAACAAATTGCTGCATCCTTGGTGCACAAAGCCTTATCGCTGGTCTGTCCTCCTAGCAGCTTTAAGACTTTATAACCGTAAGTGTTCCAAACAAATTCAAAGTCAGTAAATGTTTACATCCCCGCTGTTATTTCCACAGGTTTTTCTTCCATTTCTTATTGTCTGTTGTTGTTTTTTTTATGCACAAATACACATGCAGATTCTGTACATGTTTTTAATCATCCTACTTAGCTGCATATTTCTTTGAAGTATGCCATATGTATGGTATAGTATTTTATTTTACGTTGTAAATTTGCTCCTGCTCTACGGTCTCTGATTCTTATTTTGTTTTTGTTTTTACCTTTGTGTGACTCTGCATGCTTCCATTTCTCTGTCACTTTCATGCTGATACACCTGAATTTTTCCATGAAGGGACAATAAGAGATATTTCTATTCTATTCTTTGCTGTTGCTGTAAAAAGCAACATCAGCACAGATTTTCATATAATTGTGAAGTTCACTTCCACTTGCTGGTTGTTCTGGCAAAACAAAAAACACCATTTAAAATTATTTAAGAATCTCAAAGTATGGTTACTCTGGTTAAATTACAGGTTTGGTCAAATTACTTGTTTAAGTCTCAAAGTTAAAAGATTCTTTTACAACGTGTTCTTAGAGTGGGACCCAAGTGCAGACAGGCAGGCAGCTGCAGAAGATGGTGTGTGGAGAAGATTTAATAAATAAAATCCAAAATACTTACAGGCAGGTATGAGGACAATGAACATGGAATTGGGTCAAAAACAAAGGCATGAACATGATTAGATTTGGCGAGAACAGAGCAGACAGGGCATAACACAAGCAGTATAAACTAGCAAAACATACAGGTCCTTCTCAAAATATTAGCATATTGTGATAAAGTTCATTATTTTCCATAATGTCATGATGAAAATTTTACATTCATATATTTTAGATTCATTGCACACTAACTGAAATATTTCAGGTCTTTCATTGTCTTAATACGGATGATTTTGGCATATCGAAGCATCCTGGGCCTCCATAAGACCTCAGCAGTGCCACAGGCTGATTGCCTCCATGCCACGCCGCATTGAAGCAGTCATTTCTGCAAAAGGATTCCCGACCAAGTATTGAGTGCATAACTGTACATGATTATTTGAAGGTTGATGTTTTTTGTATTAAAAACACTTTTCTTTTATTGGTCGGATGAAATATGCTAATTTTGTGAGATAGGAATTTTGGGTTTTCATGAGCTGTATGCCAAAATCATCCGTATTAAGACAATAAAAGACCTGAAATATTTCAGTTAGTGTGCAATGAATCTAAAATATATGAATGTTAAATTTTCATCATGACATTATGGAAAATAATGAACTTTATCACAATATGCTAATATTTTGAGAAGGACCTGTATATATTGCATGGCACAGATGAAACAGGGAGGGTGATTGGCATGGTGCAAGTGGACTACACTACAGAGTGAAGCTGATTACAAGCTGACTGTGGCAGGGACTGGTAACAAGAACATGAATGAGCTAAACACAGATGCAAAAAAACAATCTAACCAAAGGAAGCTCTTACAGACGGAACAGAACATAAACTAAAATGCAATATGAACAGAATACAAGGACTTTTAAGGAACAAAACGCAAAGAATGAACCAAAGCACCACCTGGAAAACATAATCATGATCAGAGCAAAAGCCCAAAACAAAACTCAAACACCTTCAAATCATGATTTTTTTTACTGAACTCAAGAATTGCATACCTTGACTTTGGACTCTACTTGGAACTTTCATCCCTTTAATTTGGGCTTGACTTCAGATTTGAAAAGACTGGAGACTTACCTGTGACTTGCAATACAATGACTTGGTCCCACTTCTTCGGGGAGTTAAAAATACTCCCCAAAGAAGAACTCCACAATTCAACTGGATTTGCTTTGTCAGACACTTCAGAAGACTCAAGTGGAGGCCTCAACAATCTCCTGGATCAAAGACTACCTGACAAATAGACCACAGTTTGTGAGACTGAAGGGTTGTGTGTCTAACCAGGTACTCAGCACCACAGGAGCACCACAGGAGACTGTACTCTCACCATTCCTCTTCACTCTGTGCACCTCCGATTTCCAGTACAAGACAGACTCCTGTCATCTGCAGAAATTCGCGGATGATTTTGCAGTTGTGGGGTGGATCAGAGATGGACAAGAAGCTGAGTACCGGGAGCTGGTGGACCGCTTTGTGGCATGGTGTGGAAACAATCATCTAATCTTGAATGGAGGTGGTGGAGGAGTATAAATACCTCGTTGTTCACCTGGACAACAGACTGGAGAGAAGATGCAACTGTAAAGCCTTCTACAAGAAGGGACAGAGCAGACTGTACTTCTTGAGAATGCTTAGGTCCTTCAGTGTTTGCAGCAAGATGCTGTATATCTTCTATAAGTCTGTTGTGAAGAGTGTGGTCTCTTCTGCCATCATCTGCTGGGGTAGCAGCATCAGAGTCAGGGACTTGAAAAAGCTCAACAAGCTAAAAAAGGCCAGCTCTGTTCTGGGGACTGCTCCTCTGGAACCTCTGGAAGTCATTGTGCAGAGAAGGATGCTTCATAAAATGAAGATCATTATGGAGAACCCTGAGCATCCTTTTCATGAGACTGTTGTACAACAACAGAGTGTCTTCAGTCAGAGGCTTCTTCAGATCTGCAGTTAAACAGACCACTACAGGAGATCCTTCCTGCCCACAGCCATTAGCATCTACAACAGCTCTTTGAGAAAACCTGTATAATGTGAGCTACAACAACATTTAATTTCCCTTTGGGATGAATAAAGTATTTTTGAATTGAATTGAATTGAATAAACTGCACATTGAGGATGTGACCAATTTCTTTAAATCACTGTCATTAGTCTTTTTTGACTGACCAAACAGGTATCCTAGTTGTCAGGATTTGACATTTTGGACTTTGTGTTTTGTTTTGTTTACTGTTTATCATATTTCTCCAGCCCCTCTGGTTAGGTTGTGTTTACTTATTGTTTACATTTTGTTTGTTTACATCCTAGTCCTCGTGTTCTCTGCTTCCCTTCCTGTCAGTTCAGTCTGTGTGGTGTTAGGTTTCATTACTCTGTAATCTGGTTTGCTTTATGGGTTCCTTGTTCGTTCTTAGGTTCGGTGTTTCTTATGTTCCCTCTAGTTTCTCGGTTCATGATTATTCTTTACTCTCATGCTTCATTTGATTATTTGTTTATAGCTTCGTTTTGGTATTGTTTATTAGTCCCTCATCATGTTTTAATCTATGTATTGTTTTCACCTGTTCCCTCTGCCTTCCTGACTCCTTGTCTCACCTGTTCTTAGTTCCTTTGATTACCTGCCTTTGTTCGCCCTCTGTATATTAGTTGGTTTTGTTTCATTGCTCTTTGCTGGTTTCTCGTCGCTCTCAGTTACTGTCCTCGTTCGTGCCATGTTCCTGCAGTGTCGCAGCCTCGTAAGTTTTTTTTGGATTCTGGTTCTGTGTTGTACCTGCAGTGATTACGTTACGTTTCTGATCCTTTAAATAAAATAAGGATTCACTTAAGATGCTGCTTCCAAGCTCTTGTCTGCGCTTCGGTAAACCCCAAAACCTCAACGTGACACTAGTCTGATCCAAATGTTCTTTAAATATTGTGGATCATGCAGAACAAGACACTAAAGTTCTCTTATTTTTCAAATAATTGAAATACACTTTTGTTTACCGTCCATGCATTTGATTCATTTTGATTCCAAAAACAATAATAAACATTCCCAGGTGAATCCTCTTTTTCTTCTGCTACTTACATTCTACCTTATTGCTTAACTTGTGCGGGTGATAATACAGCCCTAAGAAGATTTTCTGTGAATGTCAATACTGTAATGTGAAAGACCACCTCTGCTGCTTGCATGCAATTTAAGAAGAGAAGGAGTTTTGGTTTTTGTCCTTGTTTTTTTCATGTGTCGTGATGGGGCATTTCAGGCATACCATATAGAGAAGCTGGTTGCCTCCATGTGCCAAGTCAGTTTTGCTCTACAAAAAGGACACCTGGAGATAAGATTATAATTGCATAATTAAATCAAGTCTGCATGCAGCATCAAAGTAGGCAGGCTACATCGATGTAATTAGTAACCTCTGTTTGTATGTCCTTCGACAATGGGCTGTCTGTGTGTTGGTTCAAGGTACAATTCAATTCAGTTTTATTTATATAGCGCCAATTCACAACACATGTTGTCTCAAGGCACTTCACAACAGTCAGGTACATACATTCCAATTAATCCTAACAATTGAACAGTGCGGTCGGAGTTAGCTTTTTATTCAAATTGGATAAAACGTTTTTCTATCTATGGAAACCCAGCAGATTGCATCCAGTCAGTGACTTGCAGCATTCCCTCCTCCCGGATGAGCATGTAGAGACAGTGGACAGTCACTGGCGTTGACTTTGCAGCAATCCCTCATACTGAGCATCGATGTAGCGACAGCGGAGAGGAAAAACTCCCTTTTAACATAAGAAACCTCCAGCAGAACCAGGCTCAGTGTGAGCGGCCATCTGCCACGACCGACTGGGGGTTTGAGAGAACAGAGCAGAGACACAAAAAGAACACAGAAGCACTGATCCAGGGGTACTTTCCATGGGACGGAAAAGTAAATGTTAATGGATGTAGCTCCTTTAGTCGTTTCACCTAGAAAGAAAGAACAGATAAACTCTGAGCCAGTTTTCAAGGTTAGAGTCTGAAAGAGAGCACATAGAGTTTGTTACAATTAAGCTCAGTCAATCGCCATGTGTAGGAGAGAGAAAGGGTTAAACACTAAAAGACAGAGCCATGTGGATCATCGGTAGACGGTGAGCATTAAGTTGTTGCCAGCAGAAGCTCGGACGATTCCCCTCTCCAGAAAGGTGTCACACGTAGACACAGAGCCAGGCCAGGTGTAGCTTCTAGGAAGAGAATAGAGAGAACAAGGTTAAAAGCTGAAATAACAACAAATAATGCAAAATTGGAGAGTAGTGTGAGAATGTAGCGAAGAGGGTGAAAGTGGTCGTTATGTCCTCCTGCAGCCTAAGCCTATTGCAGCATAACTACACAGATAGTTTCAGTTCAGATTATTTAGTTAAACGGCGCTTATTTACAACAATGTCGTCTCAATGAACCCCACAAAGGGTCCCACTGATGGTCATTGTTATACTAAAAACCGCAAGGATTGGGATACCTCTCTCTGTCAGACTGATCACAACCATCGGAAAAGAGAAGGGGTCACACAGGTAACAGAAATGGAGGGTGTGTTTGCACCTCAACCATAACTGAGCCGCTTTAGGCTAAACCTGACCCCCCCTTACTCCAACCAACAGGATAAACTAAGCCACTCTAACTATAAGCTTTATCAAAAAGGAAAGTTTTAATCCTAGCCTTAAAAGTAGACAGGGTGTCTGCCTCACGGACTAAAGCTGGGAGCTGGTTCCACAGGAGAGGAGCCTGATAACTAAAGGATCTGCCTCCCATTCTACTTCTAGAGACTCTAGGAACCACCAGTAAACCTGAATCAGAATCAGAATCAGAATCAGAAAAGCTTTATTGCCAAGTACGTTTTTGGACATACAAGGAATTTGTTTTGGCGTAGTCGGTGCAATACAGTACAAATTAAACAGTATAAACATATCTACAATATAATATAAATATATGTGCACAGTTTTAAGTGAGTGAGAGTAAATATAGAGCAGTATAAGATGCAAGAGCAATACAACAGTGCAGGTGATCATTGTGCAAGTAAAGCAGTGCAAGTAAAGCAGGAGTCCAAGCTGAGCGTTAATGTAACTCATAGAGTTACAAGTTACAAGTGTCCTGTCAGCAAAAAAAGGGGGGGTGTGGGGGAAAGGGAGAGTGTCAGGGTGGTTTCCGGGCTTTGTTAACCAGGCTGGTGGCAGATGGGAAAAAACTGTTCTTGTGGCGTGAGGTTTTGGTCCGGATGGACCGCAGCCTCCTGCCAGAGGGGAGAGTCTCAAAGAGTCTGTGACCGGGGTGGGAGGGATCAGCCAGAATCTTCCCTGCCCGCTTCAGGGTCCTGGAGGTGTACAGTTCCTGGAGCGACAGTAGACTGCAGCCAATCACCTTCTCAGCAGACCGAATGACACGCTGCAGCCTGCCCTTATCCTTGGCTGTAGCAGCGGCGTACCAGATGGTGATGGAGGAGGTGAGGATGGACTCAATGATGGCTGTGTAGAAGTGCACCATCATAGTCTTTGGCAGGTTGAATTTCTTCAGCTGCCGCAGGAAGAACATCCTCTGCTGGGCTTTCTTGATGAGGGAGCTGATGTTTGACTCCCACTTGAGATCCTGGGAGATGATGGTTCCCAGGAAGCGGAAAGATTCCACAGTGTCAATTGTGGAGTCACAGAGGGTGATGGGGGCAGGTGGGGCTGGGTTCTGCCTGAAGTTCACAACCATCTCCACTGTCTTTAGAGCGTTGAGCTCAAGGTTGTTCTGGCTGCACCAGTCCAACAGATGGTCCACCTCCCATATGTACGCAGACTCGTCACCATCAGAGATGAGTCCGATCAGGGTGGTGTCGTCCGCAAACTTCAGAAGCTTGACAGACTGGTGACTGGAGGTGCAGCTGTTGGTGTACAGGGAGAAGAGGGAGAGAGAACACAGCCTTGGGGGGAACCGGTGCTGATGGTCAGGGAGTCAGAGACGTGCTTCCCCAGCCTCACGCGCTGCTTCCTGTCAGACAGGAAGTCAGTGATCCACCTGCAGGTGGAGTCGGGCACACTCAGCTGGGAGAGCTTCTCCTGTAGCAGAACTGGGACGATGGTGTTGAAGGCAGAGCTGAAATCCACAAACAGGATCCTGGCGTAGGTTCCTGTGGAGTCCAGGTGCCGGAGGATGAAGTGAAGGGCTAGGTTGACTGCATCATCTACAGACCTGTTGGCTCTGTAGGCAAACTGCAGGGGGTCAAGGAGGGGGTCGGTGATGTCTTTTAGGTGTGAGAGCACAAGGCGCTCAAAGGACTTCATCACCACAGAGGTCAGGGCGACGGGTCTGAAGTCATTAAGCCCTGTGGTCCTTGGCTTCTTGGGAACAGGGACGATGGTGGAGGACTTGAAGCAGGCTGGCACATGACATGTCTCCAGTGAGGTGTTAAAAATGTCTGTGAAGACTGGAGACAGCTGATCAGCGCAGTGCTTCAGGCTGGCTGGTGAGACAGAATCCGGACCAGCAGCTTTCCGGGGGTTCTGTCTCCTGAAGAGTTTGTTGACGTCCCTCTCCTGGATGGAAAGAGCCGTCCTCGGCGTGGGTAGGGGGCTGGTGGGGGGGAACTTCAGGGTGGGGGTTGGAGGTGCCAAGGCCCCTCTTGAGGTTGGGGAGGTGGGGGTGGTGGATTGTGGCTGCAGCTGTTGGGGGGCGTCGTGGGAGATGGTTGCAGGACTGTCCCTTTGTCTTTCAAAGCGGCAGTAGAACTCGTTCAGGTCGTTGGCGAGGCGTCGGTCGTTGATGGAGTGGGGGGCTTTCGGCTTGTAGTTGGTGATTTGCTTGAGCCCTTTCCAGACAGACGCAGAGTCGTTGGCTGAGAACTGGTTTTGGAGCTTCTCAGAGTACAGTCGTTTGGCCTCTTTCACTGCCTTGCCAAACTTGTACTTTGCCTCTCTGTATATGTCTTTGTCCCCACTCTTGAAGGCCTTTTCCTTATCCAGTCTTAACCTTCTGAGTTTAGCTGTGAACCAGGGTTTGTCGTTGTTGTAACTCACCCTGGTGTATGATGGTACACAGCTGTCCTCACAGAAGCTGATGTAGGAAGTCACAGCCTCTGTGTACTCGTCCAGACTGTTGGTAGTAGTCCTGAACACATCCCAGTCTGTACAGCCTAAACACGCCTGGAGATTCTCCACAGCCTCACTGCTCCACTTCCTTGTCGTCCTCACAACAGGTTTGCAGAGCTTTAGTTTCTGCCTGTATGCAGGAATCAGGTGGACCATGATGTGGTCGGATTGGCCCAGTGCAGCACGTGGGACGGCGTGATAAGCGTCTCTGATGGTGGTGTAACAGTGATCCAGAATGTTGTCCTCTCTGGTCGGACATTTAATAAACTGTCTGTATTTGGGGAGTTCGTGGGTGAGATTACCTTTGTTAAAGTCGCCAACGACAATAACTAAGGAGTCCGGGTTGGTCCGCTCCACACTCAGTATCTGGTCGGCGAGCATGCGCTGTGCGACCTGCACGTTAGCAGGTCGCACAGCTATAATGGAGGTAGATCATTAAGGGCTTTATATGTGAGGAGGAGAATTTTAAATTCTATTGTAAATTTAACAGGGAACCAATGAAGAGAAGCTAAAATAGGAGAAATATGATCTCGCTTTTTAATTTTTGGGTACAGTGAAAGTAAGTGTGTTTGTGTTGTAACGGGCCAAGAAAATCAAGAGCCAGGGATGTCCACCACAGCCCAGCTTAGTCTCCAGGACCCACAGTCGCTTCAACACATCCATGAGAGCCATAGCCCACCATGGCCCGAGCACCCACACGGACAACACAGGGGGATAGGGGGCAAGTCCACCCCCTAACATCATCAGGGGCCTCTGAGGCAACCCCCACACCTCCAGTCCCTGCCAAACCAGCACAAGTGAAGAAAACCATGCTACCAAACAGGCAGGGTGAGAGGCAGACTGAGAATGTGTACTCTAGGCATGTTGACAGGTCTTCACATATGTTTAGCTAAAGACCATAGACAGGCGCACAGTGCCAAAGGGGCACTGTAGGTAGTCATTGGGTAAATCTCCCATGCAGTTTGGACATGTGTTAGTAAGTGAAAACCTATTTGGAACATTGAAGGATTTTGTGTTGTATGAGCTGAAGATTGGCATTTGGGTCATTGCCTCTTCATCATCATCTACAGGAAAATCTCAGTTGTTAAATGCTGGTTTTTAAACTATATCATACATGTACACAACATCGTTAAATCCACAGTGTCACAGATATGTCATGAAAAAGACCCAGGTGGAGTTATTAGCAGTTTTGGAACATCCTTCATCTAACCCTTGCATGACTACTTCAGTGAAAGTGCTATTATGATTTGTCCACAACTGTTTGTTAATGATCTGAATTGAACATTGATAAGTGAGGCGAAAGTAAGGGGTAAACATCTGTGACTGCTACTTCATCATAAAAGCGTGTGCATCAGTCCTTACCAGGCACAGCTGCTACCTGCTACACTGAGACAAGTCAGAGTGACCAAGCTCTGTTTCTGTTGTTCATTCACTCACTTACTCACTCACTCGCTCGCTCACTCACACACTCATTCACACATGGTCACTGCTTACATGTCCATCTTTCTCTTCTGTTTATCCAAGATCAGGCTGTGGAGGTAGCAGTTCCAGGAGGAAAACTGAGACTTCCCTTTTTCCACCAACACCCCCAAGCTTCTTGAGGTGGATCCCGATGTTCCATGACCAGAAACAAGATCTAGCTTCTCCACCATGTTCTCAAAGTGTCCTGTAAAACCTACTTTAAAATTATGCAGAGAACATCAAACGCAAATTGGTAAAAAAAAAGAAAGTTGTCTACGCAAGGAAAGTAACATATTTAATTGAATCTTCAGTTTTATTCAGTCCCGTTCTTAACATTAACCTGGTAACAGAAGGTGGAATAACACTAATACAACAAGAAGAGACCTCTAGTAGAACCAGGCTCACAATGGGCAGCCAACCATCTTAAACAGCAACGGGATAAGTGAACAGGAAAGAGACACATACAAACTCTGAAATACTGGGCCAAATGTACAATCTATGAGAAATAAGACCAGAACACAAAGTAAAGTTAATGGTAGCAAAAACTGCAAAAACATCTATAAACAGTAGAGCGGAGAGACAGCAGAATAAAGAAAGGTGGTCCGTATGTCCTCCAGGAGGTAATAGCAGCAAAACCATAGGAGCAGTTAAAAAGACCTACATCTCCTCTTTATTAGCTGTAATACAGCCTGGGGAGCACTGTGATTACATCAGACCTGGCTGATGATCAGTACAGCTGCTTCATAAGGACAACACTTAAAGAAGCAGCACAGGAGTCTGCACATTTACACTTATGCATACTCTTGGCAGATTTAGGCTTAAAGTAATCCTTTAATTTGACCAACATATTCCTTCTAACTTGAAGTAGTATTAACATTTAGGAGTGGCCCTACCAGAGTCCAAACTTGAATTCAATAGAGAATCTGTGGAAAGAGCTAAAGATTAGGGTGGTGGCCTTGCAACCTTAAAGTCTTTGAGCTTATCACCAAAGATTAATCATCAAAATACCAGAGAAAATGTGCAAAAAGCTGTTGAGCAATTATAAGAAGTGTTCGACTGTTTGAGATTTTTCAATTCATTATTGAGAAGGATATAAGTATTTTTTGACATACCATTTTTTAAATGTAAGAAAACCAGAAAAAAATTTTTTTCCAAGTTGTATACTCTGTTTACATTGTTTTATTAACCTTTGAAAGGTGCCAATGTTATTTCTTTAAAAAAAACTTCTCCGTTAAATAAGATAATTTAAAATCTAAATCAGCCAGGTATATAAATAATTTTGGGTTTGACCAGTTTAATATCTTTTTAAACCTGTTGTTAGGACATGCTGGACTAAAACAAATGGGTATTTCAAAGGGGAATAAGAATCACTGAAAGGTTGAATAGATTGTAATGCAATGGATTGGACGCAAAAAAAGGAAATTTATTCATTTTGTTCAAGAAACGTGAAACTTTAGGCAGAGAATTATTAACTTCACAGTTTTTGATGTATTTTGATTAATTTGGATTTACTCACTTTAAGTCATGGTTGAGCAGACACTGTCTATGTTTTCTACTGGCTTGAGGGATATGAGATTTTCCACTTTAAGAGTGGTTTGGTCTGCCATAGGTCACTTGAAGAAGGGCAGGCAGTACTAGTCTACAGTACTCTTCTAAAGGTTCAACCTTTTGGATATAGAATTGGGTAATGTTCATAAAGGACGTTAACTAATTGGTGCTAAACACAGAGACAACTGGATGGAGGAAAATTGGAATCCAAACACAGCCAAGCTTATGATGTAAACTAAAATATTTATTGCAGCCGAATCTCAAGGTTGATCAGGCCTCTCCTCTGACCCTGCCAAGCAAACCTTTCTTTATGCATCCTCTGTCTTACTGAATTTCCATAGACTCTGCTGTCTCCTCAGCAGCATGCGCTTCCAGGGTAGAAAACGTCGCAGATTTGATCAACCTATCAAAAGTGAATTCGGGGTAAGGTTAGACAGTCAATGAAACAAATAATTTTCCCTAAAACACCTGAAACTGAAATAGACCAGGAATATCACCAATCTATTACTTTAAAATAACAACTTGTGACTTGAGGCTATTTGCACCTTAATATTTTTCTAAAACATGTGAACATTCTACTGAATAAGACACATGCATTCAAGGTTTGACACTATAGGCAGGCAGGTAGGCAGGCAGACAAATCTGAGGATATGTGTGTGTGTGTGTGTGTGTGTGTGTGTGTGTGTGTGTGTGTGTGTGTGTGTGTGTGTGTGTGTGTGTGGGACATACAGTAAATCAATGCTCAGCTGTGACCACCTGACATTACAATGCAAATAAACAGATGTGCGTATTTACAGCTGCTGTAGACACTTCTGAGGACCTATTGGTCTACGTTTTCTATCACGGGTTCTCTGGACTGTTGGTGGTCAGAATCAAAAATGCTTGGAGTTTACTATTGCAACATTTGTCTTTCCATACATGCAACCACAAACATGTAGGCATATACTCAAGTTTCAGTCTTATTGAGCAAATAAAACAATGAGGTACATTTCTTTCACATTACAGTTGCATTTTCCAGCACCAGGGATAATGGCACATGTAATGGTGTCTCTGGGGAGACTGGGAGAGCTGCGTGGTGATACAGATGCTGACATCAGGTGGCTATAGCAGTAATTTTCATGATTGGACTCGCAGGGGAATACAGAGGGTGCTCTTTGTTAGAACAGTTTACACCTGGGAAAATGAAGCAGTAACGCTTTCGTTCTAACCCTGTGCTTTATCATTAAATTTAAACACTCATACATGGACATATGAGCTTAAAAACTGGTTTAAAAAGCTACCTCAAACATCCAATAACAAAACTAGTTTTAAAAAGGAAAATACACAAACAAAATTAGCAATACATTCAAACAGACAGCGGCTTTCCGTAAGAAAGCTCCCATATACCTATTTAGATGGTTCATAATCAAAGTACAGTCTCTGTTGTCCTGCCCTACATCCTTCCATAGTGTAATGCTGTGCAGTGGTCCCAAGTGAAGGTCCTGGCATTGAATCTTATTATAGACATCACATTGTCCAATTATCACTGCTAACCATATCCCCCGAGCTTAAGACACAGGAGGGCCACTGACCCCAGGGGAGGGCAAATAACTGTGTATGCTCTACATACCGTTTACAGTGCTGTTACACCTTCAGGTTACCATGACGATGTGGGTGACATCAATAAGGGGAAAATAAAAACTTCCATTTTCACCTTTCCCAGTTTTTTGTGATTCAAGTGTGACATGGAATACAAATTTTCTTGGACTTTGTATGTTTTAAAAAAAAATATTTGCTCCAAAATTTAAAGAAGCATCAATTGGATTCAGCCCGTTTTCATTGGATTTACTCTGATCATTACTAAAAATTTCTTTTTTTTTTCCATGTTCATTGCATGAATCAAAACTAAGAATTAAAACTAAGAATTTTCAGTCGATAAACACATTAGCAAACTCCATCTTCTGATGGTTGTTAATAATTGATAGATATACACTGCGCCCCACTGCGCCACGCACTTTGCTGCCAGTCAAGACAGGGTTAAACCTATTCATTAATTTGTTTTCTATCAAAACATGCAATAAAATAATCTGGTCATAAAGCAAAAGAAAAATAAATGATGCCTTCTGACTCAGAAGTGCCAACAATTAATTTAATATCTGCTTTAACAGCTACCATATTTGTTTCTCCTCTGACCAGTCTCCACAGCTTCAGAACATCCTTTATCAATGTCAGTCCTTTACCAGGTTGGGAAAAATTATGTTCTACTGCCATCTTCTGGAAGGTAGCTATACACAGAAAGCCTAAACTTAAAATCCTTTACAGCATTCACTCTGACAGATCCTTCATCCATTCCATCCAGCAGATCCCTGAACCAGGATCTGAATTTTAGGCAGCTGGGTGAAGCCATTACGTTATTTCATAGCAATCAATTATTTTTAACACAGGGTTAATGTATTGTAATTTTTTTATTTTCTATAAGAATTACTTAAAAATCACTCAATGTAATTTTCTGGATTTGTGTTTTAGATTCCATCTCCCACAGTTGAAGAGTACCTATGATGAAACATTTTCTTCTATATGCTTTGCACGTAGGAAAACCTGTAAAATCGGCAGTGTATCAAATACTTGTTCTCCCCACTGTAAATATCAATGTGTGTAAGGTTAAAAAATAAAGGAGCTAAAACTAGAACAAGTTTTTGGACTTTAGCTGTTCATGCTCAACTCGAGCTCGGCTTCATGGTTCCTCAATCAAAAACTGGTGTCTCTTGGCTCAAAGAAACATCATTACAGTTTTTATTAGTATTCTTTCATGTATTATTATTGTAAAGTTGGGAGCAGAGATGGCGAGTTAGAATTCAGGCTTATCTTAGACCTTGGGACTCGAGTCTTGAGAACCATTTTTTATCCATGTAATCAGGGTAAAATTAAGACATAAAGAAGGGACCGAGTGCAGCCCTGAGGTACAAATTGTTTCATGAGACAGTTCGTTTGATGTACAGTATCTGTGGACTGTAGGTTATTTGAATGAAATGTTATGAAAATGCAGATAATTTGTATATTACAATATTACAGTTTTTCTTTTTCAAATGATACCCAATGTCTGAGCTACCGCACCCTGTTGGTGGTCAGATGCCTCGGAGCTCCTCCGGTACTTGGTCCCCAAATCAATCACACACTATCTAAAGACTCTTAAAATTAACAAATCTCAAACAGTTTCTAACTTTTAAATCCTTTAATGTAAATTAGGGCAGAGGAATGATTACAGAGATCAGCGCTGAGGCTCCCGTCTCATATAGGGAACACCGACATTAGAGAAGAAACAAGTGAAAAACAAAACTTGGTGCGCTCTAAAATGTTCATTAGTTGTCCGAACACAACTATGAATCAAAACCCAAAACAAATAATGAGCTCACAGAAACTAAAACATACCATTCTATTCATGAACCTTTCACTCATGTGGCCCACATCATTCATCATTCATACCTTGGGCCTTCATTCATTCCTGTCACACCCTTCTCAACCACACGTTTTCAACCCTCAAACACAATCTTTCGATTCCTATTGTTCCTGAACCCCAGAGATCTTATGACCTAAGTAACAATGTGTCAATGGACCCATTTGTCAGGCTGGTCTCAGCCACCTTTTCAGGCATTCTTCAACTGAGCAGAAAAATATATGTTTAGGGTTATCACTCACATCATCAGGCAATATAGTGGGACGACTCTTCATCAACCTTTCCAGAGAAATCATGAGTATTGTGACCGGCAATGCCTGAAAATAACAGGTTTGATCATACAGTCATCCCAGTACAACAAATTAACACAAACAAGAAATCACAAACTTGGGTAGTGAAATCAGCATTTTTCTTTCTTTCACCATCTTCATTTCACAAAACATAATCATATTTGTACATTGTTATTTCCATTATTATTATTATATATAAAGAAGACTAAAATAAACAACATTCCAGTCTTGATGTGTACCAGCTTATGAAGGAATAAATGAAGATAAAAAGCAAATAGATTAGTTATAAACAGAATCATTTCATTCAGAAAAAGGAAAGTATAGCCTACCTTTGTAGCACCTGGTGGTCTGACACAAACACTATGGATACTTGGCCTCTCATCACCCTTTTGCAGCATCAAGTAGTGAAAGCTGAAAAATTTATTTGTACTTCTGCCTACCACAATAAACCTATTTATGCATAAATAAATAATAAATCTAAACATTATAAGTTAAGTTCAGTTTTAGTTACGTTTTCAGTCCAACTTTCCTTTTATTTTCTTATCCATCATTCTATTCTTACCTCTGTTATTTGATTTTGCATCAGTGCAATGCCCCTCCTTATGCACAGCGCCCTGAGTGCCTTGTTGCTGAAAAGCGCCATACAAACAAAGCTGACTTGACTTGACATAAATCGGTATGTATAATCCGCCAGTGATTTTATTGTTTTTAATTCCATCAATTAAATCAACTGTATCCTTTAATGCAACTACCACTTTTGGTGAAAACTAAGCTTTAGTATAGGACATTAATTTTAATTTTGTCAGAAGGCAATGGTAGGTTTATTCTTTTCAAATAATATAAAGTTAACAGCCTTTTTCCTCCTACAGTAAGTCTTAAATGAGTGAAAGTTTTTCCAAGTTTAATCACTGCCATTATTTGTTATACAGTTTTCAAAAAATCATCTTTTGGAGTCGGATAAAATCTGAGTCTAACTGGTCGAGCTAAAATCTTAAATTTATTATTGTTTGGAAGCCTGTTGCCTTAAAATTGTCACATCATCGTTCTGAGAATGTTTTCCCTTCCAGCTCATAAAAGAGTTTTCACACAACTGGTGCTGCCAGTCCTAGAACATGCAGATGTTATTTATGGCCATGACACAGAAACTAATCTTCATCCCCTCAAACTTTGAAATACTCCGTATTTAGAAACACTTAATCCAATTTAATTCACAATATGGCCTGAGAAATACTGATTTTTGTGTTTTACACAAAGAATCAGAAAAAATTAGACATTTTGCATTTCGGTTTAAAGCTCCATCAGCTTGGGATACTTTGCTTCACTTACTTAGCTGTATCAATGCTATTCATATTTCTAAGTTGCCTTTACTTACTTTATTGTAAAACATCTTTCTCTTGCTTTCAGTAAGAACAAAGGTTCATTTATTCTGGACTTAATCCTCACGGAGATATGCACAGGAACTCTGCATTTGTATGTGTTGTCTTATTTTGTGTCTTGATGTTAAGTGTATGTGCCATGCAGTTGCTATGCTGGTGGATGTGAGAGTGTGTTTGTGGGTCCTTGAGAATGTTGTGGGTATTTCTGTGTGATTTCTTTTCATATTTGTTTGATTCATATTACTGTTGTTTATCAACCTGTTCTGCAAGGAGCCTCTCAAAAATGAGATGGTACAGCTCAAGGGGTTACCCTTGAAATAATCAGTTGTCTGTGCTGCCAATTATACCTTTTATTTCTTTCCATACATAATATGTGCCATCCAAGATGTTAATAAGACCTGTCACTACTGGTATGGTGTCATGATAGTTAGGCTTAAATAAAGTCAAAATCAGGTCAAAGGACATTGTATCTTCCCAGCAAATGTTTCTGTTTGGCCATGATAAAGCTGCTCTCTTGTAATCATCTGGTTCCATAACAATTTTTGTGGTATTCATCAGCAAGATTATAACGGCCTAGCCTTATTTAGATCTATCTATATTTTCTAATGCAGTAAGTCCTTATTATATTTAAGAATGGGGTCACTAGTTTTTTATTAGTGGCTATTCTTCTAATAATGGTAAGTGCTAATTTTATTAGTTCTAGTGCTTGTTTTACTGTCTTTCCATACCTCGATTGGTCTCTGTTTATGTGTAGTGTAGTCATCAAAAAGGGTCAGAGTATTGTTTTCATTTAATTGTGAATGTAAGTATTAAATCTGAACCATAGATACCATTTTTAAAATCTGGTTCAATTAGATTTAACTATAACTGAGTCTTGTGGAAAAACTTGTCCGTTTAGAAGAAAAATGAAAGGCATGTTAAGTCTTATAATCTTAGTTTGTTTTACCCAGTTTTATAAACACATCGTAGAGTTTCAGTCAGCTATAAATTACACTTTGTATTTATTTCAAGTAACTAAAGTTTGTTTCAGTTAACTCAAGTTTTCTCCATTCTTCATTGCTAATATTTCAGTTTTATTACTTTAACATGTTATTGTTCAGGTCTAACTTTGGCTACACGCATTTTTATTTCTGAAAAAGCTGAAACCTTGCAATATTACGTTTGGTATGCTAGCAAATTTATTTTTCATATTTACATGTTTATAGAGAAAGCAAAGAAAGGGACAATGGAAGAGCAGTGTGGAACCAGTGTGCCAAATGTGGAGCAAATGCATGCATATAGCACCCTATGTGATTTATGCTTTAAGTCGCGAATGCATGGCAAAATCCGAAAAACAACATGAAGAAAAATAAAAAGCTTAATATCTGTGGTTTAGTCTGAAGGTATTGAAAAAATTCTATGCTGTGAAACTTCCATTTTTATTACAATGTTGTACTGTTTTGGGATCAAAACATAAATAGTGTAAATTTTAATAATACACTATCATTGCCCAAAAAATAATAATGCATCAATATCAATTTTTGACCTAGTCAAGGCTGTAACACCCGCATACAAAATATTCCACTTACGTTTTATTTATGGAAAATATTGGATATTAAAATGAACTCGGGTATCCGCATTAAATTCAGCAAAGTTCAAAAGAGATTTGCATTTCAAGCAAGCATGAAAATACGCTTCTTCAGCACTCTAGCTTATATGATGGGCGTGAAACCAGGGGAATGGATTCATGTATCTGAACCAAAACTGGCTCCTTTTCCGGCAGATATAAAGGCTGGTTTCTATCACCTATACTGTTACAGCGACATGGTCAGCCTGCAAATAGTAAGCGACACTTTTGCACCTTTACTGCGGACCGTCAAAGTACAAGGTAAATTCAGTGATATGATTACTATGACGTTTAACCCCGCCCACTACCTTCCAGTTTCCAAAAGACATATTGAAAATATCAATATAGAAATTAAATCGGACCAAAACGTTCCTGTAAATTCCGTCTACGGAAAGACCGTCATAAGACTACACTTCAGACCGGTGATATCACAACGTAGCCTGAGATAAATTTTATTTGTATAAACTATTCCAGAGATATATATAACCTCTAAGACTGATTGGTTATCAGTCATATTACCCTGGTCATTCAACACTGCATCAAGCAGGCAAGAGAGAACATGGCACAGCTAAGTCTGAGACGTGATCCAAATCGCTTTGTAAATTACTATGTAAGTCAATCAGGCGGTAATCTGCCAGGGTTTTATGGGGCTCCGGTAATTTACGGACGCGGAATTGGATCATTATTTTCAAAATTATTCCGCTTCGTATCCCCTCTGGTTAAAAAATGATTTGCAATTGCAAAACCCCATCTTAAAACGGCTGCATCAAATATCACTTCGGATGTCATCGGTAGAGCCGTGAGTAAAATGAGTGGTTCTACACACACCGACGGTCAAGAAGGTTCAGGAATTATGGTTTTATCCAAAAACCCAGAACAAGACCCCCTGGTGATCGTTTAAGGACGGTTAAAAAGCAACGACAAGCACGAAAAAGGAGATCGGTCGGAGCTGACAAACGAAGAGGAAGGAAGTCATCCGCATGTTTTGATATATTTAAATAATGGCTCTTTTACATAACAAATCATCAGAGTGCACGCTGGCAGAGCTGGACTTATTTTCTGCCCCGATGACGCAGCTATCGATCGAAGATAAAATTTACACCGAGATCCAGCCTTTATCAGCAATCACCGATGGAGGCCCGATCGAGTTTTTCATTCTGGGAGACGGAGAAAAGTATCTGGATCTCAACGATACGCTGTTGCATCTCAGAGTGAAAATTACTAACGAGGATGGAACAAACCTGCCAGATGATGCACCTGTAGGGCTCATCAACTACCCGTTAAACACCATCTTCAGTCAGTGTGACGTCACTCTCGGAGATCGATTGATTTCACAATCCAGCGCTACACATCCGTATAGAGCCATGATTGAGACATTGTTAAACTTTTCTCAGGATTCTTTAAAAAGCCAGTTTAGCTCTGGTCTTTTTTATAAAGACACTGCAGGGGCTCTGAACTCTATTGTTACAACTAACGGCCCTAATCAAGGTCTTAATAGCAGAGCCGGCTTTACGGCAAATTCCAGGGAGGTACATCTCCTAGGCCCCCTGCATGCAGACATATTTTTCTGTAAGAGACTTCTTTTAAACTCTGTTGACCTCAAAATTAAACTTACAAGAGCCAACGATGCCTTTTGTCTCATGGCAGCAAGAGACTCCACTTACAAACTCAGGATATTAGGAGCATCTCTTTTCATCAAAAAAGTTACCGTCTCTCCAGCGTGCCCCAGTCGTACAGACTGGGGCACGCTTCAGCTTTATTGAAAGCAAATGCTCTCTATCCACTTTCACATGTGAATGTAAAAACATATTCCATCCCTGAAAATTCAAGGGTATGCAACCAAGAGAATCTTTTCTGAGGCGTCTTTTCCAAGTATGTGGTGATTGCATTACTGGATCGTGATGCTTTTACAGGAACACGCAATCTCAATCGTTTGACTTTAATCATTTTGATATGGAATATTTAGCTTTGTGTAAGGATGGCAGACAAATTCCAGCTAAGGCCTTCCAGCCCAATTTTAACCAAGGTAATTCAGTGAGAGAGTATTACAACTTGTTTACGGCTACAGGACGACATCTAAAAGATCTTCCGCTGAGTATAACACGTCAGGAATTTAATCAAGGATACTTTCTATTCGCATTTAATCTTAACCCGGGTGAGGAAACAGATGCTCTATCTCCGGTTTCCAGTGGGAATTCAAGATTGGAAATGCGCCTCAGAAACCCGTTGCATCATACCACCACACTGATCATCTAAGCTTGTCATGACTCTATTTTAGAGATTGATTCAAAGAGGCGTGTGCTGGTGGATTATTATTAATCTAATCAGACATGAATAATCATGAAATTGAGAACATACTGCATCATCTGCTGGGAGATTTGTTTTGCGGTGTGTGGCCTTGCGACCAGCTGCGCTGCTAGCTGACAAATTCCCAGGGCCGGCCTACTTTATTGTGAACACACATCCTTCACACATGCCTGGAGAACACTGGCTAGCTCTGACTTTGGATGAGAATGGTCAATCCAGCTTTTTTGACTCTTATGGATTCTCTCCGGATTTTGAGTTCTACCCGTCAAGCATCGTAACATTTTTAGAAGACAGATCATCAAAAATATTGTATCATAATAATCAGCTTCAAAACACTCTGTCCACTGTGTGCGGTCACCATTGCATTTTTTATCTATGTCATAGAGTGTGCGGATTATCACTGCAGCAAGTGTTGTCAAAATACACCGGAGATGTGTTTAAGAATGATTTAATGATATCTAACTTTGTGAAAAAATATCAGAAATGTGTTGTTAATCAATGTTGTACATTTTATACTCACGGAACATGTTCTTTGGAGATGTTTCTAGATTGTTATGGAATTTAAATTGTCTTATTTTATTTTTTTCATTGTTTGTTTTTTTTCTTATGATTTAATATTTGTGTAATGACATCATATGTTAGTGTGTGAAGTCGAGAACGAAGCTAGACTTGAAAATATAATCAATAAATATTTTATTGAATAAAAGAAATAGGCTACATGTTTCATTTTCTTATAACAGCTTATGGTGAAAATGTAATCCATCGGGGTGGTAGTGTCGTCTTACAAAGATACTTTTTTGACCTCCCATCAGCATTTTTAAGATCTTCCAGCTCAGATCTCAACCAGTGGGGAGAATGAGTTATCTGCCTTCTTCTTCTTTTTCTTTTCTGCTTAACGCTGGGGGGTGTACCCCCATTTTCAATCGATGTACCCTCTGTTTTGAAACGTCTATATTCTTCACGAGCATAAGGGTTAATGACTGAAGATATAGGGATGTTTACCTCTGACAAGGTGTGTAGAAAGTCAGACCATCCTCGGGTTTGTGATGCTCCAGATTTTTTAAACGGAAGCATGAGATTTTTCAACAAATCAATCATGTGGGACCCTTTTACAACATTTCCTTTAAATACAAATTCACCTCGCGAAGTCCAACTCTCACTTCTTTCGGATAATTTCTTCAAAATGTACTCGGCATTTTTACGGTTGTGTTTAAGTAGGCTTTTCAGTACTTCCGTAAGAACCTGATCCTTAGGGGCCTCGTCCTGCCCTGGGCCTTGTTTTTCTTGGGACCGCTCATGTTCAGGAACCTCTGTGTCACGCTGCAGCGTTAAACTTACCCGCTGTTCTTCTTTGACACCTTGCTTAAGTAAAGTCAGATACCTCTGGAAAAGTGCATCGTATTTCTTGATTTTTTCATAAGAAGTCAAACCCGGCTCGTTTAATATCGCTCTCATTTCAGCATCCAAATTCTCCTCCGCCGTCTGTCTGATGGACGTGTCTGACTGGGTCAGACGCTTGAATTGATGAGGGGAAATGAGAAACATCTTCTGCGATGTTCTGAGAGACATTATCTCCTGATTATACCACCCACTAGATCACCGATCAAGGGTGCAAGAGCCGTTAAGATGGGGAGAATAAAACCACCTCGTTGCTTTTTGAGAGTCAGCTGTTTAGTTTTTATTCCGGTTCTTTTATCACCCAACAATCTGATGATTTTTCTTTGTTTCTTCAATTGTCGGTATTGAGAGGGTGATAGTTTAATGTTACCTTTTAGGATATTCAGAGCAATCTCGCACAGAGCCTGAATAAAGTCGGGAGAGCAGTGTGCGAGAATATCTTTGCGCTTCTGCGGAGTGGCCTGGTACAAAGCTCTGAATAATGGGACATTCCTTTTTATACGCGCAGACATGATGACTTACTTTGTTCTGGGTACATACACAGCAGGCCACTGGTGAGGAAGTATGCCCGTTCTCAGTCTGAAATGTTCTGGGCAGGTAGGCGTAAAATCGATGATTAAATATCCATGAGCTTCTCTCGTTGCGTCTTCAAAACTCTCCAAGAAGAGACCCTTTTGAGATGGAAACATTTAGCGGGCCAGTATATTCAGCTGCAGTTTATCTCTCGGGTTTTTAAACAACACCATATAATTAGCGTTCAGGCTGATGGTGCGACTGTACTTTCCTTGATGAAAAACATTCTGAGTCAACATAATAACACTCATATTACGATGATGACGAAACTGGGTAAAGACCTTCATCACGTTTTCATCATCTGAGGCTTGAGCAATAACATCGTCTAGAAAAATCAGATGATTCTGATCAGGAGGAAACAGGTTTTCATCTTCAAAAGAATGAGGCAATCCTTCCACAAAGGTAATATTTTTATTCATCTTCTGCAATTCAGCATACATCGGTTGAAAAGATGTGTAAATCCATACAATATTTTCTGGAACAACATCCATGACATGATTACAGTTTTGTAAAATACTTTTTACAAAGAAAGTTTTTCCGCAGCCGCTGGGTCCAACTATCATACATGAGAAAGGTGCTCTAAATCTAGGATCAAAATCAATCTCCTGTAAATCCATGTGACTTTTTATTTTATTTCTTCTTCTTCTTCAACTCTAATAACCGAAAGGCAGAGTTGTCCCGTCAGAAAAAAGACGTCTCTTATCATACACCAATCGAAACTTTTTAAGAAATGTTGCGTTTGTCAAACGGAATCTCTTTTTATCCCTCCTGATCGTGTGTTGAGGGATTTCAATGACACTCTCACTTGACCTCTGTAAGTAGCCCTCGACCAGCCCTTTGATGCTGTCAAAATTGACCCTCTCGCTGCATTCATGCGTCTGAGTGATGCCTTTAGCACGTATCACTACTTTTTTACGGTTTTTAGTTTACTATCAGAATCAGAATCAGAATCAGAAAAGCTTTATTGCCAAGTACGTTTTTGGACATACAAGTAAAGCAGTGCAAGTAAGCAGGAGTCCAAGCTGAGCGTTAATGTAACTCATAGAGTTACAGGTTACAGGTGTCCTGTCAGCAAAAAAAAGGGGGGGTGTGGGGGAAAGGGGGAATGTCAGGGTGGTTTCCGGGCTTTGTTAACCAGGCTGGTGGCAGATGGGAAAAAACTGTTCTTGTGGCGTGAGGTTTTGGTCCGGATGGACCGCAGCCTCCTGCCAGAGGGGAGAGTCTCAAAGAGTCTGTGACCGGGGTGGGAGGGATCAGCCAGAATCTTCCCTGCCCGCTTCAGGGTCCTGGAGGTGTACAGTTCCTGGAGCGACAGTAGACTGCAGCCAATCACCTTCTCAGCAGACCGAATGACACGCTGCAGCCTGCCCTTATCCTTGGCTGTAGCAGCGGCGTACCAGATGGTGATGGAGGAGGTGAGGATGGACTCAATGATGGCTGTGTAGAAGTGCACCATCATAGTCTTTGGCAGGTTGAATTTCTTCAGCTGCCGCAGGAAGAACATCCTCTGCTGGGCTTTCTTGATGAGGGAGCTGATGTTTGGCTCCCACTTGAGATCCTGGGAGATGATGGTTCCCAGGAAGCGGAAAGATTCCACAGTGTCAATTGTGGAGTCACAGAGGGTGATGGGGGCAGGTGGGGCTGGGTTCTGCCTGAAGTTCACAACCATCTCCACTGTCTTTAGAGCGTTGAGCTCAAGGCTGTTCTGGCTGCACCAGTCCAACAGATGGTCCACTTCCCATCTGTACGCGGACTCGTCACCATCAGAGATGAGTCCGATCAGGGTGGTGTCGTCCGCAAACTTCAGAAGCTTGACAGACTGGTGACTGGAGGTGCAGCTGTTGGTGTACAGGGAGAAGAGCAGAGGAGAGAGAACACAGCCTTGGGGGGAACCGGTGCTGATGGTCAGGGAGTCAGAGACGTGCTTCCCCAGCCTCACGCGCTGCTTCCTGTCAGACAGGAAGTCAGTGATCCACCTGCAGGTGGAGTCGGGCACACTCAGCTGGGAGAGCTTCTCCTGGAGCAGAGCTGGGACGATGGTGTTGAAGGCAGAGCTGAAATCCACAAACAGGATCCTGGCATAGGTTCCTGTGGAGTCCAGGTGCCGGAGGATGAAGTGAAGGGCTAGGTTGACTGCATCATCTACAGACCTGTTGGCTCTGTAGGCAAACTGCAGGGGGTCCAGGAGGGGGTCGGTGATGTCTTTTAGGTGTGAGAGCACAAGGCGCTCAAAGGACTTCATCACCACAGAGGTCAGGGCGACGGGTCTGAAGTCATTAAGCCCTGTGGTCCTTGGCTTCTTGGGAACAGGGACGATGGTGGAGGACTTGAAGCAAGCTGGCACATGACATGTCTCCAGTGAGGTGTTAAAAATGTCTGTGAAGACTGGAGACAGCTGATCAGCGCAGTGCTTCAGGCTGGCTGGTGAGACAGAATCCGGACCAGCAGCTTTCCGGGGGTTCTGTCTCCTGAAGAGTTTGTTGACGTCCCTCTCCTGGATGGAAAGAGCCGTCCTCGGCGTGGGTAGGGAGCTGGTGGGGGTTGGAGGTGCCAAGGCCCCTCTTGAGGTTGGGGAGGTGGGGGTGGTGGATTGTGGCTGCAGCTGTTGGGGGGCGTCGTGGGAGATGGTTGCAGGACTGTCCCTTTGTCTTTCAAACTCTTGGGTCCTGTCGATGCAAACTCCGAAATGCTGTCACCATCTAACTCGTCAGTAAGATCACCCAGATAATTCCCCAATTCCAGAGGAGTTTCACCACTTTTTGTCACATAAATCAAACTGTCCGTGTCAATATAAATCAATCTGTCCTGTAACTTCTCCATGCTGCTGAGAAGTTTTAAACGTGCATAAGCGGTGGTGAATGCTGCAATAAACACATTGCTTGCCTTGCTTGGAGGAGAGATGACACGTTTACTAAAATTCCACTGCACTACACACATTTCAGGGTTGAAAAATGAAAATAGTTAACCCTGTATTTACTCGAGAACATGAAACTGAAAAATTCTTCAGGGTTAGTGATGACTGTGGTCTGAGACAGATCACTTCTTTGCGCAAATTTCCCCCAAAAACTGTTTAAACACAATTTTGCAACCTGCCTTTTGGCAGGATTCACCTCGATTTTCTCATGGTCTAATTGGATGCCCTGATGCAGTTTGTAGTCTCTTATATACTTTGACTTACTCTCCTGATCCACTACTTCAGACGGATAGCCTGAAGCCTCCTGCTTACCTTTCAGGAAGGTGTTGATATACCCTTTAAAGATTGTGTCACTGCTCTTTTCAAAATGCCACACCTCTGTGATTTTAGCAAGCCGATAACCACACTGCAACGCTTTACAAAACTCTACACTCACCCACACACCCGTCAGAGCTCTGTCCTCATCATTATGCATGCAGTGACCTGACTGGTTATTTATTTCAGCGCATGTGCGGCAGAGAGTGAACACAAGTTTACCTTGGGAAGTTCTGTAAGGTAAAACAGGGAACAACAGGTCACGTGGTGGGTAGACCACAGCTTTGATTATCCCGAAGTAGCTGCTGGGGTCATCAAAATCTTTGTAAATGGTGGTGGGGTGTCCGAGGGGAAAAACGCAGTTGGCGTTTACATAAGCGTACAGAGATGTGTAATCCACATAGTGTACAGTTTCAGCCGGCCCCGCTGTGTACCTCAACCTCATAGGGCAGGTGCGTCCACCATACAGAGCATCCCGGGGTGATAGCGGTTCGGGTGCATTAACTTTCTCAAGAAAGCTGATCACCCCTGGGTCTGATTTTTTCGTTTCAGTCCACTCATGCTCCCAGATGAACTCGAGACGAAGGCCGTACACAGTTTGTAGCACCTTGCTTCTCTCAACAGTGGCTGCATAAAACTGTTCAAATGCGACCCCTCTCAACGGACACTTGTCATGAGGCATGTAACACTTTTTACAGCCGTGGAAAAAACAGCCGTAAAATTCAAACGCAACTTTGACACCGTTAATCTCTGCATACCCATCCACAGAATATGGGCCGATTTTCTTTTCACCCCTATTTAATGCATGCTCGATAAATATGGTTCTGCTGTCTGCAATCCAGCCGAGCCATTGAATGGACGCGCTGGAGAACGTTTTACTGCTACGTCTGTAGTCCAGAGGTGATGGAATGGCTAAGGTTTGAGGAGGAAGGAAATTGGTTACAAAAACCTTCATGCAGGCTGATGCTATCGTTATGCATTTAAACGGATCCACACTTGTCTCCTTAAAGAACTCGTCTCTGAATTTTAAGCAGCCTTGAGAAAGAATTTCAACGTCATTTTTACAATAACAAATAGCTTCTTTCTTAAAGTCAAAGACCTCTTTGCTCGCTTCTCTGTACCAGCTGCTAAACACCTGTTGTTCTTGAAGACTCATGCGTTCTACAGCGTAGCAGGATGGAGGAGGAAAAGGCCCCACATATTGGAGACGTTGTTCAGAGGAAAATAGGTGGGGGGAAAAATCCTTGCTTGCTTGAAATGCAAATCTTTTTTGAACTTTGCTGAATTTAATGCGGATACCCGAGTTCATTTTTTTGAAAAACATTTCCATCTCTGTCTCGAGTTGAATGACGCTGTTATAGTAGCCACTTCTGATCCTTTGCGTATTGATCTCCACATCACCAACCTTCCTCCATTCAAAGTAGGCATCATAATCCGGTAAATTATGCCATGTATGAGGGTATGAAATCTCTGCTAATGCAACCATCCATTAGCCTTCTAAATCAATATGTTGAGCTAAATTTACACGGAAACTCGAACTGGTATTATTTTTAAACACTCCCATGCTAGCGTTAGAAGGAAGGGTAACGTAAAAGCCATCATCCTCTACCTGACGGTTCATGATGCTGTGTCAACTGTGAGGTTTAGTGCAAACCTTTTTTATACGTTTCGAAGTTCATCAAACCTGATCCAACTGTTGAATTTCTCAGGCCAGTTTTTCCAGCTTACAAAAACCTGTTTGACACCCTTGACCGTACGTCGTTTTAATATTTTTTCCACTTGATACATCTTGTCGTTAAATATTTTTACTTTTTGAAGCTCCTCAGCGTAAAAGGAACCCTCGATAGGTTCTCCATCCAAATCTTTGAGTTTGTATACAGGAGGAGATCGGGGTATCCGCTCATACACTGTAAACACTTCATCCGTAAAACTCTGTTCGTATTTTTTGTCAAACACTCCACGGACCTTGGATATTCTGACAAGATCCCCTTGTTTAAACGTTGTCACTGAGTCCTTGCAATATCTGTTGGACTTGACATCATACAGATTCTGAAACACTTGAAAGGCATTTTCTGAGGTCACTTCAATAGGGCTCATTTTAATGCTGGAGTGGTAGCTGTGGTTGTAGCTTCTAGCTAGGTTTTGCAGGACATCGACGTACCGCCGGGTGTTGTTAGCTGTAAAATATCTCCACATCCTTGTTTTTAATGTGCGGTTAAATCTCTCGACCACTGAAGCTTTTGCTTCACTCGCTGTGGCAAAATGTTCAATACCGTGTTTCTCCATTAAAACCTTAAATTTATTGTTAAAAAATTCTTTACCGGTATCAGTCTGAAGTTTTTTGGGGATCTGACTTTCTTTAAAAACTGATTCAAATGCCTTTACCACCTCAGCGGCTGATTTCCTCTTCAAAACACGTACATACGCCCTCTTTGAAAAGATGTCAATGACTGTTAATAAATAATTGTAACCGTCATTTTCCTTGGCCAGAGCTTGCATGTCACAGAGATCAGCCTGGAACTGCCTCAATGGTCTGGTGACAAAAACTCTGTTTCTTGGGAACTTTACTCTTGCAGGTTTATGGAGAGTATAGGTATCTTCTCCTGAAAGAAAATCTTTAACTTTTTCAACCGCAACCTTCTTTCCCGTTTCATCTTGCATAACCCTCCTCAGCCTATCTACACCCCCAAAACTTCCCGGATTTGAAGGGCTATAATATACTTTCTTCATCAGCCGTCTTCCTGCCATCTCTGCCTTATGCTCACTCTGACGATTACTTGTTAAATAATGAGAAAAAACACACAGGAGGGTAGATTTATCCCTTTTTTTTGTTTTTTGTATTTAATAGTAAAAAAATCAGGTAAAATGCAGATTAATGCTGATGAATTCAAACACTACTAGCTTTTAAACAACACTTTTGGGAAAGGTTAATATGTTCCTACTTTAATTGTATTTAATAGTAAAAAGAAAAAAAAGAAAAATCATATAATGCAGATTAATTAAAGTACTGGAATACTAAAAAATGATACAAGTCATCAAACATGTGAGATCAGTCCATAGCACTCTGAAACAGAGTTAAGTTGTTTGAGGTGTTTCTCTTCGACCATGCGATCATAAACGTGCGCTATTGCACTGTGGATGCCTTGTACCGATTTCAGTTCATATAAAACCGTCTCGGCAATCGTCTTCACTCTGAAGTCATCCGCTTGTATGCGTCGAAGTATCAGAAGATTCTGAATAGCAGGAACGAGTTTGGGGGTTATGAGTCGTCGTATGATGCGTTGAAAGTTGACTTGGTAATAATCCCCCCCCAATACCTCCAGGCAATGGTGCTGACGCTGGCTCGGGTGGTTCGTTATACACCCATAGCAGGTTTCTCTGAGATAGTTCAAAGAGGTTATGTTGAATAAATGAAGTATCGCTGTTTTCACCGTATTGATGAGGGTGGTTGAGAACCAACCGTCAATTTCGTCCCCCTGGTTACTCTCATCCTCTGCTGAAGGCTGAGGGTCCTCCATCGGTTCCAGGGTTTGTGTAGGGGGTTCGGTAGAGGGTGAGTAGCTGGTGGCTACCTCCTCCTCCACAACCACCTTCATGTCTTCAGGCAGGACATTCGCGTCTACAGACTCAGCCATGAATAGCGGCGATGGTGAGCAGAGGTCTGGAGAAAGCGGTAGATATTTCATGTTGTATCCTGTAGGTGATGCAGGACTGAAGTGGTTCTCTGAGAATGAGGACGTTGAGGTGGATGGTGAGAAGAGGTCAGGGGAAGGCGGATGATATGGTCCAATGCTGAAGCTTTCATCGTGCTCAGGAGAGAAGTGGATCTCTGCTCGGTGGTTGTAGAGATTCCTGTATGGTGTTGGTTCACTCATTCTCAGGATTCGATTCTCAGTGTCTGTGAGCTTGCAGTTATCCCCACCCCGTATATATATCATAGGAAGGGGGCAGGTCCTCAGAAGAGGGTTTGTTCTAAACGTAAAACAGGAAACGTCAGCGTTTTTTTCACTGACATGACATCGATCCAACTGCGTGAGTTGTGGAAAAGGTCGGAAAGACGCTGTCCAATTTCACTCATCTTCTCTGCCCAAGCTTCAAACGGCAGAGCCAGCATTGTCTTGAATATGCCGCAGTCCTGATTGAAAGCCTCCAACACAAACAGATCTGAGGGGTTCGTCCGGTTGTTCCTGCGTCTGCTTGCCTGAAAAGACCAGGGGCCATTTGCTGTGGTTTTTGACCCCCACACTGCGCTAAAGAGAGGTTCTCTCTCAGCTATTTCAACATCGGATGGTATATGAAACATTCTCGCCCGTTTTGCAGGTCGAGGAGACAGTTCATTTTCTTCTTCTTCTTCCTCCCTCTCCTGTATTGAGACTGTTTCAGGGCTATCATTAAGGTGCGGGATTGCAAGCCTTAACGCAGCCCAGTTGCTGTGGGTGAGTGTACACAGAGCCAGTGATCCATTAAATACCTCATCTTGATCCAATTGATACAGGCAAAGCTCTCCTATTTCATACATGAAAATATAGCCCCAGCTACCACCCAGGCCATATGGCTCCAAAGACCATTATTTCTGCAGAGTGTTGAACGGGGGTCTTTGTACCCTGCAGATGTAGTATGTTGATTTCTTAGGAGCATTCAATTCACGGGATGAATGCTGGTAGACGGTCACTGGGGTTTCGCACAGAACTGACATACCTCTTGGCCGACCCGAGGTCTGATTTTCAACCGTGGTTGTTGAAGTTGATGTTGGATCCTCATCATCGGTAGAGTATGTTATGACGGGAATTCCGATAGGTATCTCAGATGAGGAAGTAGATGATGCAGTTGCTTGTTCATCATCATCTTGGCACGCGTTGCGTTTCTCCTCCGCTTGACGATAAACTCTCTTAACTCTAGCCATTGCTGAACGGGTGTTCTTTTCCAATGAATGCTGCATGTAAAGTGCAGAGTTTTATCCCTGTATTTAAAATAAACACTAAAGCACGCCCCATTGTTTTCATTGGGTTATTCAAGGTTTAACGAGGCTTACAAACACACTATTTGTAATTGTTGTTGATGCCATACAGTTTCTGATAATACCATATTTGTCTTGTTCTATTTATAACAAACACACCCCGGTGTTTTAATTGGTTCATTTAAGGCCTTCCCCGTAACACCCTTAAACACACCCCCTGTGTTTTCAGTGGCTCATTTAAGCCCTTCCCCGTAACACCCTTAAACACACCCCCTGTGTTTTCATTGGCTCATTTAAGGTTTCGCCCCTAATGATGACAACCAATCAGCATCCACGGTTACGCCCCTCGGACACACCCCCTGTTGACCCCATGACCTCCCGCCCACATGGCGCCATGACCCCCCTTAAGGTCAAAGGTCACCTGTCAAAAAGTTTGATTGAAGGGTGTGCTTTAGTCTCTCTGATATTCAACAAAAAAGGCTATATAAACTTATTGAAAACATGAAAAAACTGTATCTATGGATAGTTCTGAAGTAAGTAAAGTGTAAAGTGTAAAGTGTAAGTTCAATATAAAGGTACCTCAAGGGTTAAACTTGTTCAATGAGTCTCAGAGGTGGTTTCTAGGCTCGTGTACTATCTAGCTATGCGTTCAACAGCCTCCTTCTGTTCTTCACCGTGAATAAAGAACCTTGGGGGGGGTATGGGAATGCATTTTTAATCTCGTTTCTTTGGAATACACTCTTTTGATGCAAGGCCACACAGAGATCCATGGTACAAGGCAGTGTCATGACACACAAGACAAATAAAAAAAATACACAATTGTACACAACCCGCTAGCACCAGCTGTAGGGCACAGTCTGCCCCTCCCCCATCCCATATAGTACGAATCCTCCAACAGTGCATCATCATCAACAGCGGCAGCAGCAGCAGCAGCAACCTCCCGGAGCAAACATCTGTACACGGGGCAGAAGGTATTTTATACACATTTGAACCTCTGTGCAGGCCTGAGAGATCATTAGCTGAGGGCCTGCACCTTGCTGCTCCTTGTGACGTTGCAGACTTCCAGTTTTCTGGTTTCCTCTTTAGTAAAAAGAAACTTTTCCAATACCGCAACACATTATTAATAATCTTTATATGAACTCAGTCTCAGTCCTTCCAGAATAATCATATCCTATTTTTGGTACTGTTAGACATTTTCCTCCACACAACCTTACAAGTGTTAGATAATAACAAACTGCTTATAATACAAATATTCCTAACAATGCACAGTGCTATGGCTGAGAGAGGTAAACAAGCATAAATGCGGTTGAAAAAAAAACAGAGAAGGAGGCATAGATACAGTGACAGACAACAGAGAAAAAGTACCTCTGACAGTCAACATATTTTTACTGTCAGAAATAGTAGAGATATCATTTATCCAGCAACGCCATTTTGGACACTACAGCATTATAACTCCAGCCCACCGTCACAACACCGTTACGTCTAGATGCACTGAGGAGCACTTCTGTATTGTGTAGATTACAGTTGTCTCAACCCACAAAAGCCGATAGCGTGGGAAGGTGTATAAGTCTTCTTTTCCAGGTTTTATGATTCATATTAACTCTATTCATTTCAGCTTTTTTATTTTTAGCTTTTCAAATGTTTTTAAAAAGTGTATTATAATATTTATCACTCTCATTATTATTATTATCATCACCTTCAGCTCCATGGCTTCACACTTCATTTTTATACAGCCACTCTGCTCTCCCAAATGTCCATGATGACAGTCAGTAGCACATGCAACAATCTCATTTAAAAAGGGTGGTGCAAACTGCTTTTGCATCTGTTATCCATTAGAGCAAAATCTTTGTAGATCGCACACCCACGTATTGCACTTTAAGCAATTTAGCGCTCCTTATTTGGAATCTTTGAAGATCAGGCCCTATATGTACAAAGAACGTAACATAATAACAATTATGAACTAATCAAAGTACATACAAACCCGGAACATCAAAACCCAAACACCAGGGGTCTCATGTACGAAAGAGTGCGCAACTTACTAAAAGTTTGTGGTAGGGCGAAATTCTGAAACAAAAACATTCAGATGTATGAAACCGTGCGTAGACATGTCACCACAAACGTAGCCGTCATCCATCCCAACTTGCGGTAGTTTTGACATAGCTGCACATGGCACTTGGACCACCCAGTCCCCGACTCTAAATACAGATGGAAAGTATTATAAGTACCCGGAAGTCACCATCACGTGTCCAAATAACCATGGCAATGGTGCTGTGACAGTCAAAGAAGCGGTTCTTTTTAGCGGAAAAACCCTAAGAGAGACTGCGTCTACACACCATGAGGGCTATTTGTAGACAGTTACAGCAAACTAAAAACTACATGAATGACATCAGTGACTCAAACCTGGCTGAAAATAAAACGTTGGTCAGCTCATACCTGCTGAGTTCTACAATGTGTGTATCTAAAACAAACACCGCCGTCTAGCTGCTGTACCAAGGCTCAGGGATGACTGTTAAATACCCAACCTGTCAGTCAGTTCCCTCTGAAAAGCTCCGGTTAAAAGGACCACAGCGTAATGAGAACTGGAACTGGTACCGGCGATGCATGTCTCCAACTGATTTCCCTCTGTTACACTTAGGTCAGCTCCATGCAGAGCTCCAAGATAATTGTCCTGGACAATCTAAACTGGCCAATAATCCAAGCATCATCATGTGCACAACACAACTGATGGTCTCAAACCCCATTTATAAGGCTTGAAATCCCACTTGTTAAACCTGACAGGGCATGCCTGTGAAGTCAAAACCATTTCAGGTGACTACCTCTTGAAGCTCATCAACAGAATGCCAAGAGTGTAATCAAAGCAAAAGGTGGCTACTTTGAAGAACCTAGAATATAAGACATATTTTCAGTTGTTTCACACTTTTTTGTTCAGTATATAATTCCACATCTGTTAATTCATAGTTTTGATGCCTTCAGTGTGAAGCTACAATATTCATAGTCATGAAAATAAGGAAAACTCTTTGAATGAGAAGGTGTGTCCAAACCTTTGGTGTGTACTGTACTTCAGTGAGTTTGGTCCATATTGACATGATAGCATCACACAGATGCTGCAGATTTGTTGGCTGCACATCCATGATGCAAATTTCTCATTCCACCACATCCCAAAGGTGCTCTATTGGATTGAGATCTGGTGACTGTGGAGGCCATTTGAGTCCAGTGAACTCATTGTCATATTCAAGAAACCAGTCTGAGAAGATTTGTGCTTTATGACATGGCGCGTTATCCTGCTGGAAGTAACCATCAGAAGATGGGTACACTGTGGTCATAAAGGGGTGAAGATGGTCAGCAACAATACTCAGGTAGGCTGTGGCGTTGACACGATGCTCAGTTGGTACTAAGGGGCCCAAAGTGTGCCAAGAAAATATCCTCCACACCATTACACCACCACCAGCAGCCTGAACCGTTGATACAAGGCAGGATGGATCCATGCTTTCATGTCGTTGACGCCAAATTCTGACCCTACCATCCGAATGTTGCAGCAGAAATCAACGTTTTTCCAATCTTCTATAGTCCAATTTTGGTGAGCCTGTGCGAATTGTGGCCTCAGTTTCCTGTTCTTAGCTGACAGGAATGGTGCCCAGTGTGGTCTTCTGCTGCTGTAGCCCATCTGCCTCAAGGTTCGAGGAACAAAAATATGTATAGGCTGCCTGCACTCAATAATCAGAATTTTGTTCATCCTAAATCAAGCAAAAGGAAATATTCAGAATGGTTGTCTTTTTGTTGCTTGAAGAAAGTGAATTCAGTCGTATTTTTTTAACATCTAAATAACCTTAAGTACATACCAGGTCCTTAAATGATGGTGCTAGAAAAGGTAACAAACAATAAACGTACGAACTTAAACTAAAATTTGTCATTTATAGACCTACAAAACCAGCACAGAAAAGGGAAAAAAATAGAATTTCCAGATAGATTTTCAAACATCACATTCACCACCATGCCTGCTGTTACACCGAGCTGCTGGTGTGAGACAGATAATGTGCACACATTTCACTTTCAACACACATTTGCAATGCCTTGCAAAAGTATTCATATCGTCATGTTTTTGGAAACCAATCACAAAGGTGTATGTGTATTTTGGGGTACAGTTGTCAAAATAATAAAATTTCAAACTCCATACTGATACTAAGAAAAATATGGAACAAGGTTCTTTAGGAACATAAATAAATATGATTAATAACAATATGACATTTTAGCTTTCTAAGGCCCTGATCTTCAAATATCCCAAAGAGGGGGCGCAAAACTGCTTGTACAAAAAATATTGCACGTGCAATAAGTGGGCATGTTGCGTTTGCAATTGATGCAACATGTGCAAAAGAGGTGTGGACTGCCCTATTTAAGTGAGGAAATTGTGTGTGAAAATGGCTGGCTACTACTGCAGCGGGAACTAGAGGAAAAGCAAACAAAAGCTATGTTGCTCGAAACGTGCAGGGGTTCTTGCGCTGCATCATTATAAATGATCCAGTTGCTGATTTTTTCCTTCAATTTCATTCTGCTTTTCTGGACCGTTACAGTTAGTTAACGTTTGTCGTCATTATTTACAGCAGCAGGTTTGTCATCCCAGCCTCTGCCCTAACAAGATTATTTCTCCTCTCTGTTCATTTGCACAGGGTGCTTCTGATTGCGTAATTGCGCATGCCGAAGGCTGAGTTTGAAGTTGTTCTGTGAGCAGATGCTTTATGTTTTGGGTTCGGACGGACCCAGTGAGGCAAAGACTACATTCTGCTTCGCCTTTATTAAAAATATTGGATTACAGGCTATTGCACAGGAGGGCAGACCTGTGTCCAGAGTAAAGTGCGCCATCCGCCATCGGTGCACACATGGGGCAGCCGATCTAGGCTGACAACACCACAGGAGCACCCACAGCTTAACTGTGTTGTTCGACGCAACTCGCAACAAATTGGCCAATTAATATTAACAATCTAAAAGACAAATATGTCTTTCAATTAAATTATTAGAGGTTTGTCTCCCTTGATCTTTTAATTCTTTTCGGAGACTCGCTGTGTTCCTTAGTTTGAGAGTTCGGAGTTTATCATAAACAGTCACAATATTCAAGCCTGAATGTAATATTAGCAACATAAAAATAGTTTGTTGTAGGAGTTAGCAATCTGTATGTTATAACTTTGCTCATTTAAAACATAACGTCACATCACTGTCCAGCAAATAATTTTATGGTGACACGAAATAATGTTTTACTGATCCTCTTTCACATTTAAACAACGTAATCTAACTGATCCAGCTCCGATTGCCCTGCAATAACGTAACATTACTGTCAATAAAGCAATGTGTTTTGTTTGGTGACAAGGTTAAAACATACACTGTCTTTGCCACCACATGGAAAAGCTGCCATAAATGGTGATTTTATACCTGCTAAGTGATTTTAGCATCCAGTTTGTAAATGAATGATTTAATCTGGCTTATAATGTCTTTAGTTCTTTCCCATTAATTATGTTATCAACATCACAGCACGGTGGGTCCTTTACATGATGCGCAATTACAGTTAACAGGCTGTGCGTGCTTGATCAGTTATGTGCGCACTTTGCCATGATCAGGTTTGTGCTCGTTCAGCAGCAGATGATCTCACTGACAGCGATGGTGCGCTGGAATGAACCAGACACAAGAAAAAAGGATTACAAGGAGTTTTATCATAAGAGGTATGTCATGGGTTTTGTTTGTGATTGTTAGCAGATGTGACTGCACAGCAGTTATCAGACCTGTTGTCCTGTCTTTACTTTGGTGGAGGAATAACTACACAGACTTGAACTTCAACTCGTAGTGGAGGGGAGAGAGAGATCCCACCTGCACTGACTTCATTTTATTAACCATATCGCATCACAGAACAACAACATGTTTCATTGGCTTATTCAGTTAGCATGTCACTTCCCCAACTAACTTATAGAAATAAAAGCATACATATATATACACTGCTCAAAAAAATAAAGGGAACACTCAAATAACACATCCTAGATCTGAATGAATGAAATATTCTCATTGAATACTTTGTTCTGTACAAAGTTGAATGTGCTGAAAACAAAATCACACATAAATCATCAATGGAAATAAAATGTATTAACCAATGGAGGCCTGGTTTTGGAGTCATACACAAAATTAAAGTGGAAAAACACACTACAGGCTGATCCAATGTCCTTAAAACAAGTCAAAATGAGGCTCAGTATTGTGTGTGGCCTCCACGTGCCTGGGATCTCCTCCCAGACCTGGACTGAAGCATCCACCAACTCCTGGACAGTCTGTGGTGCAACATGACGTCGGTGGATGGAGCGAGACATGCCGTGCGGCCCTCCAAAGAAATGCCACCATTACTGACCCACTGCCAAACCGGTCCTGCTGAAGGATGTCGCAGGCAGCAGATCGCTCTCCACGGTGTCTCCAGACTCTGTCACGTCTGTCACATGTGCTCAGTGTGAACCTGCCTTCATCTGTGAAGAGCACAGGGCGCCAGTGGCAAATTTGCCAATCCCAGTGTTCTCTGGCAAATGCCAAGGGTCCTGCACGTTGTTGGGCTGTGAGCACAACCCCCATTTGTGGACGTCGGGCCCTCATACCATCCTCATGGAGTCGGTTTCTAACCGTTTGTGCAGACACATGTACATTTGTGGCCAGCCGGAGGTGACTTTGCAGGGGTCTGGCAGTGCTCCTCCTGTTCCTCCTTGCACAAAGGCAGAAGTAGCTGTCCTGCTGCTGGGTTGTTGCCCTCCTACGGCCTCCCCCACGTCTCCTGGTGTACTGGCCTGTCTCTGGGTAGCGCCTCCAAGCTCTGGACACTACGTTGACAGACAACAAACCTTCTTTCCACAGCTTGCATTGATGTGCCATCCTGGATGAGCTGCACTACCTGAGCCACTTGTGTGGGTTGTAGAGTCCATCCCATGCTACCATGAGTGTGAAATCACCACCAACATTTAAAAGTAACCAAAACATCAACCAGAAAGCATAGGTACTGAGAATTGGTCTGTGGTCCCCACCTGCAGAACCACTCCTTTATTGAGTGTATCTTGCTAATTGCCAAAGATTTCCCCCTGTTGTCTATTCCATTTGCACAACAGCATGTGAAATTGATTGTCAATCAGTGTTGCTTCCTAAGTGGACAGTTTGATTTCACAGAAGTTTGATTTACTTGGAGTTATATTGCATTGTTTAAGTCTTCCCTTTATTTTTCTGAGCAGTGTAGATTCACACAACTTGCTCTGAGGTTATAATAATAATAATAATAATACATTTATTTAAAACAGGGTTATAGCTGTAAGTGCTAATTTCCACCTGTAGTCCGTGACCCAGCCAGCTTGGTTCAAATTTATCAGACACTTCCAGGCAAGGAATCAAGAAAGAGAGGTCACAATCAGAGGCTTATATGAGGGCTTTTTTGGTGGTAACAACCATATCTATAAAACATTTTACAAGTATAGACCTATATCCAATCTTCCATTCTTATCTAAATTTCTTGAGAAAATAGTTGCTAATCAAATGTGTGAGCATTTACACAGCAATGACCTGTTTGAAGAGTTTCAGTCAGGTTTCAGAGCTCATCATAGCACTGAAACAGCTCTGCTGAAAGTCACTAATAATATTCTTACGGCCTCAGATAATGGACTTGTGTCTGTACTGGTTCTGTTAGATCTCAGTGCTGCATTTGATACAGTCAACCATAATATTCTCTTAAAAAGGCTGGAATATGCTGTAGGGATCAGGGGAACAGCGCTAGGCTGGTTTAAATCTTATCTGTCTGATCTGACAGATTCCAGTTTGTTCATGTAAATGATAAATCATCTTTAAACTCCAGGGTTAATTATGGAGTACCACAGGGTTCAGTACTTGGGCCAATTCTCTTTACTATATATATGCTTCCAATCGGTCAAATTATCAGGCAGCATGGGATAAATTTTCACTGTTACGCTGATGATACTCAGCTTTACTTATCCATAAATCCTGATGAGCCCAACCAGTTAGATAGACTACAAGCATGTCTTGAAGATATAAAAGCTTGGATGACTTTAAATCTTTTGCTTCTAAATTCAGACAAGACAGAAGTTGTGGTCTTTGGACCGGAGTCTTTAAAAAAGAAACTACTTAGTCAATCACTTAACCTGGATGGCATTAAATTGACCTCCGATAATAAAGTTAAAAACCTTGGTGTTACTTTTGACCAGGACATGTCATTTAAATCCTATATTAAACAGGTTTCTAGGATTTCCTTCTTTCACCTCCGGAACATTAGCAAAATTAGAAATATCCTATCCAAGAGTGACGCTGAAAAACTAGTCCATGCATTTGTTACTTCAAGGCTGGACTATTGTAATTCTTTACTATCAGGATGCCCACAAAATGCAGTTAAAAGCCTTCAGCTGATTCAGAAGGCTGCAGCAAGAGTTCTGATGAAAATTAAAAAGAGAGATCATATTTCTCCTATTTTAGCTTCCCTTCATTGGTTCCCTGTTAAATCCAGAATAGAATTTAAAATTCTCCTCCTCACATATAAAGCCCTTAATGATCTAGCTCCATCATACATCAGAGATCTGATGGTTCCATATGTTCCTAACAGGGAACTTCGTTCTCAGACTGCAAGTTTACTGGTGGTTCCTAGAGTCTCTAGAAGTAGAATGGGAGGCAGATCCTTTAGTTGTCAGGCTCCTCTCCTGTGGAACCAGCTCCCAGCTTTAGTCCGTGAGGCACACACCCTGTCTACTTTTAAGGCTAGGCTTAAAACTTTCCTTTTTGATAAAGCTCGTAGTTAGAGTGGCTTAGTTTATCACGGAGGGAGCCTTCCTCTCTCCCTGTTGGTTGGAGTAAGGGGGGGTCAGGTTTATCCTAAACCGGCAGTTATGGTTGAGGTGCAAACACACCCTGCATTTCTGCTACCTGTATGACCCCTTCTCTTTTCCAATGGTTATAATCAGTCTGACAGAGAGAGGTATCCCAATCCTTGTGGTTTTTAGTATAACAATGACCATCAGTGGGACCCTTTGTGGGGTTCCTTGAGACAACATTGTTGTAAATAAGTGTCGTTTAACTAAATAATCTGAACTGAAACTATCTGTGTAGTTATGCTGCAATAGGCTTAGGCTGCTGGAGGACATAACCACTTTCACCCTCTTCGCTACATTCTCACACTACTCTCCAATTTTGCATTATTTGCTGTTATTTCAGCTTTTAACCTTGTTCTCTCTATTTTCTTCCTAGAAGCTACACCTGGCCTAGCTCTGTGTCTACCTGTGACACCTTTCTGGAGAGGGGAATTGTCCGACCTTCTGCTGGCAACAATTTAATTCTCACCGTCTACCGATGATCCACATAGCCCTGTCTTTTAGTGTTTAACCCTTTCTCTCTCCTAGACATGGCTGAGCTTAACTGTAACAAACTCTATGTGCTCTCTTTCAGACTCTTACCTTGAAAACTAGCTCAGAGTTTATCTGTTCTTTCTTTCTAGGTGAAACGACTGAAGGAGCTACATCCATTAACATTTACTTTTCCGTCCCATGGAAAGTACTCCTGGATCAGTGCTTCTGTGTTTTTTTTGTGTCTCTGCTCTGTTCTCTCAAACCCCCTAGTCGGTCGTGGCAGATGGCCGCTCACACTGAGCCTGGTTCTGTTGGAGGTTTCTTCCTGTTAAAAGGGAGTTTTTCCTCTCCGCTGTCGCTACATGCATGCTCAGTATGAGGGATTGCTGCAAAGTCAACGCCAGTGACTGTCCACTGTCTCTACATGCTCATCCGGGAGGAGGGAATGCTGCAAGTCACTGACTGGATGCAATCTGCTGGGTTTCCTTAGATAGAAAACGTTTTTATCCAATTTGAATAAAAAGCTAACTGACTGCACTGGTCAATGGTTAGGATTAATTGGAATGTATGTACCTGACTGTTGTGAAGTGCCTTGTGACAACATGTGTTGTGAATTGGTGCTATATAAATAAAACTGAATTGAATTGAAGTTTATTAAATATCTCAGAAGATGCTTCCAGAGAGACAGGTTGTGGGGCCTTACGAAGAGCCAAAAATATGAAATAGCATATGGAGATGGTTTTGATAAGACGCAATAGTGTTTGATAAACGTTTTCTTTTAGCTTCTTTGACAATGTCCTGATAATGACGCTAGCAGTTATTTAGGATGTGAAATGAAACCTGGAGCTTATCCTTTTTTCCACCTCCATTCAGCTCTGTGGCACTCCTGTCTGGAAGGACATTTTTTTCCGTTACACCAGGGCTTGGGTTTGGCTTTAGATTGGATGATTTTCGTAGGGGCCACAGAGTTCATTATAGTTCTGCAGGAAACATCAAACCAGGAACTTAGGTGGTCTGTATCTGAGTCAGAGGGGACTATGAGCTGCTCAAAGGCAGCAAAAAACTGACCAGCAGTGAAAGGGTTTAAAACTCTACAGCATCAAAAACGCGAGATTTAACCGCGGCACAGAAGAGACCAACATTAAATAGAACAGGCATATGATCATAGAGGATTTTGTCACTGATTTTAAAGTCAGTCACAGACAACTCATGAGAGGGGACAAGGTCCAACATGTATCGTGTGTGGGACCATTCACCCAATGCACCAGGTTAAAAGCGTGAGTGAGGCTGAAAAAGTCCTTCACCAGCAGTTTCTCTGGACATACATGAATATTAAACTCCTCAAGTATAAGGAAACGTTCATAGTCATTCAATATTCCTGACGGGAAATTAGATAAGTAATTTAAAAAGTACGTATTATAGGCAGTACATGACGGCACACAGCACCACATCAGATCGCCTCACTTCAAATAAATTCACCTCAAAGCTTGATAGTGGGGATAGTGTAGAGCACAGCTTACACTTAAAATCTTTTAAGTCACTTAAAGCCACCATAGGCTAATCATTTGCTAACAGTGATTTAATGCTAAAAACAAGCATCTCGACGTGGGAACTCAGACCGACGGAACACCATCATTGGCGTGTGTATGTCCTTAAAACTAATATTTAACAAGATAGTGTTAGCTTTTGTCATCTGGGAGGTTAAAGTCACTGTTGCAGAAACAGGAGCTTTAACGACTTGCTCTGAAACATCAATGTCATAGCGTCAGCTTGTAGCTTTAACGTAGCTAGCATGTGGCATTGTTAAGAATTTCCTTTTTTTCCTGTCAGTCTACCTTATAAGGAAAGTTCCTCAGAACAATGCTTTTGTCCTTGCATTGTCAGCTAAAGAGAGTCGCATATGAAGTTTTTCTGGCATGTTAGCAGAGTTTTAAACTTTCAGCAGCAGCTCATAGGTTCGGTCAGTTGAGGCTGCAGGGACGGGAGGAGCTGAGGGTCCCAATTTGGGCAAATGTGTGTGGGTCAGTTTATATTTTGAAGCAAATTAGAATATTGTAATAATTTTTTTTTTATATCAGTTATTTCATAGTATCAATTTAATTTGACAACGTATTTTGGGGGGATTTTATGTGACTTGACCAACATAAATCACGGTATGATTGTGATGTGGGAGAAAAATGCCTATGTGGTTTACAACATAGTTTTACATAAAAAAACAAGTAAGGGTTGTTTGTAACAGCTTTTACAACCACCTGTAGCTACAATTCCAGCTGCACACCTGTAGGGGTATGTCTAATTCTTACTTGGAAATTAGCACAAACTCAAGATTGGATAACATAAGCCATTCTAAGAGAAGAATGTGCTTTGATATAAACTATTCTATTGTAGCCGTATAGGGTACTTGTCCTACTGGAAGGGGAAACTCCATCCTAGTTTCAGCTGGCAATGGTGCCTGCACTCAAGGTCATGTGTAGTGTTCATTTTCTGGCAAAGAAAGTTTTGCATGTGGGCCAAACATTTCCATTTCCATTTCCCTGAACAGACCACCTTATTTCACATGTTTCCTGTATCTTCTACATTGCTTGTGGCAATATGTTAACAGGACTTCTTTTGGCTTTCTTTCACCAATTTCTTCTTGCCACTCTTTCATAACTGCCAGATTCGGGAGTGCAGGTGATATATCTGTACTGATTCTCCCACCTGAGCTGTGGATCTCTGCTGCTCCTCCAAAGTTATCATGGATCTGTTAGCTGCTTCTCTGATTGATGCTCTCTTTACCCAGTCTGAGTTTGGGTGGGTGGTCAATTATTGGTAGGTTTTCAGTCTTGTCCTCCTTTCTCCATGTTCAGGTGATGGATTGAATGGAACTCTGTGAAATTTTCAAAATTTGAGGTATTGTTTCAGAATCTAAGCCTGCTTTAAACTTATCCACAACTTTGTTTCCCAATCTTTGCTCTGTAATGTTCTTTAACACACCTCAGAGGCCAAGAAGAGGACATATGGATTTATACTAAGTTTAATTACACACAGATCTATTTACAAATTAGATGACTTATGAAGATACTGCATTGTTTTAGAGGTTTGGTTTCTTGATTTTTGTATTTGTGAAAAATGTGGAAAACCATGTATCATTTTCTTTCCCTTTCACATTTATGTACTACTGTACTACTATTACTTAAAATTCCATTAAAATACACTGTAGTATATGGTTGCAATGTGACAAAATATGAAAAGGTTCACGTAGTGTGAATACTTTTGCATTGATTCCTATGTTCATATTTATTTCTTGTATCTTTCCAGTGTAAACAAAATTTAGTATTCCAGCTATGAGCAAAAACAATGCACAGATGTTTGTGGGTGAAATATACTAGGTGGCCCTTAAAGATGGTAATATCTTCACCTGTTACTAAAGCTGTCAATTATAACTTTACATTTAAAGTTTAAAAGATAAATAATAAAAAGCTGTTGGGTGGTCAAAAAACAATTTATAGTGTGAAAGTGGTTTCTCATTGTAACTCTTATAAAACAACCCACTCAAAGACTTCTCAATTATCTCCCACTAAACGCAGGACAAAATATAGAAATAAATTTGCCTTTGTTGGTGGACTTTTTCATTGTTGTAAAAACGTTTCTTGGCAATACCTCCTATACTGTTAGAAAGCCTCTTTTTCCCCCCATTTGTTCTGTGGCACTTTGTAAGGAAAATACATTTGTGGGTTGAGCAGCAGAGTCTGCTATGTGGGCTGCGCTCATAAAAAACTTCATTTAAAAACTCTCCCTGCCAATGTCAAACACCTTTTGGTGGAGGCATCGTTGGGTGGGGTGGCATCTCCCTCGCTGAAAAAAACAAGGGTTGTAATCTTAATGCAGAGAGATATTGATATGAGGTTCTGCAGCCAGTAGCAATCTTAACTTCTTCCACTCTTGGGGGCCACACTCCATCTTCCAAGATGTCAATACTCGCCCCCAGGCTTTATCAGACACTACTTCCAGAACTGGTTAGTAGAGAGTTTGTGATGGTCTGTCTGCAGAGCTAACCTCTACCTTATTGAATCAGCTTGGACATGCTGCTGACAGCAGAGCGACCAACAACCACAATGACTGAACTGTGACATGCTGGGATGTCAAGGATGGGATGCAAACCCCAACAGTATGTGACAAAGCTGGTGACCTGCACAAGGAGGAGTTGCCTGGCTGTGGTGGTTGTCTATAGTTCTATTACTGAGGACCTGTTTGATGAACTGCTAAATTACCAACATGTCTTGTTTCTTACTCTATAATCATCCAGTCAGGGGTGGACTGGGACAATAGTCCAGGCCAGGAATTAGATACACTGATTGGCCATATATTTATTCATTTACCCTAGCAGCTGTACACTTTTGGCTATTCGGGTGCACCGCTGGGACACTTTGAACCGTGCTACATGGTAGAAACATACGGGTTTGTCTGTGGGAATTAACTGATGAATGAATATCCGTAGATGGGAAATGTAGTTTATATATTTCATAGAAGCACACTTTAGTAAGTAAAACTGATTGTAGACTGATATATACATTTATATAACTGATTATTTATATAATTTCTTAGTGGAGTTTATGAAGGGAACACTAAAGCTAAATTCCTAGACATTTTAGCATTAAACAAATATTTCTTCCAGGTCCTTTTCGTTAACTATATTTTAAAATTTCCAGTACCTTAGAATGTTTCAAGTCAGTTTGACCCCCTTGGTTACTCAAAGTGGAACTTCCCTCCTCTAACTGTTGCTCTCGATCAATAGTCCAACACCAAACAGTGGTTGACAGCAGAATAAGCTGTTTGCATAGGCAGAGAGAATCTGCCCAGTTTTCCAAAGCTCTGCTGCTCAACCCACAAATGTGTTTCCTTACAGACGAGGGACCATTTAAAAGGAGAAAAATTACATTACAGTGTTCTATGATTTATTACCAACAAGTATTGTTTCAAAATAGAAACAATCAACCAATCAAATGTCCTTATTTTGTGCTAAGTTTATATTCTATTCTGCTTTTAATGTGCTAGAATCTAACCAGGTGACATTATTCTGCACAAAACAGTTCACCTAACATTTATTGGAAGAGGCTATTTGTTAGGAAAATTTGAATGGAGACCAAATCAGCATTCAGATGAGTGCTCACATTTGTCAAGTTCCTGAGGTATCAGTGAATGTTGAGGAACATCTGTTAAATGAACCAGTGCACTAACACATTCATATTCTACTTCAAAGATGTAATGATAGTAGAAATATTGAAAAGCCAACACCATTTTTGTAGATGTTGAACTCGACATGATTTGACTTGTTATGCGAGGGGCTGGACATTCTTCGGCACAAGGGCAGAGTCCAGGTGGAAGTTTGAAAATATTTGCTTCAAAACTGAAGAAATATAGATGCAAATACTGTATGGCCTGAATACCTCTCCCGAATACCCTTTCAGAATAGCCCAAATGCCCTAAAGCCCTAGTGTTTACTGCACACAGCAGCAACATAAGGTGAATATTGTGGTTGAGAAGTTTGATTGTTCAGCCATATTTGATACTTTGCACAGTGATTTCTATCAGGCAGTAAGTGTGTGATTTCTTTGAAACAGATTGCATTATTAGAAACCTTTTTTAAAAGTCATCCCACTATCAAACTACACAGTTAAACTTGCGACTGACTGAGCTGATGGAGATGTACTGAAGCACGAATTTCTTCAAGATATGAGCACGTGTACAGATCAGTGTTGTTGGGGAGGTGGGAGTCTTTGGTGGGAGGAGTGCTGAAATCCTCACAGGCAGAAGTCAAATGTTAGGTCGGATTTGGCCATCTTCTGTCTGTAATAAGCATCAAATGTTTCATTCATAGACACTGTGAAGACATCCCTCCACACACCCACACGACCTGCAGAGAGAGGAGAGAAAGTTAGGATCCACATGGACAATTTCACTGTAATGTGTTTGATCATATTTTAGTCACATTGCTCTGGCTGCAGGGTGAATGCAGCCTGCCTGCATAGTAACTCAGCTTACCTGCTGTGACGTGTATGACACAGATCAGAGCAACTTGTCTGACACCAGATTTCAACTCACTGAATGAAAAAAGGATGGGAAAACAATAGTAAAACAGAAAAGGCATAAGTAAAAAAATGGCAACAGAAAATTTAAAGAAATATTTGCAAAAGAACAAATGGCTTAAACTAAAACAGACTGAGCAGGCAGTTCAAAATGGACTCTACAGGTCCTTCTCAAAATATTAGCATATTGTGATAAAGTTCATTATTTTCCATAATGTCATGATGAAAATTTAACATTCATATATTTTAGATTCATTGCACACTAATTGAAATATTTCAGGTCTTTTATTGTTTTAATACGGATGATTTTGGCATACAGCTCATGAAAACCCAAAATTCCTATCTCACATAATTAGCATATCATTAAAAGGGTCTCTAAACAAGCTATGAACCTAATCATCTGAATCAACGAGTTAACTCTAAACACCTGCAAAAGATTCCTGAGGCCTTTAAAACTCCCAGCCTGGTTCATCACTCAAAACCCCAATCATGGGTAAGACTGCCGACCTGACTGCTGTCCAGAAGGCCACTATTGACACCCTCAAGCAAGAGGGTAAGACACAGAAAGAAATTTCTGAACGAATTGGCTGTTCCCAGAGTGCTGTATCAAGGCACCTCAGTGGGAAGTCTGTGGGAAGGAAAAAGTGTGGCAGAAAACGCTGCACAACGAGAAGAGGTGACCGGACCCTGAGGAAGATTTTGGAGAAGGGCCGATTCCAGACCTTGGGGGACCTGCGGAAGCAGTGGACTGAGTCTGGAGTAGAAACATCCAGAGCCACCGTGCACAGGCGTGTGCAGGAAATGGGCTACAGGTGCCGCATTCCCCAGACCTGGGCTACAGAGAAGCAGCACTGGACTGTTGCTCAGTGGTCCAAAGTACTTTTTTCGGATGAAAGCAAATTCTGCATGTCATTCGGAAATCAAGGTGCCAGAGTCTGGAGGAAGACTGGGGAGAAGGAAATGCCAAAATGCCAGAAGTCCAGTGTCAAGTACCCACAGTCAGTGATGGTCTGGGGTGCCGTGTCAGCTGCTGGTTTTGGTCCACTGTGTTTTATCAAGGGCAGGGTCAATGCAGCTAGCTATAAGGAGATTTTGGAGCACTTCATGCTTCCATCTGCTGAAAAGCTTTATGGAGATGAAGATTTCATTTTTCAGCACGACCTGGCACCTGCTCACAGTGCCAAAACCACTGGTAAATGGTTTACTGACCATGGTATCACTGTGCTCAATTGGCCTGCCAACTCTCCTGACCTGAACCCCATAGAGAATCTGTGGGATATTGTGAAGAGAACGTTGAGAGACTCAAGACCCAACACTCTGGATGAGCTAAAGGCCGCTATTGAAGCATCCTGGGCCTCCATAAGACCTCAGCAGTGCCACAGGCTGATTGCCTCCATGCCACGCCGCATTGAAGCAGTCATTTCTGCAAAAGGATTCCCGACCAAGTATTGAGTGCATAACTGTACATGATTATTTGAAGGTTGACGTTTTTTGTATTAAAAACACTTTTCTTTTATTGGTCGGATGAAATATGCTAATTTTGTGAGATAGGAATTTTGGGTTTTCATGAGCTGTATGCCAAAATCATCCGTATTAAGACAATAAAAGACCTGAAATATTTCAGTTAGTGTGCAATGAATCTAAAATATATGAATGTTAAATTTTCATCATGACATTATGGAAAATAATGAACTTTATCATAATATGCTAATATTTTGAGAAGGACCTGTATACTGCAAATACCACATGCAGCCTCAAGATAGTGCAATAATCTACTGGGAGTTGGAGAGAACAAACTTAGGATCCTGCATAAGTGGCTTAAAAGATTAAATCAAATTGCTGAATTCCCTCAACAGCATTCAGCTCTGCAGAGGCCAGGCAATGGTACATTTATTGAATTCAGGTGTTTTGGAGAAGGGAACCATCTACAAGTTGCAGGACAACAATGAAAAACTACAATACAAATCCTAAATGCTAAAGAAATTGTATATGACAGAATAAAAACAAAGTTCACTTCTATAATCTAATTTTAAAAAATGTGTTAGAATGAGAAATGTAAAAACTAAGATGTGAAAAACAACTGTTTAAGTCTGTTTAAGTGCTTGTTTATTTTTTATTTTATACTATTTTCATAGCGTTTATGACAACAAAGACTTAATATTATTTGATAATTAAGAGAAAGTAAAACCGTAAACTTAATGAGCTTAGTTTAAGTGACGTCACTTTAAGTTCGGAAAGGAAGCTAAGAGATCAGTTAGCACAGCACACCTGATAGGAGACAAGTAAGAAGAGTGAAGATAGAGAATTAGTGTTTCAAGACTACTGGTTTGTCCACTTGCAGGCCAGAGTGGTATGTTTGCTATAAATGCTGTAAATTGTTTGTTTGTATATGCTGAGATGAGTGAGTTAATACTCGTGCATTGTCTGTGTGTTGTCAGTTCTACGGTGTACTTGTGGTGAAAGTTCATTGAAGATTGAAGTTACAAGACCACAGTAAACATCAGTTTCATGTTGTGGATCAAACTGGCACAGACTGAAAGTAGTGTGAAGCGCTTTGGAGTCTTTGGGGACTTGATAAAGCGCTAGAAAGGTACAAGCCATTTACCAATACCAACTAAAGGTCAATGAACCCAAGATGGCTGTCCCTACACAAACCCAGTGATCCCTGCCACACGTACAGTTAAAATCAAACCAAAAAAAATAAGAGGAAAAAAACTATTCACAAATTAATAATTTAATGAATTTTAGAACCTAACTATTGTAAAAGTCTATGTCATTATAAGCTATAAATAGGTGGAAGTTACAAATGATAATTTGCTTATGGAAATTGACTTATCTAGACTCTTTTAAGAGAGGAAAGTATACATATAATATATAATGGAAGAATACTCATGTATTTCCTTTCCAATAGAAGGTACTCAAGGACCAGTGTTTAGTCTTTTTTTCTGTTATTGCTTTCTGTCTTGTCAAACCCCGTGAGTAGCAGTGCATGGTTGCACACACTGAGCCTGGTTCTGGTTTCTTCTTGTTAACATGTAGTTGTGGAAGTTGGTGAAGCTGTGCATATGAATGGGCTTCCTTGCAAATATAGTTTTGACCAATCAGCATACCTTGTATTATATTTAGATCAGTTTCCACTGCCATCAACTTTAATATAGAAATATCCAATAAATTAGAATCTGGTTCTGATGAGGCTCCTTAGCCAGATTAAAAGTACCTTTTGAAAATAATAACTTTTAAAATATACTTCTTATTGAGCTCACATTTCTATATTAAACATTTTTATTGGCCTGATGTAATATTCAAATCCTAAATGTTGTGTTTCATTAGCTGTAAGCAGAAAAGCATCATACTTAACAGAAATAAAGGCTACAGTCTGTAGGAATTAATCTACATTCTGTATAATGTGTTTCATGTGAATTAAGTTACTGTAATAAATTTGCTTTTAAAAAAATTCTAATTTATTGAATGGGTCTGGATTTCTATATGATTATATTGTATAGGTATGAATTTTATTTATTGTGTATTTCTGTATAATTAGCAATAATTTGAACCTGTTTTCTTAACTTGAGATCACATGAGATTTGTTATGTACTGCCACTATATTAATAGCGTTAATATAAGTTAAAATGACTACATAAAGAATTTGATGTTTGACAAGTTTGCTCTGTCTCTTCACATTTGGAGCTTACAGCAATGTACAACAGGTCAAAATACAGTCATATTTAATAAATTAGAATATGAGTTCTAATGAGGCTTGTTTGTCAGAAACAAATACCCTTGACATACCTACTGACAAAGTTCAGCAGATTTCTTGGTTTTCTCTGCCGTTTGGCACATCCTTTTCTTTGTGTTAAATACTTATTTTGTGTGTCGTTCCAGTTTCTTGCCCATAACTTCATTTATTTGCATTGATTTCTTTGTACGTGCTAATTTCATGTCAATAGAAATATTTATTTTAACTAAGAAAAATGGTGACATGTTCAATACTTATGTTACCTGCTGTACATGGTAAGATAAAAACAGAGTTCAGCTTTGACATCAGCGTTGCATCTTGTTTCATCAGCACTAAAAGGTGAGCACTGGTTGATAGCAGGAATTTTATACCATGAGTCCTGCCTCCTCCAATACATTTACCTAAATTCAGTTGTTGAACAAAGTCCAAGGTCTCAGTTTCAAGGTGTTTTTCAGTGGAGCTCTACCGACAGTTCAGGGTGGAGATGAGGCATTCAGTAGAATGCTGATGCTCAACAAATGACTTAAAACAGTATTGTCAGGCCACGGAGCTGAGTGCAGGTATTGTGTGCTGTGTGAGTGTTATTCCCTCTTCCTCCACCAGGGTGCGACAGATAGGTGCTGCTGCAGCCCCACAGCTCACAGCTGTGCTGGATTTGGAGCAATCAGCATGAGGACGCTCAACTGAGGGAGGCGTCGGATCGTACACCTTGCTGTATGGTAATCTGACATTGCAGCCCGTGATTAAGAATGGATGACTGTCGGCTGTGCCACAAACACAGGCAACATTTACAGGCATGCAATGTTTTTTCATCCACTGAAGGAGAAAGGGTGTTTTTGAGCATGAGTTCTGGCTGTGACTGTTTAACATTAAGCTAAGATTTTCTTTGATTTGTGTTTAAAACCAACTGAGAGGAACATTTACTTTGTAGCGTCTTTGTAGAATTAATCTTCAATTAGAGATAATTATAATTGCAATACACACTATATTGCAAAAGTATCTGTCAACTTTTACATGTACATGAACTTTAATGACAATCTATTCTTAATCTCTTCAGATTTGTAAAAGGACCCACCATTGCCAGCAACTATTTTGTAAAATCTTCCATAAGGTCAAGTTTCTCCACACCAAACTTTATACACCTGCAGCCATGGAAATGATTGTAACACCGGAATTAATTGAATCTGTGGTGTGACCCAATACATTTGACTATATAGTGTAAATATATATACAGTATCACACGCCTATCTGGGATCAGTTAATATAACTGGCGCTCCTTGGCCCCTTTTTTGACTCTGAGGTGGCACCAGTCATCTTCTATGGTGTAGTATGTTGGAGCAGCAGCTTATCTATAGCTGAGAGGAAGAGGTTAGATAACCTCATTAGGAAGGCCAGCAATGTCCCTATATGCCTCCTCAACCCAGGGCAGTTGGTGGGAGACAGAAGGACTCTGGCAAAACTATCATCACTGTTGGATAATGTCTCCCACCCCATGCATGAAGCTGTTGCAGAACTGGAGTGCTCCTTTAGTGACTGACTTCTGCACCCTAGGTGCACAAAGGAGCATCATCGCAGATCCTTCCTCCCAGCATCTGTTAGACTCTGGGGTGTTACATCACAGATAGACCAGTGGTGTAACATCCCACCCCTTTACATGTGGTATAACATCAAAGTCAAGGGAAGATACACCACAGCCAGGGCAGTGGGATGTTACACTAGAAATAAAACAATGGGATGTTACACCAGATGTAAAAGGGATGCAATGTTACACAAAGGGCATCCCATGGCTGGGAACACTGGGATGTTACACCACAGGTAGATGTAGACCACAGACTGCAAGTATGGTCTGAAAAGGGAAAAACATAATTTTCTTTGATAACTACTAGATTATTCAGGTCCTAATCCAGTCTACCTGGTCGTTTTTTCTGTATTTTATTGATTAGTACACTGAGGAATTTTGCTATAAATGTTATTAATTTGTGCTTCATACATCAATCAGGTGAGCCAAAGTGTCATTTAAATTTGCATAGAGAGAAAGGAGGAACCAACTTCCTGAAACGTATCTCTAGTACTCTTTCTTGTCAATATTGTATTTGTCGACAATCTTGTTAAAAGTGTAATAATTAATCTGGCAGACTAAAGCTACAGTATTAATCTTTAGGTATTACAGATTAACCAGATGAACACCTGCAGTGACTTAACAAAATGGGAAAAATGCACATACAAACATGGTGACTCATGGTGAACCAAATATAAATGTAAAAACAAAAGAGAAGCAATGAAATCTTAAAATAAGACATGAGAGGATTGTATGCTTATATGCGTCTACAATAGTTCCTAAACACAAATGTAAGTCCAATTTTCTGTAATGTTAAGCAAAGAAAAGTTTAGAACTTTAAAAGCCCTTCTATTGCAAGCTCACTTACAGCTAGAGATAGACAGTGCTTCAGATTTGCAGCATTGCTCAATAAGTTGGTTGCAGTTCTCCACCAGAACTTCCAGCTGAGCTTTGTCACAGGAAACACAGAGGAACCTGGCCAACTTCTCCACCATCGTCCCCAGGTCCTGGAAAGCCAACAAAAATTATCACATCACATGTTGGAGCAGATAGTTTCACTTCGATAACATTACCAGTAGCTGTCTTTGACATTAAGATGAAAATAATTTCCTGTACACTCGAAGACAAAATACAAAGTTAAAATTTCGGTTTGCACATACATGTACACAATAGTGTAAAAGACCATTTTGGTTTAGAGTTACTTTGTCATTGCTGATGATGAATACACTCCTGAAGAAGCTGTTTACAATAAATGCAAGAAAAGTCTGTACTGAAAAAAATTATTAAATAACATCATTAAATGTGTACGATGTTATTTCTATTTTACTTTTGAATCTCAAAATGATATTTCACTAGTAAAATGAATGTGTCTGTTTTAACTGTGTGTGTGTGTGTGTGTGTGTGTGTGTGTGTGTGTGTGTGTGTGTGTGTGTGTGAACACATCACTGTAGCTGCTTCTCCACTTTGCTCAGCCACAGAGGCAGCTGTAAGAACTTTACACTGAAAATAACCAGGAAGAAGGTTTGCTCGACTAGGAGTGATTTGGCGCATTAAAATGTCAATCCCTGATTATTGTTTCACAGCTGTTCTGTTCTGTGTCATACATAAAACACTCACACCCAGTTACATGATATGAACAGGTTGTAAGGTAATACAGCTTGCATTTGCTGTTTTATTTCTGAGGCTAATGTTAGGATGGTATCAGGACTTCCAATCAATAACGAGACTGTTAAATCCACAGAGCTGTGTCCAGGTTCTTTTGGCTTTCTCCTCCTCTTTCTCCACATGTGATCGGCAGGGGCAGGCTCCAAAGCAGTGGTTCATCAAAGCTCATCAGGAGGAGTTTAAAGAGGAACGAACTCTCTGTGAGAGATGCCAGATTGCTTTGCTCACTAGAGTGGTAATCAAGCCCAAGTCTCTTTGTGTGTTCTCTGTTCCCCCGAAGTTCGTCTTCTAACTTCTCTTATCTTCCTCGACAGAAACCAGATTCCTCTTTGGTTGTCTAAGTTCTGGACTCCAGTGATCCGCTTCCTGATTCCTAGCAACTGTGTGGAGATAACCTACCTGGATTTCTCCCTCACTTTCCACCACTCCTTCTTCAGCCCTCCTTGTAACTGCTCTCAGGGTCCTTACCTCTTCCTCTGCTCCTCTTACCTGCCTGTCCATCCTCCATGCTTCTCCACTCACCAGCTCCTTCCTGGAATGAAGGAAGGACAAAAACTCCCTGATAAAAAACCTAACAGGCAAACAAAACACCATGACACAGGCTTCAATTGGTTGTATTTGTTTATTCCACCTCCTACTTTGTCCTCTGTGGAAATTTAAATAGTTAACATTTGGTTCAGTAGGCAAAAGGGTCTTTTATGATCCTGAATTGTTTTCATGTTATATTTTCTTCTGATCTCTCACGGCACTTCCGGATTCTTCAATGTGGTTGCTGTAGCCATGTTATCCTAGTCATTCAGCTCCTGGTATTTATTGTCTCCTTTTGTCCTGGAATATCTTTCTGCATCTTCTACTTAAGCCACTCTCAGATCCTCAAGTCAAGTTGTGCTTTATACCACAACTAGAAACTCAACTTATTTTCAAGGAGTTCACTGCTGCCCCATCTTCCTTCACCTCTGTCCAATTTGCCATAATGCAAAGATTAAATTCTTACCACCAGTAAACATCATAACACAAGTAAGGCTAAATCAAAAGTAGATCTGAATGAATCCACTCCTGATAAACTGGTGTCCATGATTCTTCATTTCCAGTCTCAATCTTAAATAACCAGCTTAACTAACTTTCCTTTTAAACAAAAATTCATTGCCACCAGAAAATGTGAAATATATGTGGAATTAAACAGGTCCTGTACATTTCCCTTATAGATATAAACAGCTGGATATTCTAGGTTTCACTCAGCCAAAAGTACAAAAAAATTATTTATGTTTTGTTGTGTTTTTTAACCTGAAACAGCTCTAATCACTTTCCTTCAGAACTACAAAACTCCGTAATATTTATGGATTTATGGATTTAAGCCTCATAAAACTGATAAGACAAGTTTCTTTGAGAAAGCAAATGGAAAATATTGATTAGCCACAGTCTGGGACAAGGGGTCTGTCATGTAACACAATTACCAAAATTATTTCATCAGTCAGTCATTTTCTACTGCTTATTCCATAGTGCATGCCTGTTGATGTACAGGGGTTGGACAATGAAACTGAAACACCTGTCATTTTATTGTGGGAGGTTTCATGGCTAAATTGGACCAGCCTGGTAGCCAGTCTTCATTGATTGCACATTGCACCAGTAAGAGCAGAGTGTGAAGGTTCAATTAGCAGGGTAAGAGCACAGTTTTGCTCAAAATATTAAAATGCACACAACATTATGGGTGACATACCAGAGCTCAAAAGAGGACAAATTGTTGGTGCATGTCTTGCTGGCGCATCTGTGACCAAGACAGCAAGTCTTTGTGATGTATCAAGAGCCACGGTATCCAGGGTAATGTCAGCATACCACCAAGAAGGACGAACCACATCCAACAGGATTAACTGTGGACGCAAGACGAAGCTGTCTGAAAGGGATGTTCAGGTGCTAACCCGGACTGTATCCAAAAAACATAAAACCACGGCTGCCCAAATCACGGCAGAATTAAATGTGCACCTCAACGCTCCTGTTTCCACCAGAACTGTCCGTCGGGAGCTCCACAGGGTCAATATACATGGCCGGGAACCTATAGCCAAACCTTTGGTCACTCGTGCCAATGCCAAACGTTGGTTTCAATGGTGCAAGGAGCGCAAATCTTGGGCTGTGGACAATATGAAACATGTATTGTTCTCTGATGAGTCCACCTTTACTGTTTTGCCCACATCCGGGAGAGTTACGGTGTGGAGAAGCCCCAAAGAAGCGTACCACCCAGACTGTTGCATGCCCAGAGTGAAGCATGGGGGTGGATCAGTGATGGTTTGGGCAGCCATATCATGGCATTCCCTCGGCCCAATACTTGTGCTAGATGGGCGCGTCACTGCCAAGGACTACCGAACCATTCTTGAGGACCATGTGCATCCAATGGTTCAAACATTGTATCCTGAAGACGGTGCCGTGTATCAGGATGACAATGCACCAATACACACAGCAAGACTGGTGAAAGATTGGTTTGATGAACATGAAAGTGAAGTTGAACATTTCCCATGGCCTGCACAGTCACCAGATCTAAATATTATTGAGCCACTTTGGGGTGTTTTGGATGAGCGAGTATCACGTAGTGACCTGGCCACTATCCTGCAAGAAGAATGGCTTAAAATCCCTCTGACCACTGTGCAGGACTTGTGTATGTCATTCCCAGGACGAATTGACGCTGTATTGGCCGCAAAAGGAGGCCCTACACCATACTAATAAATTATTGTGGTCTAAAACCAGGTGTTTCAGTTTCATTGTCCAACCCCTGGAAACTTCTAAAACATGCAGGGCAGTGTGCTTCAAGGACCAGGGTTGAAAAACATTGACTTTCCAGAGAGGAGACAGTGCCCATGTTCTCATTATTCATAAGGACACCACAAAGACACATAAAAAGTAATTGGGAGGATATCAGAGGCATTTTACATCACCAACAGCAAATAGAAATATTACTAAAACACTCTCCTCAATGCAGTCAAGGTCATAAATAACGCTGTGTTTCATGTCTTGAGCCTGGTTCAAACTTGGGGATTATTGCCCGTCTTAACCAAAATGTTTCATCGTAAAACAATCGTGACAATATCTTTGTCACACTGAATGAGCACAGACCAACAATTCAAGCTCATGGCCAGATGCACTGGCCACCAATAAATTGCTCCCACAGCAAAAAACGTTGAAGCAGCATTCACACCAAGGTTTAGGAATATTGCAGCAGACATACAGGTCCTTCTCAAAATATTAGCATATTGTGATAAAGTTCATTATTTTCCATAATGTCATGATGAAAATTTAGCATTCATATATTTTAGATTCATTGCACACTAACTGAAATATTTCAGGTCTTTTATTGTCTTAATACGGATGATTTTGGCATACAGTTCATGAAAACCCAAAATTCCTATCTCACAAAATTAGCATATTTCATCCGACCAATAAAAGAAAAGTGTTTTTAATACAAAAAACGTCAACCTTCAAATAATCATGTACAGTTATGCACTCAATACTTGGTCGGGAATCCTTTTGCAGAAATGACTGCTTCAATGCGGCGTGGCATGGAGGCAATCAGCCTGTGGCACTGCTGAGGTCTTATGGAGGCCCAGGATGCTTCGATAGCGCCCTTTAGCTCATCGAGAGTATTGGGTGTTGAGTGTCTCAATGTTCTTTTCACAATATCCCACGGATTCTCTATGGGGTTCAGGTCAGGAGAGTTGGCAGGCCAATTGAGCACAGTGATACCATGGTCAGTAAACCATTTACCTGTGGTTTTGGCACTGTGAGCAGGTGCCAGGTCGTGCTGAAAAATGAAATCTTCATCTCCATAAAGCTTTTTAGCAGATGGAAGCATGAAGTGCTCCAAAATCTCCTTATAGCTAGCTGCATTGATCCTGCCCTTGATAAAACACAGTGGACAATACCAGCAGCTGACACGACACCCAGACCATCACTGACTGTGGGTACTTGACACTTGACTTCTGGCATTTTGGCATTTCCTTCTCCCCAGTCTTCCTCCAGACTCTGGCAACTTGATTTCCGAATGACATGCAGAATTTGCTTTCATCCGAAAAAAGTACTTTGGACCACTGAGCAACAGTCCAGTGCTGCTTCTCTGTAGCCAAGGTCAGGCGCTTCTGCCGCTGTTTCTGGTTCAAAAGTGGCTTGACCTGGGGAATGCGGCACCTGTAGCCCATTTCCTGCACACGCCTGTGCACGGTGGCTCTGGATGTTTCTACTCCAGACTCAGTCCACTGCTTCCGCAGGTCCCCCAAGGTCTGGAATCGGCCCTGCTCCACAATCTTCCTCAGGGTCCGGTCACCTCTTCTCGTTGTGCAGCGTTTTCTGCCACACTTTTTCCTTCCCACAGACTTCCCACTGAGGTGCCTTGATACAGCACTCTGGGAACAGCCAATTCGTTCAGAAATTTCTTTCTGTGTCTTACCCTCTTGCTTGAGGGTGTCAATAGTGGCCTTCTGGACAGCAGTCAGGTCGGCAGTCTTACCCATGATTGGGGTTTTGAGTGATGAACCAGGCTGGGAGTTTTAAAGGCCTCAGGAATCTTTTGCAGGTGTTTAGAGTTAACTCGTTGATTCAGATGATTAGGTTCATAGCTCGTTTAGAGACCCTTTTAATGATATGCTAATTTTGTGAGATAGGAATTTTGGGTTTTCATGAGTTGTATGCCAAGATCATTCGTATTAAGACAATAAAAGACCTGAAATATTTCAGTTAGTGTGCAATGAATCTAAAATATATGAATGTTAAATTTTCATCATGACATTATGGAAAATAATTAACTTTATCACAATATGCTAATATTTTGGGAAGGACCTGTATTCCTTTCCCCCTGGCAACACCAAGACGTGTTCAAGTGAAGATGGAACTTGACAAAATTGGAAGTAGAGAAGTTATCTCAGAAGTGTAGGAGCGAACAGACTGATGCTCAAGTGTGGCTCATGTGCCATCAGAAAATGGCTCAGTTCTTATTTGTTTCGACCTCACTGGTCTACATGAAGCAGTCTGCAGAGGGAAATACACCCTACCTTCAGGTAGTTCCAGTGAGAGAAGTTGTTAGATTCATAGTACTGGAGTATGTTGTAACGTTTGGCAGTTATGTCTGAATTTAATTATAGAGTTGAAGATAAACTTACCCTCTGCTGGAATCAATAACGCCCAATGTGACATCTCCCAGGACTGCACGAACAAAGTTACATCATTCTATCCTTGCAGCCCTGGTTTGGAAGATTCTGCAGCTTGTTCTCAATGCATCGTCTGGGCAGAACATTTCTAATATTTTGCTTTTTTTCCAACAGAAGCAACCCCGCTTTCTATAAAACTTTCTCTTAAAGGAACGACTCTCAAGCAGAACTAAACTTTTAACACTTTTTTTCTACATGAGGCAGAGAAATGGTTATAGAGATCAGCGCTCATCCTGAATCGTCTCGGAGAACAAAGTGACAAAGCAGCCTCGAAAGAAGATCACATGTAGTTTTATACCTGGTACTCCCATGCAAGGGATGTACACTCCCTCAGTGTTTATTAGTAGACTACGTGTCACCATTGTGGTGTATATCTGATAGAGTGTGTAATAGCAGGTGTCCAATCCTTAATTTAAGTGTTGCTGCAGCATCCTAATCAACCCGGTTGCAGACTGTTCCACTATCAAACCCAATGTGCTAAACTTTATGTCAAACCGTAGGTCATTTGTCCTTTAATGTGGGTCAGTGAGCATTCTTATCTATATCCTAACAAAAGTGAAAACATTAGAATTTATACTTTATCATTATGGAGTGCATGTGAAAACTCATCCTTAAGTAATAATAAGAAGGGTTATTCCTAACACCTGCTCTCCTGATTTTTCTCTCTTGTAGGTTCTACTCATTTATTTATTAATTAACTCTGTTTCACCACAGTTAGTCTCTGCATTTGGTTGCGTCACTAACCAAACCATGCTAAATATACCAAACACGACTGCTTCAATAAATATAGTACAGTTTTTTTATTACCGCACTTTGAAAATAATTTGCACTAGAGCAATACAACAGAATGATGAGAGCAATACCTCAGAAACGTAGAAATACCTTTTGGATAGCAGTTTTCTCAAGAATCTTCAAATGTTTTACAGAGGACATATCATGCAAAATATACTTTTTTGGCCCTTAAATACACATTGTTGTGTACTTAGAAGCCTTCAGGAGTAAGGAAAAGTTTAATTTAGTCTCTCCAGGTGCTAAATAGATATCTCTATATTCTGTTGGGGTCATAGTGGTTCAATCCGTCCAGTTTTCTCTTTCATCTGGTATGTCACAATATTTGCCGTGGAACTGCCAAACAAGGTCATGGCCTTCTGTTTTACCAATTTCGTTTATCCCCGCCATTTTTATTCCTCACTGTGATTTTGTAGTCTAAGCTCAAATATGCTGATGAAGTAGATAAGTCTAAATGTTTGGTTTTGGGTGTATTAGCCCACACAATCATTACACCGTCCACCAGCATCAGAACATTTTCAAAGTACCTGGTTAAATTTTATTTTTCATAGAAATGTTCACACATCATTGGGAAAATTTCTATTTTTCCCACTTTAAAGAGGAGTGCCTTCAGCAACCTCCTCCAGTATCAAGAAAGATTTGCTAAAAGACTTCATCTGATTCAGTGGTCAGTTTCTTCTATCTATGGAAACAAGGGACACGGCAAAGCAGTAAGCTGCAAATAATGCTAAAATGACAACAAACTTTATTTTAGATATGAATTTTTTGTGTGTTGATATGACGTATTGACCATTGTTTTGATAGCAGCAGCATCGTGCCTTCTGCTTATGTTAGTGTCGTGTGCTGGTTTTAGCTCCTGGAGGACAGAACCGTACTGCGTGTTTTGAATAGTATTAGATAATTATATCTCTGTTATCAAACTACATAAATGGCCAAACGGGTTAAAGTAGAGTTCTCTTTGACCTAATGGGCGGACCTAGTGGGCGGCAGAGGGAGAAATGCCTCAGCAGCACTTAAAGAGATGGCACCAAATCGAGTTGCTCTCACAAACAACTCATAACAGGTAAAGGAAGGGCCTGTGGAGCTACAATATTAAGAAATTCAGATCAAAGCTTTGTAGTTCCACTTTATATAGATCACAACTAAATGATTTAAGTGTGAAAAGGAAGGATTTGAAGGCCTTTAAACACTCAGAAAATGAGCAAACAAAGAAGGATTTATTGTGAGACAGACATAATATTACCTTGAACATGTCTTCATATTTCAAGAAGAGGACATTGGAGTCCATACGATGTTCCCAAAATTCCTGAACATGTTCAAACCAAGAACCATATGCCACTGCAGGAAAAAATAAGGAAAACAGGCCTAAACACAGGTAACCTATACAAAAATAAATGAAGCAAACATACAGAAAGTTGTAAAAAATTACATCTTTTATTAATTAAATGTTCTTACATTTATCATTCATGAAGCGTCGACAGAATTCCTGAAAAGTTCCACGGTAGCTCATGGTCCTGAGAGAACGGTGAAACTGATAGTAGGACACTACCAGGTCTTTGGGATTCCTGGCCATGTAGATAACCTGGTGGAGAAATGCAGAATTTTAGCTAGTTACCAAATCCTGAGGCATATATATAATTGTACAATCCATAAGCTCAAGACATGCTCTGATGATAGCAAATTTTCCAAATATTTTAAATAAAATCATTTAAAATCCCTGCCACACATCACTTCACATGCACTGACCTTGGCCTCTCCATTGTGCATAGCTGTAGGGAGAAATTGGTAGGGAAGATGGCTTTTAATCAAGCGAGGTGATGTAAGCTCCTGTAAAGAACAGAGACAAACACAACAGCAATCTAGGCTTGCAAAGTTTTACTTTTGGTTAAGACGGGTTTCCAAAGTTGGTCAGTGAGGACCATTAGATGCCTTTAGAATGATTTTGTTGCCCTCATCCACAACCCAAGATTTTCACAGTAAATTTTCACAGTTTCACAGTAAATAGAATTGACCTAAACCCTGTTCATGTTGCTAAAAATAGACTAAACTATGTGGTCAAAGAAAACTTTTTTTTCTTTAATACAGCAACTGTCCAATACCCTTTTTATGTTTTAGATCTACAATGATTTACCGATTTGTTTTCTATAAAAAGTTGATCATTTTTCTTAAAACTATTGCATGTTGGGTTTATTGTTATTTTTGAGCACGGGTAAAAAATCCCACTGATTTTGTGACAGACGAGTACTTTCAGCTTCATAGTTTTGGCCCTTGTGCAAAACGTTAGGACACAACTGGGTTAGGGATAATGTCTCATAAAACAGTGGATCTTTGACTGTAGCAAATGAGGAACCACTTCCCTATGTTTATGTATTAAAATCTTATCAGCTTCATTTAAATCAAATGTATTTCCTGTAAGCATCAAAAAGCTTTTCAGCTGGAGTAAATTTTCTTTTTCAGGGAATATATTGTGAAACATATATATTTATTCTCAGAATCAATCACAATATTAACACTCTAATTAGAATTCAGTCATTCTATTATTTCCAGTCACTAATAGAATCAATAAATATCGTATTAGTAATGATTAATTAAAAGAAGAATCACTATAAATAAGGTAACATAGAATCTAACTAAAGTGGAAATTCTGTCTAGCTGAATAGCTACTCTGAGGCCAAGAGGCTGCTGTCTTTATGACACAACTTTGTGGGTCCTCTTTGCATTCGGAACCTAATTGTGATCAAAAACTTGCTGGCAGAAGACAGAAAATAAAATATAACACAGCTGAATTTGAAAAGTAGTGGATCTGACTAGTATGTAATCTATTGGGAAGAACGTATTTAAAGGTTCTTTGTGTCTCTATGCCAATCCATCATTGTGTCTCAAACTTCACCCTGACTCAGCACTAACCAGCATACAAGACATCGACAAATGTCATCTGCAGTAAATCATGTAGGCAACCAGCTGCTCTATATGGTATGGCTTAAATGCCAAGACACATGAAAAAAGATGATCCTAGACTTGATATCAAGATCATTTATATCGAGCACAGGACTGAAAACCGAAGGGCTGACAGTTCAAGACAAACTTTATTACACTACTCAATCTCAGCTCTAAGAGGTCTACATTTAGACTTTTAATAAGAGTAGACAAAATAAATTATCACTTTTAAAACAGACGTCTACTAAATTTAGCCAATGAACCATTTAGGAACCGTTTAGACATTATTTAGATATATTTTCAACTAAACATTTTCACTGGGTAACTAACTGTGTTGTGGTACTCAAGACTGGACAGAACAAAGACTGAGCTAACATTTAAAGCTGCAGTAGGTAACTTTTGTAAAAATTAATTTTTTACATATTTGTTAAAACTGTCACTATGTCTTTACAGTAGAATATGAGACAGATGATCTGTGAAAAAATCAAGCTCCTCTAGCTTCTCCCAGTGGTCCTAGTGTGCCCAGTTGAAACAACCAATCAGAGCCAGGAGGAATGGGAATTAGCAGTGTCAATCATGCTCATATACTCACTGCTTACACCCCTTCCCCACACAGCGTGTACCGTCATTCGAGATTGTTGGTGTGCTCCAGCTGTGCTAATAGCACTTTGCTAATGATAACAAAGTATAGGCAGCTCTTTGTCGGTGTAAAGAAAATCGTTGATGTTTCGTCCCTACCAGTGATTGTGCCATAGCTGTTTTTCTCGCCATCATCAGTGGCCCTATTAACTAGCCTATGCGTTCATGGCAGCCTGCACTGTGAAGGTAGGGCTGTAGCCCAGCAGAGAGCAAGAAGGGGGGACCTGGAAGGTGTGCTTGTTCAAACTTTCAGGCTGAGTGTTCTCGGAACACCCTACTGCATGTTTATGTGTCAATCAATTCTAACCTTATAAAGGTTTATGATTGCCGATCAGAAGTTAGTTGTACCTGTATAACATCCAGCCCTGGTTGAGGATATTCTATGACAGGCAGCTGTTCATCGATGTTCATGAGCCCAATCTCGTCAGGATCTGCCCCCTGACTCACTAGAAACACAACTTCCTGCAACAGACTGGTTCCTGCATGAAGAGAAAGAGGAGCCAGGACAATAAGGAAATTCAGATAGGACTTTTGGTAAAAAGGATCTGACTTTTTGGCATGTTCTAAAATCATTCAAATCTAACTGCAAAAGTAAAAATGCCACTTTTCACCATGTCATTATTTATTAAACAAAGATGAAGCCAAAATGGCTTGTCCTCTTCAGGTTGGAGGGGAGTTCCTGCCTCAAGTGGAGGAGTTTAAGTATCACGGGGTCTTGTTCACGAGTGAGGGAAGAATGGAGCGGGAGATCGACAGACCGATCGGTGCAGCTGCCACAGTAATGGGGGCGCTGTGCCGGTCCGTTGTGGTGAAGAGAGAGCTGAGCCGAAAAGCGAAGCTCTCGATTTACCGGTCGGTCTACGTTCCTACCCTCACCTATGGCCATGAACTTTGGGTCATGACCGAAAGAACGAGATCCCGGATACAAGCGGCGGAAATGAGCTTCCTCCGTAGGGTGGCCGGGCACTCCCTTAGAGATAGGGTGAGGAGCTCGGCCATCCGGGAGGGGCTCGGAGTAGAGCCGCTACTCCTCCACATTGAGAGGAGCCAGTTGAGGTGGCTCGGGCATCTATACCGGATGCCTCCTGGACGCCTTCCTCGAGAGGTGTTCCAGGCACGTCCCACCGGGAGGAGGCCCAGGTGATGGCCCAGGACACGCTGGAGGGACTATGTCTCTCGGCTGGCCTGGGAACGCCTTGGGCTCCCCCCGGAGGAGCTGGAGGAGGTGTCTGGGGAGAGGGACGTCTGGGCGTCTCTGTTGAGTCTGCTGCCCCTGCGACCCGGTCCCGTATTAAGCGGAAGACGACGAGTACGAGTACGAAGCCAAAATGCAAACATTTATGAAAAATTTGGTACGCTGCAAAAAACCTAGATATGTCAAAAATATGTAAAACCGTGGAATTTAAAGGAGCTGTACTCTCTTTTTACAGTGACTATATTGCATTTGTATATTAGATTAGGGATCTTGGTGTCTTTTCAGAGGTTCTGCTTGGCAATAGGAGTAGGACATGGGCCAGAACCAAAAGAGCAAGATCCTAGGTATTGAAAGCTAAAATTCTGACTAGAGTATGAACTAAACAAAGCATTCAAAAACTTTGAACATTCCTCTTTATTTTTTGCAACACAGCAATATAAACTCCTTATGTAAATAATGTGACAACTATACATGGAGGCAGACTTATTCCAAAGGTTAAATGAGTTTCCTGTGACCTCATGTCCAAAGTAGATATGATAAGGAAATCTGATCCCAGTAAATTTAATGTGGGAACAACTGCATAAGTCCAGCAGTTCATAAGATAACAGGATAAAGATAGGGACCTGCTATCAGCTTCTAAATAAATTATCTCCTATTCACACAGATACTTCTGTAATTGCTCAGAACTGATATTAACAGATTGCCATAAAATGACTCAAAATGACTGTTCATCTATAGATGTTACTTAAAATGGCAGAGCTAAAGTTGAACCTGAGCAGAAGAATGAACAAAGGTCCTGTGTGTGAACAGCCATTTGGAAGCCAGTGCAGGAACAATGTTGGTAATAAAGGTCAAAACAGACCAAGACATATTAAATCAGTGAATGATCTCTCAAAAAATCATTTATGCGTCAGGCTTGTAGTGGAAAAATCGTCTTATGCTTTAGGTATGGAGAAGTGATTATGTTTTAATCAACAGTTATAACAGTTGCATGCAAAAGAGTAAATTAAAATGCTCTCATAACCTTGCTGAATCTGTTTTGAGATTAGTAGAGGAAGGGAGTAAAAATTGCCAGAGCAGTTTCAGATAGGAAGAGATGGCCTTGTTAAAAGAACACTCTACAGGTCCTTCTCAAAATATTAGCATATTGTGATAAAGTTCATTATTTTCCATAATGTCATGATGAAAATTTAACATTCATATATTTTAGATTCATTGCACACTAACTGAAATATTTCAGGTCTTTTATTGTCTTAATACGGATGATTTTGGCATACAGCTCATGAAAACCCAAAATTCCTATCTCACAAAATTAGCATATTTCATCCGACCAATAAAAGAAAAGTGTTTTTAATACAAAAAACGTCAACCTTCAAATAATCATGTACAGTTATGCACTCAATACTTGGTCGGGAATCCTTTTGCAGAAATAACTGCTTCAATGCGGCGTGGCATGGAGGCAATCAGCCTGTGGCACTGCTGAGGTCTTATGGAGGCCCAGGATGCTTCGATAGCGGCCTTTAGCTCATCCAGAGTGCTGGGTCTTGAGTCTCTCAACGTTCTCTTCACAATATCCCACAGATTCTCTATGGGGTTCAGGTCAGGAGAGTTGGCAGGCCAATTGAGCACAGTGATACCATGGTCAGTAAACCATTTACCAGTGGTTTTGGCACTGTGAGCAGGTGCCAGGTTGTGCTGAAAAATGAAATCTTCATCTCCATAAAGCTTTTCAGCAGATGGAAGCATGAAGTGCTCCAAAATCTCTTGATAGCTAGCTGCATTGACCCTGCCCTTGATAAAACACAGTGGACCAACACCAGCAACTGACACGGCACCCCAGACCATCACTGACTGTGGGTACTTGACACTGGACTTCTGGCATTTTCGCATTTCCTTCTCCCCCGTCTTCCTCCAGACTCTGGCACCTTGATTTCCGAATGACATGCAGAATTTGCTTTCATCTGAAAAAGTACTTTGGACCACTGAGCAACAGTCCAGTGCTGCTTCTCTGTAGCCCAGGTCAGGCGCTTCTGCCGCTGTTTCTGATTCAAAAGTGGCTTGACCTGGGGAATGCGGCACCTGTAGCCCATTTCCTGCACACGCCTGTGCACAGTGGCTCTGGATGTTTCAACTCCAGACTCAGTCCACTGCTTCTGCAGGTCCCCCGAGGTCTGGAATCGGCCCTACTCCACAATCTTCCTCAGGGTCCGGTCACCTCTTCTCGTTGTGCAGCGTTTTCTGCCACACTTTTTCCTTCCCACAGACTTCCCACTGAGGTGCCTTGGTACAGCACTCTGGGAACAGCCTATTCGTTCAGAAATTTCTTTCTGTGTCTTACCCTCTTGCTTGAGGGTGTCAATAATGGCCTTCTGGACAGCAGTCAGGTCGGCAGTCTTACCCATGATTGGGGTTTTGAGTGATGAACCAGGCTGGGAGTTTTAAAGGCCTCAGGAATCTTTTGCAGGTGTTTAGAGTTAACTTGTTGATTCAGATGATTAGGTTCATAGCTCGTTTAGAGACCCTTTTAATAATATGCTAATTTTGTGAGATAGGAATTTTGGGTTTTCATGAGCTGTATGCCAAAATCATCCGTATTATGACAAAAAAAAGACCTGAAATATTTCATTTAGTGTGCAATGAATCTAAAATATATGAATGTTAAATTTTCATCATTACATTATGGAAAATAATTAACTTTATCACAATATGCTAATATTTTGAGAAGGACCTGTATTGTCTCTAACTAGGGAGTTGTTTTTGCTGAGTTGTTTCTTATCTAGCTTTGTAATTTATAAAGGAACACTAAAGACTGCCTTCAGTGCACATTCACTGAACTGTGCTTTGTGCCTTTCAAACGCTGTGAGCCTTTGAAATAAACTCTCTGAAGACTAGTCTTGGGAGAAATCGATTTATTGAAGCGGTATCTCACTCTATTGGTAATAGATTTCCATAACACACTACAAGCACGGATGGACACTGAGATCAAGCAGTAAGCACGGGACACACAGAATTGATTGAACATTCTCTCTTGCAATGGTCAGGACCCGGTGGTCCAAGATAACAGCCAGGAAGGTCCAAGTTGTCAGGGTCAGACCGGCAGATGGTCAAACCCAGGGATTCCAAATCAGACAGGAGGGGAGTTGGGTTTAGGTCTGGACTGGGGTGGATATACTGGCAGAGTAACTGGATGAGGGAGAAAACAGACCTGAAGGTGTTACCACGTAGGGTTACGCGACAATCTAACTCCGTGCTGGAGGAAGATCCCTTCTTATATGGCAGCTGCTTCAAATCAGGGTGATGAGGTTAAGGTCAGGGTCATGGCTCAGCAGCAGGTGTGACAGGCCCCTGCCCCCCCAAGGCATCCCTCAGGACGGCCTCATGAAAGTCCCAGATCAGCTGAGGGACTAGGATAGCAATGAATGTATATCAATATTTTGCCTCCCCTTCCTTCCATCATATGTATAGCTTTAGTTTAATGGGATTTTTAAGATGAAACACTATGTTGTCGCAAGAAAAAGCTAACTGCATCAGAGAATGAGTGGCATGACAGAACTGTGTCCTCAGAAATACATTTTGACAGTACCTATAGACCAATTATACTCTCCAGAGTAAACTAGGACTGATTATGTGCATAAAAGCACAATGTGCACCAAACAGACTGGATAATTGCAGTGTAGACGTTGAACAGCCGCTCCTGTGATAGGTTGTACTTTTTGAGTTGCCACAGGAAGTATAGTCTCTGTTGAGCCATCTTCTGAATACTGTCTATGTGTGAGGATAATCTCAGGTATCGAGAACGAGTGGGTCCTAGGAATCAGAAGTTGACAGAACACCAACATGGTGTGGCCAGTGGGTGTGTGTATGGGTGGGTGAGTCTGTGTGTAGAAATAAGTGTGTTTGTGTTGAGCGGGTGTATGTGAGTGGGCTATAGGTTAGAAATTATATGTCTCTTAAAGTTCAAAAGCTGCATTGAAACTATAAGTAAAGTCAACTATCAGATGTGCATGGTCTCAACTCTGACAAGCTTAAGATCAGTCAGGACAGCAAATGAATTTACCCTAATTTACCCTTTTTACAGTGTACACAACACTGGTAATCTCAATGGCCATGACAGTCTCAAGTAAACTATTGGCATCACAGAAAGCTCTGCAGTGTCCCAAACATGAGGCTTGTCATGTGTTTTCTATTTATGTCCACCAGAAGATATAAGGCAGACCCTGTGCCGAGAACATTAATTAACTTATACACAATTAACATTTGTGCACAAGCGATGCACAAACAAAATGTCACATAACCAGAAACATGAATATTGGTTTAATAAACAAGGTCACAAGGACATCGCATCACATAACTATAGATTTGATGGAAAACTGCAGAAAAGCTGAGGAGGTCCACAATTTCTTTCCAAGCACCTGTCTGAATGTCTTGAACTGTAACCCAGATGTGTCAGACTTATGAAAGTGTCTTTGGAATCTCTTCTCAGAATGATTTGCACACTACTTTAGCCCTGGTCACGGAAATAGATGTCACTAATAGCTGAGACTAAGAAAAACAGCTTTCATAAATTTTCTTAGAACTCTCTGTGTCCACTTGATTATATAATGGAGTGCTGATTTGTTTTTATTTATTTTTATACAGTATACTGACACGTGTGAGGATAATCTCAGGTATCGAGAACGAGTGGGTCCTAGGAATCAGAGGTTGACACAATGTTGTTGAGGATGGTGAGGAAATGTGGAGGGAGTTCTTTAGAAGGCCACTGTCATCTCCACAGTCTTGAGCCTGTTAAGCTCCAGGTGGTTCTGACCACATCAGTGGACCAGCCGATCCACCTCCTGTCTGTATGTAGACTCGTCACTGTCCTGGATCAGATGAATAACAGCAGTGTCATCTGCAAATGTCAGGAGTTTCACAGACAGGTCGGCTGAAGTGCAGTCATTCGTTTAGAAATTTATTTGTAACGTTTTCTAGAATGATAGGTATCAGTTACTTTTTTTTCACCTGATCTTCAGGGCATAATGTGTTGCTTTTTGACATCTTTTAGCCTATTTTAGTTGTCAGTCAGGTTCTATTCAGTCCGACAGAACACCAACATGGTGTGGCCAGTGGGTGTGTGTATGGGTGGGTGAGCCTATGTGTAGAAATAAGTGTGTTTGTGTTGAGCGAGTGTATGTGAGTGGGCTGTAGGTAAGAAATTATATGTCTCTTAACTTAGAGATTAAAGTTCAAAAGCTGCCTTAAAACTATAAGTAAAGTCAACTATCAGATTTGCATGGTCTCAACTCTGACAAGCTTAAGATCAGTCAGGACAGCAAATGAATTTACCCTTTTTACAGTGTACACAACACTGGTAATCTCAAAGGCCATGACAATCTCAAGTAAACTATTGGCATCACAAAAAGCTCTGCAGTGTCCCAAACATGAGGCTTGTCATGTGTTTTCTATTTATGTCCACCAGAAGATATAAGGCAGACCCTGTGCCGAGAACATTAATTAACTTATACACAATTAACATTTGTGCACAAGTGATGCACAAACAAAATGTCACATAACCAGAAACATGAATATTGGTTTAATAAACAAGGTCACAAGGTCATCACATCACATAACTATAGATTTGATGGAAAACTGCAGAAAAGCTGAGGAGGTCCACAATTTATTTCCAAGCACCTGTCTGAATGTCTTGAACTGTAACCCAGATGTGTCAGACTTATGAAAGTGTCTTTGGAATCTCTTCTCAGAATGATTTGCACACTACTTTAGCCCTGGTCATGGAAATAGATGTCACTAATAGCTGAGACTAAGAAAAACAGCTTTCATAAATTTTCTTAGAACTCTCTGTGTCCACTTGATTGTATAATGGAGTGCTGGTTTGTTTTTATTTATTTTTATACAGTATACTGACACTAATGCAGGATTAGAGTGGTCAAAATATCAAATCACTGGGTTAAAGTCTTTTCACTGTTTGTTCAAAAATGTCCATATTGGTTAATTACTGGTTTTTGGCTAAAAACGTCTTTGAAACTGGAATGGAATTTCAAATGAAATCTTTAATATACTGCAAATCCGGGTCATGACCTGTCTTCTCTCAAACACATAAACTAGGATGGAAAGGCAGCATTTTGTCTTCTACTAAAAAAAAAAAAAACATATAACTAAAGTTTTTGATTCTCTTAACGGGTTCACAGTCCATTTTAGAGTTGACTGTCAGCTTTTCTTGTCCTTTAAGTTTTAAACGGTCTCATAATGCCATATTTATGTGAGTCTTGGCATTTACAATCCTTTTAAAGCACTCCAGACAACCAAGCAGTTTTCCTTAAACACTCAAAGTGTTTTCTACTCAATATAAGGAGATGTTAGAGTCATTTAAATCAATGCTGACATTTCCTTTCACATCCAGTTCTAACTTTGTTTGGCCTGGAGTACACAAAACTGTTTTAATTAAAACAAGTATGAACACAGGGAGGTATAGGAGGACACAAACGGATCTAGACAAACTAAAAGCTGCAGATAAACTGTAAAATGAGAATTTAAACAAACATAAAAACACAAGAAAGAGCTAGAATCACAAAACATTCATTATTCATGATTTAACAAGGAATGTATGTACTCATTCACACAGGGGCAGGTTGCTTTGGATAGCTTTTTCTCTTGAGAAAGTAGACCCTCATTTTGTACTTACTCAGATTTCCTTTGTCTGATATTATTGTTTAGTTATCTGAAACATTTATTTTTCACAAAAAAGCCAAAACATTTTCACAGCATTTTTTATGTAAACCCACTGATAGAAAAGTACGTTTAAAATCCATGTAATGTTTGGAATTAATACATATATCTCAGTGTTATGTTCTGTGTTATCTACCAATACACAGTCATGTATATTGAGTACTCATCTATCTGCATAGTTTCATGGATATCTAAATATGCGTAACTCTTCTATTGATATATTTAAGCATCCTTCCCAAGAACATTCCGACCTGTAAACAGTTTCAGATATGAACAAAACACACTTTCTGATCTAATGTGAACTGGACTGAGGATAAGATGGCATTCAGCCAATTTGTCCTGGTTGTTTACACCAATTATGGAAACAGTTTCACATCTTTTTAACAATTATATTTATATGTAACATTTTTGGACTGAATTGTAATGCCACAGCTTTATTGTGGCATTAAAATTAAGTTACAATATAAGGATGTAAAGGTCTTCACCAAAATCCATTCTTTTATTTTAAACTGTTTGATTCTATGTGAAAAATGTTATATTCATGAATGTAAGTGGTCTAATACAAAAGCCACCACCTTCATTCAAGGCTGAACTGAAACCTACACCCTGAAAGGCTTCACAAATTTAAAATCTCATTTTGCAGAGCAGATAGGTAAATTTAAAGGGTCTAAAAAGTTTTAATGCCTTTAAATATTTCTTTTTAAATATCCGACATGTAACCCTCCTGTTTTAGTTTTTCCTATTATTTCTATGTTTGCTTTTATTTTATTTTTTATATTGTAAATATTCTCATTTCCCAATTTCTCATTCTCAAGTTTTCAGTTTGTTGGCTTATGTCATTTTTGTAATGATAAAACAAATTTGACTTTGAGGATTGAAGTGTTAAGTTTTGATCAAACACACAATTTCAGTTAGAAATAAAATCAGCTGCTGTACAGGTCCTTCTCAAAATATTAGCATATTGTGATAAAGTTCATTATTTTCCATAATGTCATGATTAAAATTTAACATTCATATATTTTAGATTCATTGCACACTAACTGAAATATTTCAGGTCTTTTATTGTCTTAATACGGATGATTTTGGCATACAACTCATGAAAACCCAAAATTCATATCTCACAAAATTAGCATATCATTAAAAGTGTCTCTAAACGAGCTATGAACTTAATCATCTGAATCAACGAGTTAACTCTAAACACCTGCAAAAGATTCCTGAGGCCTTTAAAACTCCCAGCCTGGTTCATTACTCAAAACCCCAATCATGGGTAAGACTGCCGACCTGACTGCTGTCCAGAAGGCCACTATTGACACCCTCAAGCAAGAGGGTAAGACACAGAAAGAAATTTCTGAACGAATTGGCTGTTCCCAGAGTGCTGTATCAAGGCACCTCAGTGGGAAGTCTGTGGGAAGGAAAAAGTGTGGCAGAAAACGCTGCACAACAGGAAGAGGTGACCGGACCCTGAGGAAGATTGTGGAGAAGGGCCGATTCCAGACCTTGGGGGACCTGCGGAAACAGTGGACTGAGTCTGGAGTAGAAACATCCAGAGCCACCGTGCACAGGCGTGTGCAGGAAATGGGCTACAGGTGCCGCATTCCCCAGGTCAAGCCACTTTTGAACCAGAAACAGCGGCAGAAGCGCCTGACCTGGGCTACAGAGAAGCAGCACTGGACTGTTGCTCAGTGGTCCAAAGTACTTTTTTCGGATGAAAGCAAATTCTGCATGTCATTCGGAAATCAAGGTGCCAGAGTCTGGAGGAAGACTGGGGAGAAGGAAATGCCAAAATGCCAGAAGTCCAGTGTCAAGTACCCACAGTCAGTGATGGTCTGGGGTGACGTGTCAGCTGCTGGTGTTGGTCCATTGTGTTTTATCAAGGGCAGGGTCAATGCAGCTAGCTATCAGGAGATTTTGGAGCACTGCATGCTTCCATCTGCTGAAAATCTTTATGGAGATGAAGATTTCATTTTTCAGCACGACCTGGCACCTGCTCACAGTGCCAAAACCACTGGTAAATGGTTTACTGACCATGGTATCACTGTGCTCAATTGGCCTGCCAACTCTCCTGACCTGAACCCCATAGAGAATCTGTGGGCTATTGTGAAGAGAACGTTGAGAGACACAAGACCCAACACTCTGGATGTGCTAAAGGCCGCTATTGAAGCATCCTGGGCCTCCATAAGACCTCAGCAGTGCCACAGGCTGATTGCCTCCATGCCACGCCGCATTGAAGCAGTCATTTCTGCCAAAGGATTCCCGACCAAGTATTGAGTGCATAATTGTACATGATTATTTGAAGGTTGACGTTTTTTGTATTAAAAACACTTTTCTTTTATTGGTCGGATGAAATATGCTAATTTTGTGAGATAGGAATTTTGGGTTTTCATGAGCTGTATACCAAAATCATCCGTATCAAGACAATAAAAGACCTGAAATATTTCAGTTAGTGTGCAATGAATCTAAAATATATGAATGTTAAATTTTCATCATGACATTATGGAAAATAATGAACTTTATCACAATATGCTAATATTTTGAGAAGGACCTGTATAACTGGCATCAATATTCTTTCTCCTTCTACATCTTCTTTTGCCACAGACAGAAGGTTGGGGACCAAGAAGGGATTATTTCTGTAATGGACAATACCATTTGGAGCATAGAAAGAGGAACTCTACTGTACAAAAAATTTGAAAACTGTTACTGCTCAATAGATGCAAAACAATAAGAACAATAAAAAAACAGGCTAAAAACAAGTTTTCTTTAAGACTTTTCTAAACAGAAACTGATTTTTATAAAATCTTTTGCAGGATTTTTAATAAATGACATCAACCAGCAACATATTAACTAATCCTGCTTTTATTTACAACATTTGCAACCCCAAGAAAATGTTTTGCTGTGTTATGATGATGTACCGATTAATGATTAGGCTTATAGGTCATTCACCTTAGAGAATATCGCAAAATCAGTACTGTTCGCACTGTACTGTACAATATCGTCAGTATATGAGACTACCATGAAATTACAGGTACAGCACGACCATGCTCCATCTAACAATGGGAGGATGAAGGGCAGATATGTGTGGAAAAGAAAATTTAAAAAGAAAAGATGAGGCATGCTCTGGTAAAAGCCAGGGTTTGGTTCTGCAGCTGTTTATCATCATGTTTACATCAGTAAGGTGCAAAAACTACTATCTGAATCATATCCAGGTGAACACCGAGGAAATTGTCACACCATCAGATGTGATCAAAGTGCTTGAGGCTGTCAAGGAAATTGTCACACCATCAGATGTGATCAAAGTGCTTGAGGCTGATTTCAATGAAAGAAAAGTGGAAGATTCTCATCTCTCTTTGGACTATATAAACTTCTGTGTGGATAACATCATCCCCACCAGAACCGTGAGATGCTTCCCCAATAACAAACCTTGGATCACCAGTGACCTGAAGGACCTGCTTAACAAGAGAAAAAGAGCCTTCAGAGAGGGAGACAGAGAATTATTGAGGAGTATACAGAAGCAACTTAAAGTCAAAATAAGAGACAGCAAGGAGGTGTACAAGAAGAAGCTGGAGAGCAAGCTCCAGCAAAACAATATCAGAGATGTGTGGACAGGGATGAAGAAGATCACAGGCTTCAAGCAGAAGGATGATCAGACCGATGGAGGTCTGGACAGAGCCAATGAATTGAACACATTCTTCAATAGGTTCAGTTCAGAAACAAGCTTCGCATCCTCCTCTCCTGCTCACAGCCAAACAGACATTCCACCTTCCTTTGACCCACAGGACCCACAGCTGTCCAGTAACACCTCACATTTTTTATCTTCCACCTCAGCCCTAGACCCTTCTGCTTCTACATGTTTGTCTTCAACCATATCAGCATCTTCTGATACTTAACCTGGACAACAGACTAGAGTGGAGATGCAACTGTGAAGCCATCTACAAGAAGGGACAGAGCAGACTGTACTTCTTGAGGAAGCTTAGGTCCTTTGGTGTTTGCAGCAAGATGCTGCATATCTTCTATAAGTCTGTTGTGGAAAGTGTGATCTCTTCTACCATCATCTCCTGGGGAAGCAGCATCAGAACCAGGGACTTAAAAAAGCTCAACAAGCTGATAAAAAAGGCTGGCTCTGTTCTGGGGACTCCTCTGGAACCTCTGAAGATCATTGTGGAAAGACGGATTCTTCATAAAATGAAGAACATTATGGAGAACTCTGAGCATCCTCTTCATGAGACTGTCCTACAGCAACAGAGTGTCTTCAGTCAGAGGCTTCTTCAGATCTGCTGTAAGACGGAGCGCTACAGGAGATCCTTCCTGCCCACAGCCATCAGCATCTACAACGGCTCTTTGAAGAAACCTACATAATATGAGCTATAACAACATTTAATTTCCCTCTGGGATTAATAAAGTATTTTTGAATTGAATGGAATTGAATTTGATACATTTTATAAATAAATGCTTATTCTTCAATTTCAATAATTTAAGTGCTTCGACAATAAAATAAGTATAATGTTATACTTTCTACCATTGCAATTGCTGAGCCAAATGCGATATGTTCTCAGTCATCAATTGTAGCAGCACAGGCACAGTCAGCAGTAGGAAACAAGCGCACCCCAACTAAGCCTGTGACCTCCCAGTTGCACACTGTCATTCTAATGGCTGATATGGTTGCTAGGAGATGAAACGACTTTAATCTGAGAGAGCAAAAATAATTTACGAATAGGAAGGAAACTTGAGAGCACAGTTTTGATCCGAGCAGAAAGCAAGTTTACACGCATGGAGGATGAAGCAAGCAGGAGGAGGAATTATCTATGCAAGAAGCATTAGATCAGAGCGCAGAAACAAAGATTTGAGAGAGAACTGAGTATATTTGAAAGAAAGCAAATGTTTTGAGTGTAAGCATTACTAGTTTTCAGTGCAAGCATTACTAAGTTTAAGTACAAGCAGAATGAAATCCTTCTCTCAAATTGAAAATATCTGCTCTTGATTTTTGTCAGTAAATTTCCCCCATAGAGCCATCCGACCCCACAGCTACGGAGGTTAGCTGCAAGCTAACCCTTTGTTTACCCACACGTGGAATTTTTTCCTCAATGCCCAGGACAGCTTATCTTCAGCACAGTTCACGTAAGAGGTGGTGTTTGGGCACAGAGGTAGAGAAACTACACCAAGTGCTAGCAGACTAGCACTCAGCTAAGGATGTGTTGTGTGTTGCGGTTCTAAAGTTAAGACAAACTTTATTTAAAGGGTGGTTTTCAAACACAGAAGATCGGCCATAACGCGCCATCCACGCTTATGCATTTCAACCCTTTATTTGTGGTATTTTAAAGGTACATGTTTGATTTTGGTAACAACTATAAGCTTCTTTTGTTAGCTCTTACTGCTAACGGCTCAGAACACTTGGCTTCATGTTTGTTAGATGGTTATTTAAAAATTTTGCTACTGGCTTCTAAGGTCTTTACATATGGGAAGAAACTTGTGCCATCAGAAACTGAGTTTGAATTGCTCAGACTGAATCTGTATTTGTGTAATTTGAAATTAAATGTATTGGTTTGAAGATGAATTTCACTAAACTGAAACTGAATATAATGGTTTAAAACTGAACTTGTTTGCTTTGAAAATCGCTTTGCTTTGTATTGAAAGTTCAGTTTGATTACTTTCACTTTCAGGTCTGAAATTTAATTTCAGTTTCAAAATTCAGTTTTTTGTGTCACACATCCAGGTTCTTGAAGCCACAGATGAATCAAACACAGATTTATTGATTCACGGATGTCATTCACTATTGCTGGGTCCAGATTAAGGTCTGAATTCTTTTGAAGGATGCATTTGTAGGCTGATAACGTCCTGGATGAGGCGACGAATGCTGTCCAATCTCCAAGGTTCCAACAAATGCGTCCTTTTACCCAAATTTGAAGGATCGGTCTGGTGTATCCTCCGTGTCCCACCCTATCCCATGATTCATTGCGGGTCGAAGTAGATTGTTCAAATGGAAGTAGCAAAGGCCAGAGGAGAGAGAAAAGTTGTGAATAAAATTATATTGCGCATTCTGTGAAACAACTGAACTTTAACAATGTTTTTTAGACAAGAATGTAGTTGGGTAAACCTAAAATATCTGATCTGTTTATCAAGATAGCTAAACTCCGAGAGAAGAGCTGACTCCGGGCACATTTTTTCAAATTCCCGCTAGGTTTCCCCAATGGGTGGAAGTTAAACTGATATACTTCAGTCAGATTGTAGCTGCCGTTATGGGCAGCTCTCATATTTAATTCATTATCCTTAAGTTTCAGTTAAAAATGGCCATAAATACATATTAGTATTTGATATAAAACATTTAATAATAACTTTCAGCAAATTCATGCAGTTAAGAGTTCATTTATGTGGTTAAAAACACATTAAAATGTAAGGGGGGAACTTATTTTGTGTTCCACATGACACATTGTTGCCCACTGGGGGAAGTTTGGCTGGTGTACAAAAGTAAGCCACACAGAATATTCTACCTGACATACCTGCAAGAGACTGGTCACAAGAAGTTTACCCAATTGACAAAAGTGTATTTTTGGTGTGTGGGAAAAAGCTGTATTAATCATTTTTATTCCTCTGGATTTGATGCGGCCAATGAGGTACAATTTTATTGTTTTATTTGTATCTTTTATTTATGTAGATTCTATATTTTCCGTGAGCTAATGTAGGGTTATGTTTCCTTTCTTAGTTCTGACGGCATTTTCGGGGCATCCTTAAGACATGTAAAGACATGTTGTCCGCAATAAATGTCTGTTGAAACCCAAGAACGATGTTGAGCCTTGATTGAGCTCGAGAGGAGTAACAGTCAGAACTCAGCCTGCTTTGTGCTGGAGAAGTGCGGAGAGGAGAGCAGAGCTTGCTGCAGCTGCTAAGCCGACAACCAGCAGCTCGTTAAGGGGTGACGTCGCTCTCTAGCATCAAAGGGAAGACCGACTGCATACACGGGTTACCCAAACCAGAGCCAGCCAGGGTCCAGGAGTGCAGCGTGGTTAATCTGCCATCAAGTAACACATTTAAAATAAGTAAATGTGAAGAGGTGAATTGACCTTGCTAGCTTTAAAGGGACTCTAAAAGTGCTTAAGGGGTAACCTGCTGTGGTATAAAGACCAGTTTAAGTTTCAGAAATTAATTTGTTTGATGCAAGGTGAGTGTTACCAAGCTAATTAAGTAAATTAATTAAGTAAATTAAGTGTTTCGACAGTTTTAAGGGTAAACCAAGGTACTTAAAGGGCAAGTTATATAATTTAGATTCACATAAAGATAATTTTTGGTTTTTTCTTTTTCTGTTTTGTAACAAGCGAAAGAAGATTAATTATTCTGAATTAAGGTGTTTGTAATACCACATTTAAGTTCATCTATGAATATAGAAATTATTTAAGTTTATAAACACACTTAAAGGGGTATTTTAAGTTAAGTAAAAGCAACACAGACATTTAAGTTCAAGTGATAAAACCCTAAAGTACTATTAAAAACTGAGGGCATGGCGGTGATGGTGTAGGGGCGAAAGCACGCGACCATATGCAGAGGCTATAGTCCTCAAAGTGGCTGTCCAGGGTTCGAATCCCGGACCTGGCGACATTTGCCGAATGTCTCCCCCTCTCTCTACCCCTCTTTCCTGTCTGCCTATTGTCAAAAAAATTTAAAATAAAGGCCACTAGTGCCAAAAAAAATATCTTAAAAAAAAAATAAATTAACAGTGACATGGCCATGCAGAAAGACTGACACTGAAGATGTGGAGCTGCTGCAACAAACAGGCCTCAGATACAAGCCTATTAGAGGTAAGCGTAAGTCAAGCTGTTTCAGAAGAATGCTTGTGGAAAAGTATAAGACTGAGAAAGGCCAAATGCTACATGATGAAAAGGTGAACAAGGTTTCAAGGTCAGTTGCGACAAATGGAAAACTGCTGCTAAACAAGCTAAAAGAGTACTCGATACACCTGATAAAACAAGTTTACACAATCACATTATTCAAATCCAACATACCTCAGGAGAAGTAAAGCAAGCATAAGAGGAGCTGCACAGTTATGAAACACCTGATAGAGACACTCGTTGTAGAGTGGACACATGTGATGCAGTTTCCCAAAAGATTATAAACCAAGCCCAAGAAAACACTGCTGCAAAAGAAGATGAGGAAGCTATAGAAAGGAGATCAGTGCACTGCAGTAAAGCTGGCTCTGTATTCACTGCAGCAACTTCCCAAAATTCCACACAGTCAAGTAATGTACATTCGAGCCACTCAAGTAAGTTGTCTGTCAAAAGACAAGATGGAAGAAATTGAGTGTGAAAGAAAGAAGCTTGAAGAGCTTGAATTAGAAAACAAAGAAAGGTTTGCAAAATAAGAAGCAGAGAACGTTGAGACTCAAAGAGTATTAGAGCGAAGGAAAAGAGAGCTTGAACATTTAGAAACTGTAAAGCAAATGAGCGCTGCTAAAGCACGACTAAAGGTGTATGAGCAAGAATGCAACTTGGATGAAGAAATATCAGATCTTCTGTGTGATATGAGCAAATCGAGAAGGATCACATCAAATCCAGTAAGCCAGCCTGAACCCAAGCTTCCACCTTCAAGCCTTAATCCAAGCACACAACCATTTATAATGACACAAGACACCTCAAGTGGGCAACCTACCCAGCAATGCCATACAGGAAGATTAAACAGTAGTACTAGCTAAGGTTTCAGCAGAGTCCATTAATATAAGCCGTCTACCAGTTCCAGAACCTGCTGTTTTCAATGGTGATCCCATCAAATACAAGGATTGGAAAATTTCGTTTCAAATGCTGATTGAAAGAAAGAACATCCCAGTGAGTGAAAAGATCTACTACCTCCGGAAGTATGTCGGTGGCCCCGCAAGAAAGGCTATCGAAAGTTACTTCCTGCTAGGAACAGATATGGCATACCACGCAGCTTGGAATACTCTGGAGGAAAGATATGGAAGTTCATTTATAATCGTCAAAGCCTTCAGAGATAAGCTTTCATCATGGCCAAAAATTGGAACAAAGGACAGTACTGAACTAAGAGAGTTCTCAGACTTCCTCAGGGGCAGTGAAGCAGCAATGTTTCAGATTAAGAGTCTTGATGTTCTAAACGACTGTAGTGAGAACCAGAGAATGCTTAGCAAGCTTCCTGATTGGCTTACTGCAAGATGGAATACGAAAGTCATTCAGATTGAAGAGAAGTGTGGTTCATTTCCAACATTTTGTGAATTTGTTGACTTTGTCACAAGAGAGGCCAAGATAGCATGTAACCCAGTGACATCATTACAAGCACTCAAAGCAAATGACTCTGAGAAGGTGAAACCTTTGAAGGCTCAAAGTGTCAGAGGCATTTGCAAGCAGCAAAGAAGAGGAAACAGAAACAAACAAATGTGTGTTCTGTGAAAGATTAAATCACAACATTCGGACATGTCAAAAGTTCATGGACAAGGCGATAGCTGAAACAGTGAAGTTTGTAAAATTAAAAGGACTGTGTTTTGGATGTCTCTGCTCTGGACACCTATCTAAGAGATGTGAAAAGATAAATATTTGTAACACCTGCAAGGGAAAACACCCAACATGCTTACATGAAGAGCGAGACAAGTAGTTCAGAAGAAACAAGGGTGATGATAAAGAACAAAGGGAAATTAAAGGGGTGAAAGAGACCAGAGAAACCACACAAACCAAAGATCAAGGTAAAGAAACATCAAGAGAGGCTATTTCAAACTATGTGATTCAAGGTGATAAGAGTGATCTCACATCTACAATGATTCTGGTTTGGTTATCCACTACAAGTAACCCAGAACAGGAACTGCTAGTATATACCCTCCTGGATAGTCAAAGTGACACTACATTTATTCTGCAAGAAAAGGCAGACGTTCTGGACACGGAAAAGGGAGATGTACAGTTAAAGCTCTCTACATTGTCATCCAAAGATACAATTGTTCCAAGTCAAAGGCTCACAGGGCTACAAATCAGAGGTTTCTATTCATCAAAGAGAAGCCCTCTTCCTATGACCTATACAAGAGACTTCATCCATGCTAATTTAGGCCATATTCCCACACCCAAGACGGCAAGAGCATGGCCTCACTTGGAGCACCTCGCTGAAGAGATTGCCCCTCTGATTAAATGTGATGTTGGTCTTCTAATAGGTTATAATTGTTCACAAGCATTGGTTCCTAGAGAAGTTGTTTCAGGAAATGACAATGAGCCCTTTGCCCAAAGGACAGATCTCGGCTGGACAATAATCGGAGGTGTTGATCCCTGTGTCAACTATGGAGACTTTATTGGATGTAGCCACAGGATCATTGTCAAGCAAGTGACACCCAGCCCACCATCTGATCAGTTGTCGAAAGAAGTGCGCTACATCTGTCGCACCCAAGTCAAGGAAATTGTCACACCATCAGATGTGATCAAAGTGCTTGAGGCTGATTTCAATGAAAGAAAAGTGGAAGATTCTCATCTCTCTTTGGCCTCAAGTATATTGCGGCACAGGGTAAAGGACGGTTTAGTGAAGCGACAATAAAAGTTATTGAAAGAAATTTTTACGTGGACGATGGTCTGATCAGTTTTCATTCAGAAAAAGAAGCAATTCGTCTGGTAAACGAAGCAAAGGAGCTCTGCAACACTGGGAAACTACACCTTCATATGTTTGTTTCCAACAGTCAACAAGTACTCAAATCTCTTCCCAAAGAAGATTGTGCAGAGACAATAAAAACCCAAGACCTTGCACTCGGCGAGCAACAAACTGAAAGAGCTCTAGGCGTTAAGTGGTGTGTCGTCTCAGATCATTTCCAGTTTCAAGTGGTTGTGAAGGAGTGTCCATTTTCCAGAAGAGGGGTATTGTCAACCGTGGCATCCATTTACGACCCGCTTGGCCTCGTGGCGCCTTTCATTTTACTTGGCAAGCAAATACTACAACAGATGTGTCGTGACAAGGCAGACTGGGACGCATCACTCTCAAGTGAACTCAAGCCACAGTGGGAGTCTTGGCTGTCAGATCTCAAGAACCTCGCAGATGTTAAGATCGACCGTTGTTACCTTCCTAAGGACTTCAAAGTAGTTCAGAAATATGAACTCCACAATTTTTCAGATGCAAGTGTTAGAGGATATGGAATATGTACCTACTTAAGAGCCATCAGTGAATCAGGACAAATCCATTGCTCACTTGTATTTGCCAAGTCCAGGGTAGCACCTACAAAGGTGACTACAGTACCAAGAATGGAGCTGTCTGCAGCAGTCGTCGCAGTGCGCGTAAGCGACAAGCTCAGAGTAGAATTGGAGCTGGAAAATGCTGAAGAATTCTTTTGGACGGATTTGCAAGTTGTCTTGGGATACATCAGCAATGAAGCAAGACGCTTTCACGATTTCGTAGCAAATAGAATCCAGCGTATCAAAGAGAGTACTAAACTGACACAGTGGAAGTATGTTGCATCAGAGGAAAATCCTGCTGACCATGTGTCTCGTGGATTAAAGGCCAAAGACCTTGTTACCTCCAACTGGTTTAGTGGACCAAGTTTTCTCTGGCAAAATGTGCTTCCCAACGGGAAAATTAAGGTGGGAGAACTTGGATCAGAGGACCCAGAACTGCGTAAAATAGTCGTGCACCACACGTTGATAAGGGTGGATTCTTTGGAAGAACGTTTTGTAAAATTCTCCAGCTGGTCAAGACTAGTCAAAGCTATTGCAAGAGTTTAAGCAGATGCAAAGGAAAACCAATGAAGCCACATGTCTTGAAGAAAGACAAGAAGCTGAACTTAAAATCATAGCTATTGTACAAGGATCAGTCTTCTTCAAAGAGATCAAAGAGCTTCACTCCCGAAAGGAGTTAGCTAAAGACAAGACAAGTAGGTTTTACCGACTCAACCCCTTCCTGGACCACAAGGGTGTCCTCCGAGTGGGAGGTAGATTAGAGCAAGCTACACTACATCCATATGTCAAGCACCCAGCTATCTTACCAAAGAACAGCCACATCAAAAGGTTAGTGATTGATCACTATCATCAGCGAGTGGAGCATCAAGGTCGGGGCATGACAATAAATGAGGGTAAATGGCATTTGGATACTTGGATGTAGCCAAGCTGTATCATCCTATATCTACAAATGTGTCAAATTCAGGAAATTCAGACGTGGAACAGAAGAGCAGAAAATGGGAAACTTGCCTAATGAACGAACAGAAACAACTCCCCCTTTCGCATATTGTGGGATGGATTGTTTCGGCCCATTTTTTGTCAAGGAAGGAAAGAGCTCAAACGCTATGGACTGCTGTTCACGTGCCTCTGCTCTCGTGCAGTACATATTGAGTGACTCGATGATCTGTCAACTGACGCTTTCCTTAATTCACTCCGTGCCTTTATTGCTCTACGCGGAAATGTGCGTCAGCTGCGGTCGGACCAGGGTACTAACTTTGTTGGGGGAGGGCGAGAGTTCCTGGAAGCAGTAAGAAAAATGGACCAGGAAAACCTGAAGCAATTAGGCTGCGAATTTGTTATGAACCCCCCCTTTGCCAGTCATATGGGTGGAGCCTGGGAGAGGCAAATCTGTACAATCAGTAGCATGTTGTCCTCCATTCTGCATAAGTCCTCCTGAACATTGGACTGTTCATCATTAAGGACCAATCTTTACGAAGTGATGGCCATAGTTAACAGTCGACCCATCACCCCACACCTACTCCATGATCCTACAGGATCTCAACCACTCACCCCCAATCTTCTTTTAACCATGAAGTCATCCGTAATACTACCTCCTCCAGGATACTTTGTAAGGGAGGACTTATACCTTCGCAAGAGATGGCGCAGAGTTCAATACCTGGCGAATGAGTTCTGGCACAGATGGAAAAAAGAATATTTGTTGGGCCTACAGCAAAGACAAAAATGGCAGAAAACAAAGAGAAATGCTAAAGTCAATGACATAGTGATCATAAAGGATGACACGGCACCTAGAAACGATTGGAAACTTGCTAAGGTGACAGCGGTGTATCCAAGTGAAGATGGATGTGTACGCAAAGTGTAGTTGTTAATCTGTGACTCTGCATTAGATTGCCATGGAAAGAGACTCAGTAAACCAGTACACTTAGACAGACCTATTCATAAGACAGTCACATTATTAGAGGCAGAATAGACCCACTCATAAGTTCATAATAGAAATCACAAGTGATTTGGTGGGAGTGTAGCTGCCGTTATGGGCAGCTCTCATATTTAATTCATTATCCTTAAGTTTCAGTTAAAAATGGCCATAAATACATATTAGTATTTTATATGAAACACTTAATAATATCTTTCAGCAAATTCATGCAGTTAAGAGTTCATTTATGTGGTTAAAAACACATTAAAATGTAAGGGGGTGAACTTATTTTGTGTTCCACATGACACATTGTTGCCCACTGGGGGACGTTTGGCTGGTGTACAAAAGGAAGCCACACAGAATATTCTATCTGACATACCTGCAAGAGACTGGTCACAAGACGTTTCCCCAGTTGACAAAAGTGTATTTTTTGTGTGTGGGAAGAAGCTGTATTAATCATTTTTATTTCTCTGGAGTTGATGTGGCCAATGAGGTACAATTGTATTGTTTTATTTGTATCTTTTATTTATGTAGATTCTATATTTTCCGTGAGCTAATGTATGGTTATGTTTCCTTTCTTAGTTCTGACGGCATTTTTGGGGCATCCTTAAGACATGTAAAGACATGTTGTCCGCAATAAATGTCTGTTGAAACCCAAGAACAATGTTGAGCCTTGATTGAACTCGAGAGGAGTAACACAGATGAAATCTAATATTAATGTTTGGTTTATTTTTAATAATAATAATAAAAATAATTATAATTATGCTCTGCAAATAAACTGATTTAAACTTTGTTCTTTAAGTTAATATGTTAGTGTTTAAGTTGTTGAAAGCTTTACAAATAAATTAAACAAATTATATTTGTCATCAATGTATTTTATCTAGTGTTAGATTTATATCTATGAACAGAAAAAATATTGTCAACATTTTAAATGGCTGAATAATGAACAAGATCATAAAACAATAGTATTTTAAAACAAAACAGCATTATAAGCAATCAGCAATATGTAAAAGGGTAAATAAAAACCGTGTAGTCATTTACAGTAGTGACAGCATTATTAACCTTCAGGCTCCATTTGTTCAGCTTCACAGCTCTTCACGCTAACACGGTTGCTAGGCAACAGAAGTTAAGCTGAGGTAAGGGCAAGAGAAACGCAGACCGACGTAACACCAGTGGCACACTATGCTAATCTAGTATGTTTAGCTAACAGCTACAGGTAGCATAAGTGTTACTGTTTGACCATCATTTGTTTACATGACGCTTCTTATAGATGCTCTTTTGACTTGGTGATTGACATCCGCCAAGCTCATGAATGCTGCACTGCTCCAGCTCAACATGCCGTAAAGGAAGTTTAACCTGATGTAAAACGTAAACCGATGAATCTGTGTTTGAGTAATCTGTGGCTATCCTCAAGGATCCGGATGTGTGACACAAAAAACTAAATTTTGGAACTCAAATTGAATCACAGACCTGAAAGTGAAAGTAGTCAAACTGAATTTTTAATACAACAAAATACATTTTAAAAGCAAATGAATTCAGTTTCAAACCATAAAATTCAGTTTCAGTTTAGTTAAATTCCTTTTCAAACCAGTGCATTTAATTTAAAATTAAACAAATACAAATTCAGTCAGAGCTATTCAACTTCAGTTTCTGATGGCACAAGTTTCTTAATATTTACACATGAACACTGTACACTATAATGCATTTTATGTCTCTTAACTTAAAGATGAAAGTTCAAAAGCTGGCTTAAAACCATGATTACAGTCTACTGACAGATTTGCATGGTCTCAGGGTTTCAGCGCTTTTACAGTTTTCTGGGAGTTTATTCCAGATTAGTGAAGCATGTTGTGACTATGAATCTGAATATATTATTTAATATTAATACGTTAATATTTATCAAATAATATTTCGGTCTGTTAAGGGTTGTCCTGTGAATACCAGCCCAGTAAGGTGGTGGTATCAGGACAAGATCGAAAAGAGTGAGCCAAGCTCTGACATTATTGAACAGCAAAACTCTGCACACACATGGAATGAATTCACACAATTTCTTAAAATACAAGAATTTATTAACAAAACTAAGTCAAGTCAAAGTCAAACATATTTCAATCAACAAACTCTTTACTATGCTAAAACAATCCAACTTCACTACCAAGCAGAATTAAAGAATAAGGAAGACTAATGGACTATGTACAATATAAACAAGTTTTGATTAATGACGGTTGAAATCATGACCAAAAAAGTGTTGCAACATTACCATGCAATGTTTATGTTTGAGAACCAAGGATTATCTTGAAGAATCTGGAAATTAAGTTAAGTTAGTCTTGGAACCAACTTAGGCAATAATCAGCATACCTTTATACAACCATTCACAATGCAAGATAAAATATTATTTTAATAATATAATGTTTTAAAGAATGATCTGCTGAATAAAACCAACCTTCTGGATGACTAATTCTCAACGGTGTCTCATTAGCTACCTTTATTTATAAAAATAATATTTAAAGAAATATTATTAAGGAAATAGTAAAATATTTAGGGTGAGGGTTATTTTGGTATTTTGGAAAAGAACCAAACCTTTCTGGTGAAATGGGCTTAAGTATGCAAGCACGTGTTCTTAGCTGTTAGCAGTCAAAGCTAACAAAAGAAGCTGATAGCTTAGCACCAGAATCAAACACACACCTTTAAAATACCGTTAATAAAAGGGTTAAAATGCATAAACGCGGACGGCGCGTAATGATCAATCTGTGTTTAAAATCACCCTTTAAATAAAGTTTGTCTTAACTTTAAAAACACCCATAGAACAGAAAACTGAGCTGTCGGGCCGACCAAAACAGAGTCTCTGCAGGGAATTCTCTGGAACACAGTTTGCTTCTGCAGGCCTCAGAAAGGAAATCAGGCAATGCTTGTACCTTCTTATTCCCGTTCTTGAATGAATACCAGATACACATACAGCAATTCATCCGTACTTAACTTTGTGCATATGATCGATGATCGTATGACAGCCTTAGATCCAGTTGAAGAGTTATGTCTGTTTGCCAGCAAAGAGACATTAGCGCGCTGTCTCTCCGGCCAGCCTCGCAGCGGAGTCCGGATGGAAGAGGCAGGATGTAGCAAGAGCGGTGCTTTTATTTGGACAGTGACGTCACAGGAAGTCCGCAGTTACCCCGTTTCCTGGCTGTGCCGGAAGTAGGTTAATTCAATTTATTTTTTAAGTTCCAGGAAAGTCTGTACTGGCCTTTCACGTTGTAACCATGGCTGTGGTCCCAACAAGCATAAGAACTACAAGCTTCTGGTAGGTATGCAGAGTAGATTTGAGCCAGAAGACCTGAGAGGTCTGGGTGGTTGATACACTGACAACAAGTCTGTAATGTATTTTGGTGCTAAGCCATTCAGTGATTTATAGACTAACCGAAGTATTTTAAAGTCTATTCTCTGAGCTATAGGGAGCCAGTGTAGGGACTTTAGAAACGGGCTGATGTGCTCCACTTTCTTAGTTCTAGTGAGGACGTGGGCAGCAGCGTTCTGGATCAACTGCAGCTGTCTGATCAACTTTTTAGGCAGACCTGTGAAGACATCAGTTCTACTAAAGATGAATGCATGAATTAGTTTTTCAAGGTCCTGCTGAGACATTAGTCCTTTAATCGTAGAGATGTTCTTTAGGTGATAGAAGGCCAACCTTGTCTTTTGTGCTTCTGAAGGTTCAGGTCTAAGTCCATCACTACACCCAGATTTCGAGCCTGATTGGTGATTTCTAGCTGTATCAACTGAAGCTGTGTGCTAACTTTTAAACGCTCTTCCTTTGGTCCAAAGATTATTACTTCAGTTTTGTTTTGATTCAGCTGAAGAAAATTTTGGCACATCCATGCATTGATTTCTTCTAAGTATTTACCCAGCGCTTGAACGAGTTCATAGTCACCTGGTGACATCGTAACGTATAGCTGTGCATTGTCTGCATAGTTATGATAACTTACATTGTTGTTTATTAAAATCTGAGTTAGGGGGAGCGTGTAGATATTGAATAGGGGGGGCCCTAAGATGGACCCTTGTGGAACGCCACATGTGATTTTTGTGGTCTCTGATGTAAAGTTACCTACTGACACAAAAAAGTCCCTGTTCTTCAAGTAGGATTTAAACCAATTGAGTGCTGTACCAGAAAGGCCGACCCAGTTTTCCAGGCGCGCTAATAAATTGGAGTGATCAACAGTGTCGAATGCTGCACTAAGGTCCAATATTAATAATCTGATTTTTTATTTAATCTGCTGCAGTATTTCCAAGAGTCCAGGATGCCCTGAATTTAACAAGGTACATCAGAGCAATCATCAAGCTCCCTTGTTCCATAAGCATGCACTGACAGTTCGTTCATCAACAGCAGCTATTAAATGACCACACCAAATATGTGTACAAGCAGAGTATCTCAGTGGCAGTCTGCAGCCCACACCCTGCACAGCTTGATATTTAAACATTTATCACCACAACTGTGCCTGTGGCTGAACTAGATGATACAGACCAGAGTTGACTGTGTGGGGCTGAGGTAATGCATTACAACCAGAGTTAAATCCATTTATCTGATCTGACTCATTCACTTGCTGGCAGGTGATTAAGGGACAACAACCTGCAGAATGGCTTGTACAATCCTGTCAGAGGCCTCTAAAACCCAAATGCAGATAAATACTGAGAATTATTGTGATCCACCCTGCAGATATAAGACATATGAGCAGAACTTACATCGTAAAACATATAGTCTTGACAAAATAAACAATATCTCAACCATTTATGTGCATTCATTATGTTTAAACGTTGACAATATTATATAAATTACGCTGCATCACAGCAGTAAGTTAAAGCAGGCAACACTCAGGCAACGTATAGTAGTCATACAGAGGCTTGCTAACCTGATTTCGGGTAGGTGACTATCCATATGTCGCTACTTCTCAGGGAGAAGTTGGAGATCTCCTCCATCTTTCCTCTGCAGAAGGGCGGCAGCCGCACTCCGTCAAACTCGAAGTATTTACTCTCAAACTCGATCGGTGTGCTTGGCGTGTCTGCCTCGCTCTCGGCCATCCTCGACACTTTCCGCCAGTGCAAGGTGGACAAGACGCGCTCACCCACGCAAACAGCTTCCGTTAGAAAAAGAGACGAAGATGAACCGTATCTGGTGATGGTGATGATGATGATGATGATTGTGGTGGTGGTAGCAGGACCGGCCTTACGAAATGCAGAGACTGGCGCTGGATGCGAGCAGCGAGGTAACCCACGCAGCAAATCCTGAGGTGGAGAGGTGACGTAATGTGCGCCTCCGAGAACCAGCATCAGGACCACTGTCAGAGGAGGAGGAGTCGGGATGCATACACACTGACTCCTCCTCGAAGGTTGACTTTCACCATAGCTTCTTAGGAAGCAGACGGGCACACAATTAAGGTTTTATGAGCTACAATGGTTCTTAAAAGTGTTTACGCCTCTGTTAAAATGCCCGTATTCACATCTAAAAAAAAACAGACAAATCATTTCAAAACGTTGTCCACGTATAGGCTCATGTGACAATTATCCTATCCAATTCAACAGAAAAAAACAACAAATCTATTAGAAGGAAAACACATTTAAAAAGCTGCAATAAAACGGTTTCATGAGAGTTCATACACCTAAACTAATACTTTACTGAGACACACTTCACTTCTTTTTTCTTTATTCAGTCTTCTTTGGCAGGAGTCCATCAGCATTCCATGTCTTGATGTGACCATTTACCCACAAAAGATCTAGCAAAAGATTTCCAAATCATCAGATTGTGAGGACATTTTGTTGCAAATATACAGTGGAAATATGCCCAAAACATCAAGTTGCGTTCCACCAAACCAAAACACATTCTGTCATGTTACAACTGGAAGAAATAATTCTGTTTTACAGTCCACCTTTTAATCCAGAAACATGGAGACTCCAGCAGGATGTTGTTGTCATGTATAGAACAGGACCAGTGTGTTCCTGCGGCTACTTCAGTGTTCCCTATGGCCTCTTAACTGCCTCCATGACCAGTCTCACTTCAAATTTGTCAATCCGTTCCTGATAAAACATCCTGATTAATATCCTTCTCTTGACTGATACCTTTGTACTTTGAGATGATTTTGATCCCTTATACCTTTTCTTGTAGTTATTGCTTGGCTAAAGGATACAGACAAGCATACAGAATAATCACGTAATAATATAATCAATTAACCTAACATTTCCTATTGCTGAAAATGGATATTGTAAGGAAAAGGGAGTCTTTCATAGCCTCTATCAGCCTCTATCAGGATCTTTCAGGAGGCAACAAGTCAATTTGTTGGGCGGAAGGCAAACTGAACTCCACAGTCTAATTCCTCTGAGTGGATGAGTACTGATGACCCAAGTCTTGATGATCAGGAGCTTGCAGAGTCCAAAGTATTGACAGAAAAAAACTGAGATGGTGTGTCATTTTTTACAAGTTCCTAAATCTTCTCCTTATTTTCCATCATTAAAATTTCAGAACATTTTCTGTGAGCTGTTGTACCTCAGCACTTAAAGATATTTTTTCAGCACTAGTGGCCTTTATTTTTTGACAGTAGGCAGACAGGAAAGAGGGGGGGAGAGAGGGGGAGACATTCGGCAAATGTCAGTTGGTCCGCTTCGAGGACTGTAGCCTCTGTATATGGTGGCGCGCTTTAACCCCTACACCATCAGCAACGCGCCCCGCACCTCAGCACTTAAATACACAAACAAAAATATAAACGCAACACTTTTGTTTTTGCTCCCAGTTTTCATGAGTTGAACTCAAAGATTTAAAACATTGTCTATAAGCACAAAATAACCATTTGATCCACAACACTGACATCAGTGTCTCATACGATCTTTGAGGTGAACATGTTTGATGTGGAGGACCTGGGCTGGTGTGGTTGCATGTGGTCTGCGATTGTGAGGCCAGTTGGATGTACTGACAAATTCTCTGAAATAGCTTTGGAGACGACTTATGATAGAGGGATGAACATTAAATTCACGGGCAACAGCTCTGGTTGACATTCCTGCAGTCAGCATGCCAATTGCACACTCCCTCAAACCTTGAGACATCTGTGGCATCGTGCTGTGTGATAAAACAGCACATTTCAGAGTGGTCTTTTATTGTGGTCAGCCTAAGGCACCTGTGCAATAATCATGCAGTCTAATCAGCATCTTGATATGTCACACCTACGAGGGGGGATGGATTATCTATGCAAAGGAGAAGTGCTATCACAGATTTAGGTCGATTTGTGAACAACATTTGAGAAAAATGGTTATTTTGTGTATATAGGCAATGTGAGTTCAGCTCATGAAAACTGGGAGCAAAAACACAAGTGTTGTGTATACAGGTCCTTCTCAAAATATTAGCATATTGTGATAAAGTTCATTATTTTCCATAATGTCATGATGAAAATTTAACATTCATATATTTTAGATTCATTGCACACTAACTGAAATATTTCAGGTCTTTTATTGTCTTAATACGGATGATTTTGGCATACAGCTCATGAAAACCCAAAATTCCTATCTCACAAAATTAGCATATTTCATCCGACCAATAAAAGAAAAGTGTTTTTAATACAAAAAACGTCAACCTTCAAATAATCATGTACAGTTATGCACTCAATACTTGGTCGGGAATCCTTTTGCAGAAATGACTGCTTCAATGCGGCGTGGCATGGAGGCAATCAGCCTGTGGCACTGCTGAGGTCTTATGGAGGCCCAGGATGCTTCGATAGCGGCCTTTAGCTCATCCAGAGTGTTGGGTCTTGAGTCTCTCAACGTTCTCTTCACAATATCCCACAGATTCTCTATGGGGTTCAGGTCAGGAGAGTTGGCAGGCCAATTGAGCACAGTGATACCATGGTCAGTAAACCATTTACCAGTGGTTTTGGCACTGTGAGCAGGTGCCAGGTCGTGCCGAAAAATGAAATCTTCATCTCCATAAAGCTTTTCAGCAGATGGAAGCATGAAGTGCTCCAAAATCTCCTGATAGCTAGCTGCATTGACCCTGCCCTTGATAAAACACAGTGGACCAACACCAGCAGCTGACACAGCACCCCAGACCGTCACTGACTGTGGGTACTTGACACTGGATTTCTGGCATTTTGGCATTCCTTCTCCCCAGTCTTCCTCCAGACTCTGGCACCTTGATTTCCGAATAACATGCAGAATTTGCTTTCATCTGAAAAAAGTACTTTGGACCACTGAGCAACAGTCCAGTGCTGCTTCTCTGTAGCCCAGGTCTGGGGAATGCGGCACCTGTAGCCCATTTCCTGCACACGCCTGTGCACGGTGGCTCTGGATGTTTCTATTCCAGACTCAGTCTACTGCTTCCGCAGGTCCCCCAAGGTCTGGAATCGGTCCTTCTCCAAAATCTTCCTCAGGGTCCGGTCACCTCTTCTCGTTGTGAATCGTTTTCTGCCACACTTTTTCCTTCCCACAGACTTCCCACTGAGGTGTCTTGATACAGCACTCTAGGAACAGCCTATTCGTTCAGAAATTTCTTTTTGTGTCTTACCCTCTTGCTTGAGGATGTCAATAGTGGCCTTCTGGACAGCAGTCAGGTCGGCAGTCTTACCCATGATTGGGGTTTTGAGTGATGAACCCTGGATGGGAGTTTTAAAGGCCCCAGGAATCTTTTGCAGGTGTTTAGAGTTAACTCGTTGATTCAGATGATTAGGTTCATAGCTCGTTTAGAGACGCTTTTAATGATATGCTAATTTTGTGAGATAGGAATTTTGGGTTTTCATGAGCTGTATGCCAAAATCATCCGTATTAAGACAATAAAAGACCTGAAATATTTCAGTTAGTGTACAATGAATCTAAAATATATGAATGTTAAATTTTAATCATGACATTATGGAAAATAATAAACTTTATCACAATATGCCAATATTTTGAGAAGGACCTGTATATTTTTGTTCAGTGTATATGCATATTGTCTGCATGAGAGAAAGAGATTCTGGAACTTCTTCACCTGTTCTGTTCTATTCATATCTTACCAGAGAGCACATTGAGAAAGTAAATCCTGACAGAATCAGCTTGCTCACAGCTTCTTGTCAGTCTAGAGGTCAGAATGTCACTTGCATTTGAGTGCAGGTAATTGCTAAACTGAAACTAAAAAGGGGTTGTTTCTTCATTGCTTCAGTTGGTCAGAAGTCTGAATTAGGTCTGAAGAGCAAGACAGAAAGACTGAAAACAGCCCCAAGCCAACAGTTCCAAACCACGTTCTGACACGCAGAGTTAACATGCTGATAATGTGAGCCAAACGTTCTAAAGGTTCGGAGAAATGGGAGGAAAATTAAAAGTAAAACCAAGTGTAAACCACGACGACAAACCAAGAGAAAAACAGAGCAGCATGTGACATTATCGTCACATGGCATACGCTGACGGAAAACATGGTGGTGTGTTTCAGTTGAGTGCAACTGTCGGATTTTTCGAATTCCAGTAAAAATAAACCAATCAGGAGCTCAGAGTTCTTTATCAACATTTTTCATAAAGCCCAACAGGCGTGCAACATCTTGACAATAATAGTCAAACAAATTGTTTGTTTGCACTTATTAGATCGTAGTTTAGTTAGAAAAAGGGTCGTCTTATGTTTTTGTTTGGGAAGTTAAACACGTAATTCCTGCACAAATTAGGAACTTAGTTGGGAAATATTGGTGCATTCAGTGCTAACAGGTCTTTACTACAGCTTGAAAATATCACCCGAATATTTACACTGCCTGCAGGTTCAGCAAGTGAACTTAATATAAGACATAATGAAAACAGATTATAGTTTGTGGATAGACTTATAGGATAGGCTGATTTTAAAAGGCAAATGAAATATACACAGTAATTAAAAAAAACTTATTCGATTTACAGTAGCCTTTGTATGATGGAAGCACATTTACAGTATTGAAAGATTCAGACAGTCCATGAACGCATCACAGGCTGTTTATGAGCCTGTTGTTTTCCTGTCTGCTTGCTTTCTCTCGACCAGCGGCAGGAACAGCTGCTCCAGCCCCGTGTCCTGTCCCATCCCATCTCAGGGTTCCCCAGCCGGGGCATGTCCCGCCATGTTCGACCTAAAGGGCGGCTGGAACCTGTCTTTTGCCGGGTGCGGCTTCTTGGGGATCTACCACATCGGAGTCGCCAGTTGCCTACTGGAGAAAGCCCCCTACCTTGTGAAAGGGGCCACCAAGCTGTACGGGGCCTCTGCTGGGGCTCTCACTGCCTCAGTACTCGCAAGCCAAGCATGCATAGGTAAGAAAAAGAAAGGTCCCTTTGTTCATACTGCTTTTTAAAATGTAATAGACCCTTTATTGACTGATTGGATGAAATACATGTTATGTATTTAATGCTGATATCTAAGGCGGTTAAATGTGGTTCGATGTTGAAAGGCTTATATGAATGATGCATATGACAGGCTGATTATTGATTTCTGTGGAGGAACTGGTGATTTGGAGGAATTTTTTCATAAGTTTACTTTTCTCTGCATGAGTCAGTGCCAGTCTAACTTCTATTCTCATGAATAAGCATAATCATAGGAAGTGATAACAACAAACAAGTGTTTGTCTCTGTCGACCTCTGCACACTGTCAGATAAAGACGTTTCAATGACATGTGTAATGAGAAAAGAGTTTATGAAGGTCATAAAATATTGAAACAGCTGCAGGCTCATTCCATGTGTTGGTGCTTCAGCTGACTGGTGTAAACTTTGTTGTTTTCAGCTAAATGCTGTGAGGACGTCATTGAAGTGGCAAAGGAAGCCAGGAAGAGAAACCTGGGCCCACTTCACCCAAGCTTCAACCTGGTAAAAGTCCTGAAATCAGGCTTGAACCGTGATCTGCCCTCAGATGCACATGTCCTGGCCTCGGGCAGGCTGTGTGTTTCATTGACCAGAGTATCAGATGGGGAGAACGTGCTGGTGTCAGAGTTTAGCTCTAAGGAGGAGCTCATACAGGTCTGCTTGTTTGTAGTGGTGGTCTTGCAACCGCTCTGACTGGCACTGGTTTAACCCTGTGCTGTGTTCACAGGCGCTGGTCTGTAGCTGTTTCATTCCAATCTACTGTGGACTGATTCCTCCATCCTTCAGAGAAGTGGTAGGTGTATTTTTATGCCTCCATAAACAGGGCTGTTTATAAGTTAAAGTGCAAAACAACATGTAGCACAGCTGTAAAAAGAAAAAACAAAAACTAAAATCAAAGATGAAAACTGCTCTAATATTCGAATACATCGCAATCTATATCAGTTCTTATAAAAGCAGTGTTTGATTTATGCTGAATCTGAGCCAAAGTTAATTTTTGAGGGACAATATCCTTAACACAACATAAGGGTTTAACTTTGAAACAGAATCATTTAGTTTTAGCTTTCTGAGAAATAACGCATATTGCTGCATTGTGTGGTAACTGTAATAATAATATCCCAGCTATTCAACAACTGTTTTGACCTTTTGTTTTGGAAGCCACCCAGTTTTCTGAATAAGCTTATGTCACTGTTGGTTTCCAGTGGGTAATATCAGTGTTATTCAGTTGAGTTCAAAGTCCTCCAGTATAGATTGGAACCTGAACCTAGTGATAAAGCTTTAAAGGTAAGTGCACTGCACTGGAAGTAGATAATTATCCACCAGATAAATCCTTGTATTATAAAGAAACAAAGTACAGCTTAATCTTTTAATTCAATTCAATTCAATTCAAAAATACTTTATTAATCCCAAAGGGAAATGAAATGTTGTAGCTCATATTATGAAGGTTTCCTCAAAGAGCCGTTGTAGATGCTGATGGCTGTGAGCAGGAAGGATCTCCTGTAGCGCTCCGTCTTACAGCAGATCTGAAGAAGCCTCTGATTGTAGACACTGTTGTTGTAGGACAGTCTCATGAAGAGGATGCTCAGGGTTCTCCATAATGTTCTTCATTTTATGAAGAATCCGTCTTTGCACAATGATCTCCAGAGGTTCCAGAGGAGTCCCCAGAACAGAGCCAGCCTTCTTTATCAGCTTGTTGAGCTTTTTTAAGTCCCTGGCTCTGATGCTGCTTCCCCAGCAGATGATGGCAGAAGAGATCACACTTTCCACAACAGACTTATAGAAGATATGCAGCATCTTGCTGCAAACACCAAAGGACCTAAGCTTCCTCAAGAAGTACATTCTGCTCTGTCCCTTCTTGTAGACGGCTTCACAATTGCATCTCCACTCTAGTCTGTTGTCCAGGTGAACACCGAGGTCTTTATACTCCTCCACCACCTCCACTGCTTCTCCCATGATAGAAATAGTTTTTGACTTATTCCTGTTTCTCTTAAAATCTACAATCATAGATAGGAATTTTGGGTTTTCATGAGCTGTATGCCAAAATCATCCACATTAAGACAATAAAAGACCTGAAATACTTCACTTAGTGTGCAATGAATCTAAAATATATGAATGTTAAATTTTCATCATGACATTATGGAAAATAATGAACTTTATCACAATATGCTAATATTTTGAGAAGGACCTGTAGAATTGCAGGTTACAGGTGTCCAGTCAGCAAAAAATGGGGGGTGTGGGGGAAAAGGAGAGTGTCAGGGTGGTTTCCGGGCTTTGTTAACAAGGCTGATGGCAGATGGGAAAAAACTGTTCTTGTGGCGTGAGGTTTTGGTCCAGATGGACCGCAGCCTCCTGCCAGAGGGGAGAGTTTCAAAGAGTCTGTGACCGGGGTGGGAGGGATCAGCCAGAATCTTCCCTGCCCGCTTCAGGGTCCTGGAGGTGTACAGTTCCTGGAGCGACAGTATACTGCAGCCAATCACCTTCTCAGCAGACCGAATGACGCGCTGCAGCCTGCCCTTATCCTTGGCTGTAGCAGCGGCGTACCAAATGGTGATGGAGGAGGTGAGGATCTACTCAATGATGGCTGTGTAGAAGTGCACCATCATAGTCTTTGGCAGGTTGAATTTCTTCAGCTGGCGCAGGAAGAACATCCTCTGCTGGGCTTTCTTGATGAGGGAGCTGATGTTTGGCTCCCACTTGAGATCCTGGGAGATAATGGTTCCCAGGAAGCGGAAAGATTCCACAGTGTCAATTGTGGAGTCACAGAGGGTGATGGGGCCAGGTGGGGCTGGGTTCTGCTTGAGGTCCACAACCATCTCCACTGTCTTTAGAGCGTTGAGCTCAAGGTTGTTCTGGCTGCACCAGTCCAACAGATGGTCCACCTCCACCTGTACGCGGACTCGTCACCATCAGAGATGAGTCCGATCAGGGTGGTGTCGTCCGCAAACTTCAGAAGCTTGACAGACTGGGGACTGGAGGTGCAGCTGTTGGTGTACAGGGAGTAGAGCAGAGGAGAGAGAACACAGCCTTGGGGGGAACCGGTGCTGATGGTCAGGGAGTCAGAGACGTCCTTCCCCAGCCTCACGCGCTGCTTCCTGTCAGACAGGAAGTCAGTGATCCACCTGCAGGTGGAGTCGGGCACACACAGCTGGCAGAGCTTCTCCTGGAGCAGAGCTGGGATGATGGTGTTGAAGGCAGAGCTGAAATCCACAAACAGGATCCTGGCGTAGGTTCCTGTGGAGTCCATTGTTTTTAGTTAAACCACAAATTTTCTAATCCGATTTTTTTTTCTTGAACTCTTGATTTTTCCTGTTTCTCTGAGCCCATTTATTTCCATCTTTTTTTCTTTTTTTTTTACATGGTCACTGTTACGTATTTCATTGGGTAAAAAAATACAACAGGAGTATATTAGAGGGGAAAATATATCAGTGCTTAAGAAATAAAAGGACACTGTTTGAAAAATAATATATTTTTAAGGAAAAAAAACATGTTTTAAATATATTTGAGTGGTAATAAATTTGAAAGAAATAAAAGGGGTAGGAAAAATACAACAGCAAGAAATCCACTTGTACTAAATAAACATAGGAAAAATCTAGAGTTCAAGAAAAAAATATGATTTGAAAATTAGTGGTTTAAATAAAATAGTGGATTCAAATAGAAATATATATATATAAATATTTATATCTGATTAATTGATCAATAATTCTCTTTTTTTAATATTTTGTTGCATTTAATGGCACACTAATTTATACAGGGGTTGGACAATGAAACTGAAACACCTGGTCTTAGACCACAATAATTTATTAGTATGGTGTTGGGCCTCCTTTTGCGGCCAATACAGCATCAATTCGCCTTGGGAATGACATATACAAGTCCTGCACAGTGGTCAGAAGGATTGTAAGCCATTCTTTTTGCAGGATAGTGGCCAGGTCACTACGTGATACTGGTGGAGGAAAACGTTTCCTGACTCGCTCCTCCAAAACACCCCAAAGTGGCTCAATAATATTTAGATCTGGTGACTGTGCAGGCCATGGGAGATGTTCAACTTCACTTTCATGTTCATCAAACCAATCTTTCACCAGTCTTGCTTTGTGTATTGGTGCATTGTCATCCTGATACACGGCACCGCCTTCAGGATACAATGTTTGAACCATTGGATGCACATGGTCCTCAAGAATGGTTCGGTAGTCCTTGGCACCCATCTAGCACAAGTATTTGACCAAGGGAATGCCATGATATGGCAGCCCAAACCATCACTGATCCACCCCCATGCTTCACTCTGGGCATGCAACAGTCTGGGTGGTACGCTTCTTTGGGACTTCTCCACACTGTAACTCTCCCGGATGTGAGGAAAACAGTAAAGGTGGACTCATCAGAGAACAATACATGTTTCACATTGTCCACAGCCCAAGATTTGCGCTCCTTGCACCATTGAAACCGACGTTTGGCATTGGCATGAGTGACCAAACGTTTGGCTATAGCAGCCCGGCCGTGTATATTGACCCTGTGGAGCTCCCGACGGACATTTCTGGTGGAAACAGGAGAGTTGAGGTGCACATTTAATTCTGCCGTGATTTGGGCAGCAGTGGTTTTATGTTTTTTGGATACAATCCAGGTTAGCACCCGAACATCCCTTTCAGACAGCTTCCTCTTGCGTCCACAGTTAATCTTGTTGGATGTGGATCGTCCTTCTTGGTGGTATGATGATATTACCCTGGATATCGTGGCTCTTGATACATCACAAAGACTTGCTGTCTTAGTCACAGATGCGCCAGCAAGACATGCACCAACAATTTGTCCTCTTTTGAACTATGGTATGTCACCCATAATGTTGTGTGCATTTCAATATTTTGAGCAAAACTGTGCTCTTACCCTGCTAATTGAACCTTCACACTCTGCTCTTACTGGTGCAATGTGCAATCAATGAAGACTGGCTACCAGGCTGGTCCAATTTAGCCATGAAACCTCCCACAATAAAATGACAGGTGTTTCAGTTTCATTGTCCAACCCCTGTATTTCTAGCTCCTTTTTGGCCCAGTAATAATTTTTTTGAGTCATTTATTTATTTCTGTATTTATTCCTAATTATGGCCTTAATTAAGGCCAATCACATTAATATATTCTGTTCATGTCGTAAACTTCTGTTGTCAGGCTTTGTAAATGTATCTTAAGTTGTAAGGTTTCCATGGATCCTCATGCATGGTGTCTGGCGTTAATCCCAGAAAAAAATGACTGTTATCTCTTAAAAATAATGATTATGGCTGTAACCAGGATTTGGCTAAAAACTGATGCTTCAGTTTCAGGACAAGGTAGGTCCCCCCTAGAACTTCTGTCTTGGTTTTTATCATTAATTTACTCAGGTTGTCGAAATATAACCACATCAGAAGATGACACAGATTCGATGCACAGAATTAGATTGAAATGAGGTTTTATTGTTCCAACTTAGGTAGACCTTGATTAGAGTTGTTAGAAGCCAGAGGATGAGGAAGCCCCAAGGATCCGAGCAGAGAGAGAGTGTTCTGGCGGTGGAAATATTTACAGTGCAGGTTTCCTGAAGAAGAGTTCCATATGGCGACAGGCAGGCAGACAGATGGGCAGATCGACAGAAAGGCAGGACAACAAGCGATCAGGCAGGCTGACAGAAGTCCACATAACAGAGACTATGTTCCAGCAACAGACTGTGTCAGCAGCTGTCTTAAAAAGCCATGAGCTCATTAGCTGGATGAGTTGCAGCTGAGAACAATGACGTGCCAGAACCAGCCAGCAGAGATCTCACAGTACCCTCCCCTCAACGATTGCCTCCAGGCAATCCCGAACGTTTCTCCGGATGTCTGTAAAAAGATGTAATGAGAGCAGGGTCCAGGATAAGAGAACGAGGTACCCAGGTTCTTTCTTCAGGTCCATATCCAGCCCAATCCACAAGGTACTGAAAACCACGCCCCCTACGTCGAACATCCAGGATACGATTGACCGTGTAAGCTGGATGGTCATCAATGAGACGAACAGGGGGAGGGAGCTTGGTGGGTGGATTCAGGGGACTTTCCGAGACTGGCTTGATCTGTGAAACATGAAAGGTAGGATGAATGTGCATAGAAGCTGGCAACTTGAGTCTCACCGCAGAAGGGTTGATGATCCTTTCTATGACAAAAGAACCGATGAAACGGGGGGCCAACTTTCGAGTAGTATCCTTTAATTTAATATTCTTAGTGGAGAGCCAGACCTTCTGATCAATGCAGTAGACCGGTGCAGTGGAACGGTGACGGTCAGCAAACCTTTTATTCTGTTCCAAAGTGCGTAGAAGTGTCCTCCTGGTCTGACGCCAGATCTTACGACACCTGGAGATATAATGCTGAACAGAGGGGACAACAGTGTCAGGTTCAATACTGGGGAATAATGGAGGTAGATAGCCCAGAGAAATCTCAAAGGGAGATAAACCAGTAGCAGAGGAAGTATGAATATTATGGGCATATTCTATCCAAGTGAGATGTCTACACCAGGAAGAAGGGTTGTCATTAATCACACATCTCAATGCTACTTCCAGTTCCTGATTGCATCTCTCAGTCTGCCCATTAGACTGAGGGTGGTAACCAGATGAAAGGCTTACGGTAGCACCAATAGCCCTACAGAACTCCTTCCAGACTTGTGAAATGAACTGCGGGCCTCGGTCAGAGACAATATCCAAGGGCATGCCATGAATACGGAAGACATGAAGAACCAGAAGTTGAGCAGTCTCCAATGCAGACGGAAGCTTAGTTAAGGGAATAAAATGAACAGTCTTAGAGAATCTATCAACAACGGTAAAGATGACTGTGTTTCCGTCAGATGGCGGGAGACCAGTGACGAAGTCAATAGAGATGTGGGACCATGGGCGACTGGGGGTAGACAGAGGTTGAAGAAGACCGGCAGGAGGTTGATTTGAGTTCTTGTTACGGGCACATGTGGAACAAGCTGCGACAAACTCTCTAATGTTGGGATTCATAGTGGGCCACCAGAAATACCTCTTGGTAAAAGTGATTATACGATTAATCCCCGGATGACAGGTAAGTTTATTATTATGAACCCAATCCAGAACTTTATTGATGACGGAGTTCGGAACGAACAGTTTGCCTACAGGACCAGTGCCTGGGTCTGGTTCAGATTGTTGTGCCTCCCTGATGTCCTTTTCAATGGCCCAGGTGAGGGCGCCCACAATGCAGGATTCCGGTAAGACGGAAGCTTCAGTCTTGGATTGCTCAGAATGAGAAAATTGGCGAGAGAGAGCGTCGGGCTTGATGTTCTTGGAGCCGGGTCTGTAAGAGATAGAAAAATTAAAACGAGCAAAAAACAGAGACCAACGGGCTTGTCTGGAGTTAAGTCTCTTGGCATTTTGGATGTAAGAGAGGTTTTTATGGTCAGTCCAAATGAGAAAAGGGACTTCCGCCCCCTCTAACCAATGCCGCCACTCCTCAAGCGCCAACTTGATAGCCAGAAGCTCTCGATTTCCCACATCGTAATTCTGCTCTGCTGACGACAAACGACGAGAAAAATAAGCACAAGGATGCACCTTGTTGTCTATAGGAGAATGTTGAGACAAGATGGCCCCTACTCCAATGTCAGAAGCATCAACCTCCACAACGAATTGCGCACTAGGATCAGGATGAGTCAGAATGGGTGCAGAAGAAAATAAAGTTTTCAATTTGCAAAAAGCTTTCTCTGCCTCAGGGGACCAATGGAATGTCTTCAGAGAGGAGGTAAGTTGAGTGAGAGGCACAGTGACCTGACTGTAGTTCTTTATGAACCTTCTATAAAAATTTGCAAAACCTAAGAACCTTTGGAGTTGCCTGCGATCCGTTGGAGTAGGCCACTCTGCCACTGCCTTGGTCTTCTCAGGATCCGTTCTGTACCTGCCTGCTTCAAAAATAAAACCCAAGAAGGTCACAGAAGAAACACCAAATTCACATTTTTCGGCTTTTACAAAGAGTTGGTTTTCATAAAGCCTCTGGAGTATGGTCCTGACATGCTGGTGATGCTGATCAATGTTCTGAGAGAAAATCAAAATATCATCCAGATAAACAAACACAAAGAGGTTGAGGAAATCACGGAGAACATCATTTATAAGAGCCTGAAAAACAGCGGGTGCATTAGTCAATCCAAAAGGCATCACCAAATATTCAAAATGTCCCAGGGGAGTCTTGAAAGCTGTCTTCCACTCGTCACCCTCTCGGATCCGAACCAGATGATACGCATTGCGCAGGTCGAGCTTGGTAAAAATCTTGGCAGAGTGTAATTGGTCATGTATAGGATCAATGAGTGGTAAGGGGTACTTATTTTTGATTGTGATTTGATTCAACCCACTATAATCAATGCAGGGTCTTAATGTGCCGTCTTTCTTCCCCACAAAGAAGAAGCCGGCGCCAACGGGGGAGGTAGATGGCCGAATGATCCCGGATGCTAAGGAATCCTCAATGTACTCCTTCATGACTCTTCTCTCCGGTCCAGAGAGATTGTATAGTCTGCTGGCTGGTAACGGAGCTCCTGGAAGGAGATCAATAGCACAGTCATAGGGGCGATGCATGGGTAAGGAAAGAGCCCCCTGTTTACTAAAAACAGATACAAGATTGTGGTATTCAGGAGGAATTTTAGACAGATCAACAGGCTCAGGTGGTTCAATTTGTTTGCTAGAGTGAGAGACAGCAGTCTTTAGACAATTCTGGAGACAGTAATCACTCCACTTCTCTACTCTGCCCTCCACCCAATTAATCGCGGGATTATGTCTCTGCAACCACGGAAATCCTAGAACCAATTGTGAGGAGATAGAGGAGACAACAAAGAACTCACCCCATTCATGGTGGTTACCTGACGTAATGATATGAAGGTGGGGCACTTTAAACTTCACCTGAGATATGGTTTGACCAGTGATGCCCGAAACAGAAAGGGGGTGGTTGAGAGACTGAGAAGGTATCTTAAGTTTGTCAACTAGATCCAAGGAAATAAGATTCTGTTCCGCACCAGAATCAATAAAAGCATCCACTGGACACTTTTCTTGGCTAATAATAATAGTGACTGGAAAACACAGACGAGATATAGGGGAAAAATGGGACATGCTCATCAAAGTCCCCTGACCTATTGACGAGCCCCCTCTTTTCCCTTCTTAGGGCATCTTGCAACATAATGTCCACCTTGTCCACAATACAAACAAAGACCAGCCCCAAAACGACGTTGTCGCTCTTCAGGAGAGAGACGAGTGTGACCAACCTGCATAGGCTCAGGTTCCACAGATCCCTCCGAAGAGGAAGTGGGTGTATCAAGGTAAGCGGTCCGAGGTGCCATAAAGTGCTGCCACTCTGACTTATGATTCCTCTCTGCTTGTCTCTCTCTTAGGCGGTTGTCAATACGGATTGACAGTTTGATTAAATCATCCAGTCTCACAGGTTGATCTCTTAAAACCAACTGGTCCTTTATCTGATCTGTAAGGGAATTCACAAAAATACCCTTGAGTGCCGCTTCATCCCAACCCACCTCCTGTGCTGCCACCCGGAAGTCGATGGCGAACTCCGCCAATGCCCTCTTTCCCTGTTTGAGGGTAAGTAACTTCTTAGCAGCTGTCTCCTGTTGGAGTGGTTGATCAAAGACTTCCTTGAAGTGACTGAAAAAAACAGCGTAACTCAGAGACTCAATAGGGTTAGTTGTGAGAAAAGCGTGCGCCCAGCGTAAAGCAGATCCTTTTAGGGAGGTAACAATAAAAGTGATCTTGGAAGCAGCAGTCGGAAACAGAGAGGGGAGGGGGAACGACTAAAAGCCAACTCACATTGGAGAGAAAACCCACCAAAATTATTAGGGTTGCCATCAAAAAGTTCAGACGGACGGAAATCAGGTTCTCGGATTCCGGACGAGTGGGTGGCTGAGGATTCTCAGAACGAGATGGAGGATTGGAAGGAGCGGGTGAGAGTTTGGTTAATATTTCACTTAAGGCATGTACCATACCACCAAGTTCCGTGAGATGGGCATCTGTCGTCCTTTGTTGTTGTAGCAACTGTTGAAGCATGGTCTCAGTGGATTGGAGGCGTTCCCTCCAGGAGGTCTGTTCATCTTCATCTGATTTGTTTTTCGACATGTCTGCTGGCTGGAACATACTATCATTAATTTACTCAGGTTGTCGAAATATAACCATATCAGAAGATGACACAGATTCGATGCACAGAATTAGATTGAAATGAGGTTTTATTGTTCCAACTTAGGTAGACCTTGATTAGAGTTGTTAGAAGCCAGAGGATGAGGAAGCCCCAAGGATCCGAGCAGAGAGAGAGTGTTCTGGCGGTGGAAATATTTACAGTGCAGGTTTCCTGAAGAAGAGTTCCATATGGCGACAGGCAGGCAGACAGATGGGCAGATCGACAGAAAGGCAGGACAACAAGCGATCAGGCAGGCTGACAGAAGTCCACATAACAGAGACTATGTTCCAGCAACAGACTGTGTCAGCAGCTGTCTTAAAAAGCCATGAGCTCATTAGCTGGATGAGTTGCAGCTGAGAACAATGAAGTGCCAGAACCAGCCAGCAGAGATCTCACAGTTTTTGTTTCTATTTTTTTTTTTCAAAGCTTTCCACTTTTTGTGTATTTGTAAAATTGCCTAAAAAAAGACCTAAAAACAGACAGCCGGATGGATTATTTGTGACAAAGTTATCATACGTTCAGGCTTTATTTACCCAAAGTCTTCTTCATGTGTTTTGTATAGATAATGTACATTGTGTACTTTCCAGAGTGTGCATTGCCTGCAGGCTCAGAGTGAGGTTAAGTGTCACTTATCTGTTCTATGTGAATGTGTTTATTTGAGGAATAAGAACTGCATTTATTGAAAACTTTAGTTTTTCAGACAGCTGGTCTATATAAGGTCTATATTATCCTGTTGGGTTGAAGATCAGTTTAAACTGTAAACTGTTAAGTCAGATAGTAGATAAGAACTGTTCATGAAAAAGACCACAATGTGATTGTTGACTGAAGACTGTATGTTTATATATACACTACCACTCCAACGTTTGGACACACCTTCTCATTGAATGGTTGTCTTGATTTTCCTCATACCTCTGGGATCTCCTTCAAGACTGTTGGACAACCATTTCAGGTGACTACCTCATAAAGCTCATCGAGAGAATGCCAAAACTGTGCAAAGTAGTAATCAAAGCAAGAATCTAAAATATAAAAGATATTTTGAGTTATTTCAGGATTTGTTTTGTTTGCTGCATATTCCTGTATAGTTTTTCTTCATAGTTATGATGTTTTGACTATTGTCAAAATAAGGTGAGATCTTCCCATGTAATCCATGCAACATTTATTAACTGCTCACAGTTAAATCCATAAACATTACAATAAATATCCTTTTGTGTAATCTGCAATAATTATTAAAATACACAGTTGGAGCAGTAGAGTGAAACAAGCATATTCTCATATTCTGGGACTGAGAGACTGGAGAGGCCTGTGTGGAGCTACATATTAACTGTCTTATCTTTTGAAGTGTAACCAAAGAAATGATGTATAATGATTTTCCATTTTCTACAAGTATTAAATGAAATGAGTCATCCTTAATTATCAAGTTGAAAGACGTATGATTGAAATATGATTGAGAACTGATAATTAAAATAAAAAACATTTAGGTTTAAAAATTCTCAATCAGCTATATATGAAAGAGATATAATGTTGATCATTTGTGATGTATGAATAAAAGGAATGAAGTGATGGTTTTGTAACTGTTTTAAAGTAAATGCAGAAAGCTGAGAATAGAATGTGTAAGACTGTGTAAAGTTTAAGTCTGAGCAGATTAGGGAGAGAACTGTAGGATGACTAGGAGTGACGAGAGCCAGCTGCATGCTGACAGCAAATCTTTTGAAGACCAACGCAAGGAAGGGAGGATGAGTCTACAGCCAGCTGCGTAGCTATTACTGGAATCTTCAAGGCCAAAAAACTGCACCAGATGACCATGACTAAGTATTGAGCAATAACGTACTGGGCAAAAGTATGTTGCGCGATAACTGAGAAGACTAACAAAGGGCTGACCAGTGAGAGCATCTGCACTATAAAAGCAATGCTAAAAAAGGGAACTGCGGTTGTGTCCTCGCAGCAGACCGGCGAACAAGATCGGACGGAGAAAAGACGCTCAGATGAAAAAGGAACAGAGACACAGCCCTGCTGATCGACTGCATTAAAAAGAGGATCAACCCGTGTGGCCTGGAAGGACTGTGTCTCAAAATTAAGAATCTGATTTCATCTACAGCCTTTTTATCCAGACAACAGAAGTTAACTTGATCGGTGAACAGCTGATCGCTCTAAGTTTCAGGCTTCTGGAAGTCCTGAATCAACGTCATTTATGTCTCCGGGGTTTCCTTCAACTGTTCAGCATCTGGAAGCTTCTGTGACGTATGACAACAAAGTTCCTGTTTAACCATCAAAACCTGGAGCATCAGTGCCTATTGTTGAAGCCGTCTCTGCTTCTCCGGGTACGTTGATTTGGGTACAGGTTTCAAAGAGTGAAATAAACACAAGTACAATCTACTTATGTTCGCCTCTGCAGAGTGAGAGATGGAGAGCCAAGCAGCTGCAAACCCAACTCTAATCAACTCTTGCTTTCAGCTCATTTTATTCAGTCTCAAGGGTGTGTTCAACATATAGATATATCATGTCACACATGTATAACATAACATAACAGTCCCTTAGGTCCAAATAAGGAATACTTCTGATTGTAACATGCAACTCATCCTCCCCTGTCTCTGGCCTTCCCTGTCCTCTTCTAATTTATGACCTTGCACTCTATGCTTCTCACTCCCTATGTTTTCACTCCCCTAGGCCCCTTCTATGCTTCACTCCCTAAGCTTGACCCCCCTATTTCCACACATTCCAGTTACACACATAGATAGTTTATATTACACACATAGATAGTTTATATTCTACACTATCCACTTAGAGGAAGAAAAATGAAGATTAAGTCATATTAAGTTTCAGCATCAGAGTAACACAGGTTGAGTTGATTGATTCATTTCTATTATTGAAATTATTATGTGTTCCTGAATTTAAGCTGTTACTGACCCCTGCGTAAGCGTTACTAATTAAAGAAAGCATATAAAATTCTAGTTAAATTGTGGACATTCACTTAATTGAGTCACCTTATTTTTGGTTTTTCATTGGTGATAGAAAGTCTTGTTGCCTGTTTCTAAGACATTTTAGGAGGTTTTTATAGGTTGCCTTAGCCAAATTTGTTAAAACAGTGCCCTTGGGGCTCGTGCCAAGCCACTAAAATTAACCTAGCCCATATATACCTAGAGCCAGTTGTAATATTAGGGAATGAGCAGCCGTGAACAGAAGTGACTGTCGAAGTGTGAATGACTGCTGTGGGCTACTCAGTAGTCCAGACCTCCAGTTGAAGAAGGGCGAGACTTTTGTATGAAGGCTGTTAGAGGTTAGGTGTGTCATTTCCCGACACCAGCTTAAATAGAACTTTCAGTTAACCTGCTTAGTAAGATCTACCAGGTTTAGGGAAGTCCGGACCCGCTGGATGGAGAGATGAATTGAGTAATCCCTTCAGACATAGGGAAGTAGGAGGGAGGGGTTAGCTCATTGGACATCGAAACTATGTATCTAAAATGTAGAATGTAATAAGAATAAGGAAAAGTCATTGAATGACAAAGGTGTGTCCAAATGTTTGACTGGTAGTGGATATATTAATGAAGTAGTGCTCTGTAAGTTGTACTAGTGCACATGTTTACTTCGAGGTGGAGGTGGTACACCTAAAACTCATAAACACGTTAACTCTTTGCGGTCCACTTGTTTAGAGCTTGTAGTGAGCTGTGGGTATTTGTCTCTTGTGGGATGAGATCAAGCTTTCCCAGTCAAAGGGCAGGGCATTGGACTAACCATTTCAATTTGGCATTTACAGGTCCTTCTCAAAAAATTAGCATATTGTGATAAAGTTCATTATTTTCTAGAAATGTCATGATGAAAATTTAACATTCATATATTTTAGATTCATTGCACACTAACTGAAATATTTCAGGTCTTTTATTGTCTTAATACGGATGATTTTGGCATACAGCTCATGAAAACCCAAAATTCCTATCTCACAAAATTAGCATATTATTAAAAGGGTCTCTAAACGAGCTATGAACCTAATCATCTGAATCAACGAGTTAACTCTAAACACTTGCAAAAGATTCCTGAGGCCTTTAAAACTCCCAGCCTGGTTCATCACTCAAAACCCCAATCATGGGTAAGACTGCCGACCTGACTGCTGTCCAGAAGGCCACTATTGACACCCTCAAGCAAGAGGGTAAGACACAGAAAGAAATTTCTGAACGAATTGGCTGTTCCCAGAGTGCTGTATCAAGGCACCTCAGTGGGAAGTCTGTGGGAAGGAAAAAGTGTGGCAGAAAACGCTGCACAACAGGAAGAGGTGACCGGACCCTGAGGAAGATTATGGAGAAGGGCCGATTCCAGACCTTGGGGGACCTGCGGAAACAGTGGACTGAGTCTGGAGTAGAAACATCCAGAGCCACCGTGCACAGGCGTGTGCAGGAAATGGGCTACAGGTGCCGCATTCCCCAGGTCAAGCCACTTTTGAACCAGAAACAGCGGCAGAAGCGCCTGACCTGGGATACAGAGAAGCAGCACTGGACTGTTGCTCAGTGGTCCAAAGTACTTTTTTCGGATGAAAGCAAATTCTGCATGTCATTCGGAAATCAATGTGCCAGAGTCTGGAGGAAGACTGGGGAGAAGGAAATGCCGGAAGTCCAGTGTCAAGTACCCACAGTCAGTGATGGTCTGGGGTGCCGTGTCAGCTGCTGGTGTTGGTCCACTGTGTTTTATCAAGGGCAGGGTCAATGCAGCTAGCTATCAGGAGATTTTGGAGCACTTCATGCTTCCATCTGCTGAAAAGCTTTATGGAGATGAAGATTTCCTTTTTCAGCACGACCTGGCACCTGCTCACAGTGCCAAAACCACTGGTAAATGGTTTACTGACCAGGGTATCACTGTGCTCAATTGGCCTGCCAACTCTCCCGACCTGAACCCCATAGAGAATCTGTGGGATATTGTGAAGAGAACGTTGAGAGACTCAAGACCCAACACTCTGGATGAGCTAAAGGCCGCTATCGAAGCATCCTGGGCCTCCATAAGACCTCAGCAGTGCCACAGGCTGATTGCCTCCATGCCACGCCGCATTGAAGCAGTCATTTCTGCCAAAGGATTCCCGACCAAGTATTGAGTGCATAACTGTACATGATTATTTGAAGGTTGACATTGTTTGTATTAAAAACACTCTTCTTTTATTGGTCGGATGAAATATGCTAATTTTGTGAGATAGAAATTTTGGGTTTTCATGAGCTGTATGCCAAAATCATCTGTATTAAGACAATAAAAGACCTGAAATATTTCAGTTAGTGTGCAATGAATCTAAAATATATGAATGTTACATTTTCATCATTACATTATAGAAAATAATTAACTTTATCACAATATGCTAATTGTTTGAGAAGGACCTGTATAGTCCAACCTTGGAAACCATCCAATGAGGTTGAATTAAAATAATTGTGCAGAGCAGAGTGCGCCAAAATCCCTCTACAGTAATGTAGTAGACTCAAGGTTTACACAACTTGATGGTGCTGCCATGGGTGGCACAACCAATTGCAAGGTTTAGAAGGCAATTACTTTTTCACATAGAGCCAAGTTTGTTTGGGTAGATTTTTTCCATTGCTAATTGAAATTATCATTTTAAAACAGTTTTTTATATTTATCTTTGTTTCTTTGTCTGATATTAAGATTTGTTTAATAGTCTGAAACATTAAGTGTAATAAAAAAAGACTCATGTGTCATATTGCTTTGCAGTGCTCTGCTAGAAAGCATTTCACACTTGGATTCTTGTGGATCTAAGTTGGATGTCATTTGTGAAAGCATTAAAAGAAAAGTGATTATTTAGAATAAAATTATTAAGAAGTTGGAAACTTAGTGAAAACTTATGTTGCTTTAAAGCTCTTCTAGCTAACCTTTGCAATGCGTCACTCATTTTCTGTTACTTGGTATGTAAGTTCTTCCAACAATGTTTAAATTCCTCTGTGGATTGTGACTGTCTCTTCTGTGTTACATATTGAACTGGGATATACAGCGTATTTATATTTTCTGCACAACCTTTTGTTCCTCTCTTAGCTGTAATGATTGAGGTCATTGATATTCATTTATTGATTCAAAATTAATTTTTCACAAATCAGAGCTCATTTGGTGTACTGCACTCTGCACTAGGGCTCAGCTGTGGGGAAATGAAGTCCTTTGGATAAATGATCAAGACCCTGGATTTAATATAAAGTAGGTCTGCTTGCTGTAAATCCAACATTATGCCACTAGTACGCCTTAGCATGTGTATGTGTGTCCAGTGCTTACTGTGACCTGCATTCCTATACAGGTCCTTCTCAAAATATTAGCATATTGTGATAAAGTTCATTATTTTCCATAATGTCATGATGAAAATTTAACATTCATATATTTTAGATTCATTGCACAATAACTGAAATATTTCAGGTCTTTTATTGTCTTAATACAGATGATTTTGGCATAAAGCTCATGAAAACCCAAAATTCCTATCTCACAAAATTAGCATATTTCATCCAACCAATAAAAGAAAAGTGTTTTTAATACAAAAAACGTCAACCTTCAAATAATCATGTACAGTTATGCACTCAATACTTGGTCAGGATTCCTTTTGCAGAAATGACTGCTTCAATGCGGCGTGGCATGGAGGCAGATGGAAGCATGAAGTGCTCCAAAATCTCGTTATAGCTAGCTGCATGGACCCTGCCCTTGATAAAACACAGTGGACCAACACCAGCAGCTGACACGGCACCCCAGACCATCACTGACTGTGGGTACTTGACACTGGACTTCTGGCATTTTGGCATTTCCTTCTCCCCAGTCTTCCTCCAGACTCTGGCACCTTGATTTCCGAATGACATGCAGAATTTGCTTTCATCCGAAAAAAGTACTTTGGACCACTGAGCAACAGTCCAGTGCTGCTTCTCTGTAGCCAAGGTCAGGCGTTTCTGCCGCTGTTTCTGGTTCAAAAGTGGCTTGACCTGGGGAATGCGGCACCTGTAGCCCATTTCCTGCACACGCCTGTGCACGGTGGCTCTGGATGTTTCTACTCCAGACTCAGTCCACTGCTTCTGCAGGTCCCCCAAAGTCTGGAATCGGCCCTTCTCCACAATCTTCCTCAGGGTCCGGTCACCTCTTCTCGTTGTGCAGCGTTTTCTGCCACACTTTTTCCTTCCCACTGAGGTGCCTTGATACAGCACTCTGGGAACAGCCTATTCGTTCAGAAATTTATTTCTGTGTCTTACCCTCTTGCTTGAGGGTGTCAATAGTGGCCTTCTGGACAGCAGTCAGGTCGGCAGTCTTACCCATGATTGGGGTTTTGAGTGATGAACCAGGCTGGGAGTTTTAAAGGCCTCAGGAATCTTTTGCAGGTGTTTAGAGTTAACTCGTTGATTCAGATGATTAGGTTCATAGCTCGTTTAGAGACACTTTTAATGATATGCTAATTTTGTGAGATATGAATTTTGGGTTTTCATGAGTTGTATGCCAAAATCATCTGTATTAAGACAATAAAATACCTGAAATATTTCAGTTAGTGTGCAAAGAATCTAAAATATATGAATGTTTAATTTTCATCATGACATTATGGAAAATAATTAACTTTATCACAATATGCTAATATTTTGAGAAGGACCTGTATGGCCCTACTTTCTGTAGCTGGTACTTTGAAAAACAAAGACTTTCAGCTTTTTTTCACTGACCAAGTGGGAGTTTACAACTGTTTGAATGAGAATAAACCTAACACTGAGACTTCAGTGTAATGGAAAACCTTATTTTAATCTGACTTGTTTTACAAAATGGAAGCAAGATAGTTCATTACAGAAATCTCTGGGTAAATGCGTTCATAGTGAAAAAGAATGACAGCTTATATGTTCTATAACAGTAGACTAGTTAATAATGTCTCATTCACAGAGTAGGGCTGAACAGTTTACAGTGTGTGCTATGAGGAACATTGACGTGAGAACTTACTGCACAGTGCAAAAAGAAGTCAGGTTGAGAGGATAGTAAAAGCACTCCTAGACTGATGGTTTGCAAAATCGGTAGAAAGCTCCCACCTGCCTACTCAGGCCAGCCGGCAGTAAAGCTTTCAGCCTTGTTGGATATAAGCATATCTGCAATAACTATCTTCAGCGGCAAGGAGCTGGCCAAGTTAAATACGTTCCAGTTTGTAGCGGATTATTAACTGCAGGGGTGGGACATTAATAGCAAAATTTAAAAACTGAAATAGCTCTTTGTGACATTGAACCAGTGATGGTACAACATTTTAGTGGAAATAGATGCTCTTTTGCATCATGCTGCTCCTACACTGCACGGTGATTCAGCTGCTAACACTGTTGCCTTACAGCAAGAAGGTCCTGGGTTCAACTATCAGCCGGGAGTCTTTCTGCATGGAGTTTGCATGTTCTCCCCGTGCATGCGTGGGTTCTCTCCGGGAACTCCGGCTTCCTCCCTCAGTCCAAAAACACGACTGTTAGGTTAATTGGTCTCTCTATATTGCCCTTAGGTGTGAATGGGTGTGTGCATGGCTGTTTGTCTTGTGTGTGTCTGTGTTGCCCTGTGATGGACTGGCAACCTGTCAAGGGTGTGTTTGTCTGGTTGCGGGGACATGGTGGGGGCCGCTGGCCCCAGTCCATGCCACCGGCCGGGGACATCTTGCTGGGTAAGTTTGTCCCATCTTGGGTTGGGGTCGGGGGTCCGTTGTGGGTACGGTGCTCGGTGGTGTCTGCTCTGTTGCGCTTGTGGGCGGAGGCTGGGATAGCATTGTGGGGGGCCCTTGCCTTGCCATCGCAGCGCTCTGTATGGTGGAGGGCAGGATGCTGCGGGGTGCCTGGAGCGGGGCCGTGTATGGAGCTTGCGTTTTGTGGATGTGTCTTCATCGGCTTTTTGGAGGTGGAGCTCATCTGTGTGGGTGTGCCCCTGTGGGGAGAGTATTCAAGCCATTAGGTTTTGGGGGCATGTGTCCGATATCTGTGTCCTGGTTGGGAGTGGCCCTGTGGGAAAATTCCTTTTGGGGTTCGTGGGATGTGGAGGGCCCATGGGGTTGAAATTGGAATTCATTGGGGCATTGGGACTGTTTCATCCTGGGACGGCTCTGGTTGGCAGGCTCGTTTGGACCAGGTAGACACCTTTTTTGTTTGTGGCCCCCTCTCCGGATGTGGACGGGAGTCGTTGGGGGCTGGGGTCGAAGCAGGGGGTTGGGGTCTGGACTGGGGTCGTTTGGGTTCGGGCAGTGTCAGCACTATTCTTAGCTGGTTCTGGGGCAGTCTGTCTGTCTCCGGAAGGGGACCACCTCCTGGGTCCAGGGGCTGGTTTCCCCTCTGTGGTATCGATACCTGGACCTGGGACTGTGGAGTATGTATGGGGACCTGGTGGCTGGCGCCCTGAGCCCCCTGGCACTGTCCAGCCTCTGCTTGGGGTGCCCCAGGGTCTTGGGTCTCTGGGTCCATGGCTGGATCTGCTCCGGGGTAGACGGCTGCCAGCCGGGCCTGTGGGCTCATCGCTGCAGCTCCGTGGGGCTTCTGCACTGTGGCTGCTGGGTTGTTCCCCTAGAGCTCTCCTTTGCTGTGGGGGTCGCAGTAGTCCCGGCTATTGCATATTTTTAAACAGAAACCTTATACACATAGGCACACACACACACACTTACACCCATAGGTGTTTACAGATACACAGATGTTCTATATTGAGACACAGTTACCGCCAAATACATCTTGCAATAGTAACTTATTAGCTCTCTACATTCCTGTTGTGCTGTTGTATATGTTTCTGCAGGTGTTGAAGCAGTCTTCCAGTATGTTGTCTTCCTTCATTCTCTCTATTTTTTTTCTCCTTCTCTCCCTTTTTCCTTTTTGCCCAACCTCTTTCTTTTTCTTGCATTTTTTTCTTTTCGTTTCCGTCTCTGTGTCTATTGCAATGGAAATAATTCCAAAGCAGTTTCTAATAACAGTTTTTTTTATGTATATATATATATATATCTGTATATCAAGCGGAACATTATAGCGTTAGCCGTAATGCTCCACTTGTTAAAGTAAATCTATTGGGCTTCTTCTCTACTCTGCTAGATGGGACACATTAAAAAAAGATTCAACTCATAGAACAGGCCAGATGCTGATAAAATCCAGAAAATGTGGTCACAAAATGATGATCAGTTGGACTAATTTAAGAAACAAAGAGGTTCAAACCCGACAAACAGAACAAGTAATCATTGGAAGAGCAATCCTTAGTTTGTGGGTTTGAAAGAATGTCAAAAAGGGCTTCACCTCATTACTGTGTAGAGCAGTAGTAACTGGTGTGGATTGGAAGATGGTCAAAGGTTGCTAGTTTCATTCCATCTTATTCCCTTCCACGTGTCTGGGTAAGACACTGAACCCCACTTTACCTACTGACACTGTATGGGGCAGTATGAATAGGTTAATGTGAACTGCTTTGAATTGTCAGTGCTGAAACTAAACTAGAAGCTAATCATTTGTTTTTCCCTGTATTCCTGTATTTCCCTGTTTCCCTGTGTGTGTGCAGCGCTATGTAGACGGTGGAATCAGTGATAACCTGCCGCAGTCGGAGCTGAAGAACACTATCACCATCTCTCCCTTCTCTGGTGAAAGCGATATCTGTCCTCGGGATAACTCCACCAGCTTCCATGAGTTGCGCTTCACCAACACCAGCATCCAGATGAACATAGGGAACCTGTACCGCCTCAGCAAAGCTCTATTTCCCCCAGAACCCAAGGTAGATAACAATCACTTTTTACAGGCATGTTCCGCTGTTCATTGTTTAGTTTGACCACACTCACACTTAATGATTTTACTGTGATACAGCTGAAAACAACTTGAAAAGATGCTACCTTTGCTGCCCCCAGGTGGTCACACAAAACTGGCTCATTCATATTTCAACATTTAACTTGACACTTCGTAAATGCACAAACAGCAGCGGACAACTTAACATTTGTGGTCCTTTTAGGTTCCTGTTTAAAAAGAAATAATACTACTTTTAGTGCTTGTAAGGTTAGTGATTATTTTCCAGCCTTTCTTTCCCTTTTATAACAGAGTAACAATGCAGCAGAACTCGGAGGTGGAAATCACCTTGTTTCCCACATTAAGATTTAGATCAGAGGTCACGTATTAGCGGACCAGGGTCTGGATCCGCATCCACATGCCGTTCAATCCGGACCCAACCTGATTTTAAACATTTATATATTACTGCATGTTGTCCAACAATGTCTAATTTCACTTGCGTTGCATCTTGTGTTAATATGGTATAGCCCTGCGGAGCGTCTGGCCCGGGGCTGCACATGATGCAAATCAGGCAATGAGCTGTTTCAGTCAGGGCTGCTGCTGCTACCCTAACCGCAAAGCATTTTCTCATTTACTATGTAAATATAAACATTTTATTCCTGCCAGCTGCCACGTCTGACTTTTGAACAGGCGCGACGGACAGTTATGTAGGTTAGCGACATTCTGGTCCACACTCCATGCCAGCTGGTGGCAGTAATGCACCACATCGTTGTATGTCAACCCCCTGAAAAAGACAAAGAAGAAGCTATGCGGGTTGCTAAGTTACTGGGAGCTTGCTGATAGTACAATGACTTTGTGGTGCACAGATGAGTGAGTAAAAGAAAATGGCTTCATCCAAAGTACGTAAAGTGGACTGGTAAAATCACACATTTAAAGATGAATGGACAGAAGCATACAGTCTCTTACAGCACAACAGTGAGCATACGAGTGTTCACTGTTAGTACAGTGGATTTTGGAAAACACAAAAATCCTTTAATTAACTGAAATGTTCAAAGATTGCATGGAAGCTGTGGGAGAAACACTTTAAGATGGAAAAGAAGGACAACAACTTAAGGAAAAGGTTAAACAAATTACCATGCCTGCCACAAGCACAACAAGGAGAGCAGAATTATACCAAGTTGCACAGACTCATCTCAAGTGTGCCATTCGAAGTCTGTTTAATATTAGTGTTTAAATTGGGTTGCTCTTTTCTGTTCAGCATATGATTTCATGGGGATATGAATAATTGATCAGTAGTTTAAAAACCTGTAGCGTGTTTGGATGAGGGAGGACGTGAACCTCCTATTATTTTAATTGAGGAGCCCTGATTTAGATATATCAAAGAGTCTCTGGGATCACTCAGATTTTCCTTATTTGAAATTCAGAACATCAGAGTTTCCAGTTTCTGTTGAGTGCATTATTGTGGCAGATTTTCAAGGACATTACACATGTAATGTCCAAAATATTCATTTCCACAGTTAATACAGGGCCTGATCAGTGGTTTCCGGAGGTAACTAAAGCTCCTCCTTTGGTCAAAAAATAATTACTATTCAACTGGAGAAAGTCATGTCACATCTACACATTGATTTGTTCTATGGATCTAGCCAATGCTAGAATAGGTTCATAGTCTTTTGGTGACATAGTAATCTAGAGCTATGGTCTGCATAGTATTGGTAACTTATCTTGTTGTTTGTTATGATCTGAGCTAGGGGGAGCATGGAGATGACGAAAAGGAGGGCCCTAAAATGGAACCTTGAGGAATACCACTGGTGATTTTTGTGGTGTTCTATGTAAAGTTTCCTACTGACACAAAAAAGTCCTTTTCCTTCAGTTTAGACTCAAACCAGTCAAGTGCTGTACCAGTAAGACCGATCCAGTTTTCCAGGTGCTCCAGTAATATGCTGTGGTCAACAGTGTCAAATGAGGCCCATTAACACCAACACTGTGGTTCTTGCACAGTCCCCATTTATGTCGATGCCATTGAAAACCTTGATAAGGGCAGTCTTGGTCCAGTGGCGAACATGAAAACCTGACTGGAAATTGTTAAATCAGTTGGTCATTTGAACATTTTTAATGGCTGAATAATGAGCAAGATTATAAAACAAGAACTTGTCCGACTTTTTGTTTTTCAACAGCGGTTTGATAATTGCTGTTTTTAAGGCCTGGAGGAAAACATCTAACAAAAGGAATACATTTATTATTTGAATCAAATCAAATCAAACTGGATTCTCAGTAAATAAGTTGGCAAATTCAATGCAAGCCCTGGTATTGTGGAGTTATAATGCTGCAGACACAGAAGGGTTTATTAACCTGTCGACCGTGTCAAACAAGACACGAGCATGTTTGTTAATGATTTCAGAAAAAAAAGATTATCTTGTATTTTTCAGTTGTAGATTATATCTGTGAAGTCTGTCTTCATAGGTGTCATAGTGAACCTTTCATCACCCCTGCTCTGATTTGGAGCCTTTCTCCAGGGATATTTCTTTTTACCACCTTGTTGGAATCAAAGATGTCTGAAATTTTAGAATGGAAGTTATCTACCAGCTAATCTACTGAGTTACAGGAAAGGTGGAAATGGAAGAGTAAACCTGGTTAAAGGTTTCAGTTGCATTGTCCTTAAAACTGCATTTGCTTATAATATCTCTTTTGCTAATTTAATCAGTATAAATGATGCTTTCGGACAGAAAACGTGACAGATAAGGCAACATCAGTTACAGAGACATTGAAAATGTTAAGACCCCTAGTGATGAAGACGTCCAAGGCCCTGTCCCAATACCCACACTACACCCTCTATGAAGTGTTTACTTTGTACAAGTGCGTGTAGGGGTTGAAGTGCGCAGGTTACAAGCATGCAAAATTGGAGAATTGGGACAGTAGGGGTTACGTCATCGACTTGCACCTCTGCACTGTAATTGCAACATCAAAAAGCGCAGGAACCAGCGCTGTTTTCACAGTCTTGCTGCTAAAAAAACTATTTAAAACTGCAACAAGCAATTGTTTTGAGGAGAATAAAGTGCAGGAAGTGAAGGAGGCTTATACACCAGACTCTTGGTGCGCCAGTGTTTGTTTGAAAGGTAACTTCAGTGTTATGACCTACTGACTGCCCAGACTCACTCTGAACCCAGTGGTATCTTACAATGTTGAGCCTGGAAAACCAGTAAAAGAAATATTTGTTGGCTTGCTGTCTAAAGTTTACGTAGTTCTTATTATTCTGACTCGATGGCTGGTTACGTTGACGGTTGTGGGTAATATACTTCGGCGAAGCCCGCATTGAGGGCACAAAGGGAGGGGGGGGCTAAGGACCACTCTGGAGAATTGGGACACACTACGCACTCGAACCCATCAGTGGGAACGCGCAATTCAGGGACACAAGGGTGGAAGTGCGAGTATTGGGACAAGGCCCAAATATTCCCCATTTGTGTGTTGGCTGTTTAACATGTTGAGTCAAACCAACATTTTTAAGTGTATCACATAGTTCTTTTGCCCTTCTGTCTTGGGTGTTGTCAGCATGGATGTTGAAGTCTCCCACATTGAGTAAACAGTTGTAATCATGTCACAGATAGTAGGTAATTAAAATCTGTTTGGTTTTTTTGGGATTTCGGAGGCATTTAAACCTGAAACATGACTTGACCCTTTACCTGGACAGCCAGATATTCAAATGATTCAAACTTGCCACAGAACACCTTTTTACACTTCAGTGAGTCATGAAACAAAGTGGCAACTACTCCTTCTCATTCCTTGTATTCTCTGCTCTTACAGAGAAAACAGGCTAAACCTCAGCCAATAGCTATTGCCCCTTTTCTATAGTACCTGCTCAACGTGGTTTGTATTGAGCTGGTTTGAATAAATGAAAAGCCTAAAAAGCGAGTAGAGCCATGCTGAAGTGCGCTGAGTATACAGGTCCTTCTCAAAATATTAGCATATTGTGATAAAGTTTATTATTTTCCATAATGTCATGATAAAAATTTAACATTCATATATTTTAGATTCATTGCACACTAACTGAAATATTTCAGGTCTTTTATTGTCTTAATACGGATGATTTTGGCATACAGCTCATGAAAACCCAAAATTCCTATCTCACAAAATTAGCATATCATTAAAAGCGTCTCTAAACGAGCTATGAACCTAATCATCTGAATCAACGAGTTAACTCTAAACACCTGCAAAAGATTCCTGGGGCCTTTAAAACTCCCATCCAGGGTTCATCACTCAAAACCCCAATCATGGGTAAGACTGCCGACCTGACTGCTGTCCAGAAGGCCACTATTGACATCCTCAAGCAAGAGGGTAAGACACAAAAAGAAATTTCTGAACGAATAGGCTGTTCCTAGAGTGCTGTATCAAGACACCTCAGTGGGAAGTCTGTGGGAAGGAAAAAGTGTGGCAGAAAACGATGCACAACGAGAAGAGGTGACCGGACCCTGAGGAAGATTTTGGAGAAGGACCGATTCCAGACCTTGGGGGACCTGCGGAAGCAGTGGACTGAGTCTGGAGTAGAAACATCCAGAGCCACCGTGCACAGGCGTGTGCAGGAAATGGGCTACAGGTGCCGCATTCCCCAGACCTGGGCTACAGAGAAGCAGCACTGGACTGTTGCTCAGTGGTCCAAAGTACGTTTTTCAGATGAAAGCAAATTCTGCATGTCATTCGGAAATCAAGGTGCCAGAGACTGGAGGAAGACTGGGGAGAAGGAATGCCAAAATGCCAGAAGTCCAGTGTCAAGTACCCACAGTCAGTGATGGTCTGGGGTGCCGTGTCAGTTGCTGGTGTTGGTCCACTGTGTTTTATCAAGGGCAGGGTCAATGCAGCTAGCTATCAGGAGATTTTGGAGCACTTCATGCTTCCATCTGCTGAAAAGCTTTATGGAGATGAAGATTTCATTTTTCGGCACGACCTGGCACCTGCTCACAGTGCCAAAACCACTGGTAAATGGTTTACTGACCATGGTATCACTGTGCTCAATTGGCCTGCCAACTCTCCTGACCTAAACCCCATAGAGAATCTGTGGGATATTGTGAAGAGAACGTTGAGAGACTCAAGACCCAACACTCTGGATGAGCTAAAGGCCGCTATCGAAGCATCCTGGGCCTCCATAAGACCTCAGCAGTGCCACAGGCTGATTGCCTCCATGCCACGCCGCATTGAAGCAGTCATTTCTGCAAAAGGATTCCCGACCAAGTATTGAGTGCATAACTGTACATGATTATTTGAAGGTTGACGTTTTTTGTATTAAAAACACTTTTCTTTTATTGGTCGGATGAAATATGCTAATTTTGTGAGATAGGAATTTTGGGTTTTCATGAGCTGTATGCCAAAATCATCCGTATTAAGACAATAAAAGACCTGAAATATTTCAGTTAGTGTGCAATGAATCTAAAGTATATGAATTTTAAATTTTCATCATGACATTATGGAAAATAATGAACTTTATCACAATATGCTAATATTTTGAGAAGGACCTGTACACTAGTGAAAAAGAGGCATTAGTAGCGGTTGCATGGAACCTTTGCTATTTTTAGTACATGCTTGCTTGCTGTTCCAAGCAAGTCAATCTATTCTGAAAATGCAACTTCAGAACACTGTCGGTCACTGATTGGGAAGGGGGCGGTGTCACTAGTCACAGCATATTTTAATAACTGATATCTTCTACCGTTACATTGTTCTATGATGGTCTTATTGTGTATATGACTAAAATAGCAAGCTAGGTTTATGTAGCATTAGCATACCCTCACATGTCCTCTAGCTTCTGTCCTTCACTTTGATACTGCTCCATAGCCTCCCTCTCTCTCCTGTACTTATTCAAAGTATTTTGTCTTGCTGCGTGCAGCCTTCTCTGGCTCTCGTCTTTCACTCTGAGTATGATAAAAGTCATAGACTGAGCAGCAGTCAAGACTGTCATTGTGTCTGTTTGACATACAAATGCCAGATTTAAAAACATCACGTTACTTTTTTGGACGGTGGGGCCATGTTAGGTATTATTTAGTCAACTCAGAGGTAAGAACGATACAGTCAGAGTTACTTGCAGCAAGGGTAGCCCACTTTGCAGTGAAACTACAAAGTTTTGACACCCTATCTCTTTATTTATATACACAATTCAACAGACAGTTCAGACAGGGTGTATGTGTGTGAGACAGAAAGGAGGCTGGTTCACACAGAGATAACAATGATCTCACACACACAGGGAGGAAGGCATAGTGCAGGTGCCTTGCAACACAAAGTTTTTACATGAGTGATAACAAGTTTTTGCACCCATCCAACAGTCCCTCCTTTTATCACAAGTAAAAACATTTAATATAAAAACGAGTAAGAAAAATACTCTGTATGAGCGAAAACCCACGGACGGTAAACAGATTATATTTTGTGGGAAATACTCATACGGCCCCGCCGCCCTCGGCGACCATTAAAAGTTAAATGTTGATTAATACTTGAAATCATAAAAATAAAAGAATAATACTTGAAATCATAAAAATAAAAGAATTAAAAAATCTGCCCTGTTTATGTCATCATTGTACTTTTTCTCATTTTACTTAAGCAACAACTTCTTTCGATTTTCTGCTGTAAGGTCATTTTATGAAATACAATGTATGAGTACACTCAGGCTTTTGATGTGATTTATTTACAACATGTCATCATAATTGTCCCCTTCATTTTTGTGCATTTCCATCTGGTTCAGTGTTGCATATGCCACCGTGACTAACTGAGTTACTATTCTTTGTACCATGCATTTGCAACATGGGATAATACATATTGACAGGAGACACAGAAGGCCCATGCATGCTATTACTGCAACTAAGAGAACCTTAAACAGATTTATCCATCCCCCTGTGAGCATCCAATCTAACCAAGAAGAGTTAGGATCTGGGTGGTCATGTGCCATGACATTTTGCAGATTCCGTAGGTTGTTTAATGCTCCTGTTATGTTTGCAGAGTGTATATTATCTGGGATATATTTGTGTTATTCAATAGAACACAAACGCCCCCCGTTGATGCTGTTAGAATATCCAAAGCCATGCGGTTCTGAATTATCATGGCTCACATAGCGCTCATTTCTGTGTTTTGACCCTCTTCTACTATTATGGAGTTATTTAGAAACAATCCAAATCGATAACTTAAAGTTTCCACGCACAGCAGTAATTTGCCCACACCTAACCAGGGTAAGGGAGATAATAATGTTTTATCATCTTTAGACCAAAGTTTAAATTCATCTGGGACATTAGTTCCCCAAATGGGGTCATGTGATTTAACATCTATTTCCCTTTTTTATCTCCTATGTGGTATAACTATAGTCTGCTTACTAAGTACCACTGTGTGATCTGATGTGAAAACTGGGGCACATACACCATACCAACTGGGTGGAAGTACATAAGCATTATTATCACATAACCATGCCACCCCTTCTATCCAGTATGTGCCGTTTCCGGGATTATTCCTGTAAGTGTAGAAGTAGTTACATTTCGTAGTATTCCCTACAAAATGAGTATGATTCCCTGTAATATTTTGTCTTATGCAGTGTCGATGGTTTCCGGGGTCTGTTACATATGCTTTGAATGGTTCTGATTTCCCTGTAATGTTGAGAGGTTGCCATTGTTTTCTGTCGCAAGTGCAGTTTTCTGGGTCACAACTGTAATTTAATCTCTGGTTACTGAAAGATTGGTCTGGCATAAGAAATAACTTTTTATTTGTATATCCTATCAGGCCCATTGATATGACGCAACTTGTCTCGGTGAGGTTTATAGCTTTGACATATATGGTGGGGCCTTGGGAATGCACGGGCATTATAGAACACACATAACAATCAGTTTTATTTTGAGTTTTAGCTGTGTCATACACATAACGATACCAGTAATTTTGCAGAAATGGGTGTGTGTCATGTCCTTCCGTCAGTGTTCTGAGATGGGTCCCGTCTGATGTCCATCTCTTCTGGTTCGGTATCACCTCCTGGGGATCCTGCTTTAGATAGAGAAAGAGTCCTGCTACCAGAATTAAGCTCAGGCTTATCAGTCCTGTCCACATGTTACAGAGAGCCATTTTATAATTGGGCACAGATCAGCTGTTTTCTTCACCGGTTTGAGACGCTGGGCCATATGGGTCCTCCAACTCCTTTGAACCCGGACTTCCTCTGCTACCCCGTCGGTTGGTTTGGCTCCTGTAACGGCAAAACTGGCTTACAGTGGCTTTTATGGATCCAGGAAGGCCTCTCTGCTATTTTCAGAGCTGTGGGCATTGTCAGGAGCACTTGAAACGGCCCTTTCCACCAAGGAGTGCTCCAATCCTTCCGGTGGAGTGTCTTAATCAGGACCAGGTCTCCAGGCCTCAGGTCATTCTGTGGGATAGGAGCAGAGATTATCGGCAGACCACTGGACATTTGTTCTTCTTTTGTCTGCAACATTTTATTCATCCACTCAGCTAATGAAGTTTCCTGTTGTGCTTTCTCTATTTCATTCATGTCAGAGGGCAGAGAAAACAGTCCGCCATGTACTATTTCTTTGAGAATACAAATTCACATCAGCAACTTGGTGCCACGTGATCTCAGGCTCAGAACACAGTGGGTGGAGCCATACAATGATGTACAGTAGGTGGCAAATGGAGTAAGACCAGTTTGATTTGGAGTTATTCTCATCCATAATTTAACCAGGGTTAGGCATTCGGGTCATGGCCTCCCTGTTTCTTCCATTGTTTTCCTTAATCTTTAACTGAAACCCTAATGCATTAGAACTTAGCTCTATTAATTTATTTACAAAATGAGTTCCATTATCTGACCTTATAATCTGTGGGATACCATATGTGGGGAAAAAATGTGTCACTAGGTTCATCTATTACAACTAGGCAATATTTCTTCCCCCGTGTTTGCAACAAATTATGCATGATCTGCAAAAATTCTTTGCATAGTCAGAAAAATTTATAGTGTAGCATTAATGCTTTACCAGATGTGACATATTCCCCCCTTGACACGTGGGTCTTCCCAATGTATCACTGTAGCCGCTGTGTTGTATAAATGTTTTGGGAGGATTGGTTTATCTTCTATCTGATAGATGTCATCTTTTTTCTGTGCTCCTATCTTTAGCCAGGCCTTTATTTCTGTCTTGGGTGCTGACTGTTGGGCGTCTTTCAGCACGTCTGTGTCTATAAATAGCAGATCTGACATTTTCTCTTTAATAGGTTGAAATGAGTTAGTTCTGTCCCTGATGAAGTTTTAAAACCTCTATTTTGCCAAATCTTAGCATGGTGATGTACTGATCCGAAAACGTATTGGCTGTCTGTGTATATAGTAAGTATTTGTCCCTCATGTAATTCACATGCTCTTACTACAGCATATAATTCTGCTGTTTGGGCTGAGCATGTATTGGGTAGAGATTTAGCTTCTATTATTCTGTCGATGGTTGTTATTGCATAACCAACTCTATTCTTTCCATATTCATCTTTAGATGCTGAGCCATCTACAAACACAACACATGAATCTGGTATAAGGGTTTGAGAAATGTCTTGTCTGGGTTTGGTGTCTTCTTCAACTTTTGCTTTATAAGAATGTGGTTTTCCATCTTCTGCAGTAGGTATTAGAGTACTTGGATTTAAAGGGCACATCTTTTTAGAGTTATGTTTGGCTGTGATAATAATAGCGATGTCAGTGTGATATGCCTTGCATGTAGCGTCAGGTGCTTCTCTTAATATTCCTGACTTCAACATATCTTGTATTACTGGCTTAATACCTTCTTCAGCTTCTGGCTTTAAGGGGTATTGGTGGACTGATAGCCTTTTTTCAGATATTAGTTTTAACCTTGTATGGTGGGAACCCCTTTATAAGCCCTACATCAGTTGATGATTGGGACCACAGTTCAGGTGGGACAGCAGCTAGGGCAGGATGCATGTTGCTCTCTTTGCTCTCAGCTAAGCCCTGTATTTGTCCCTCTGCCTCATCTAAATGTGTCCTTGGATGGACTTTGACTGTCCACGCCAGAGTGAGCTTCCAGATTCCTGTATTAGGATCCACTTTCGACAGTGTCAGTGCTGTTCCTGCAGAGGTTTAAAGCCTCTGTTTTTCCAAATTCTTATTATTCTTTTTTATTATATTTTATATGTCCTTATTACATTTAAAAATGAGATCACTATTTTTGGTAGTTGCTATTATTTTAAATAATGCTTGGTTTAGTTCTTATTAAAAATAAAAATAAAAACTCACTCACTGATGAACACAAAAAATGAAGGATATATTATATCTTATAATCTTACCCAGTTTTATAGATACAACATACAGTTTCAGTCAGCTTTGTATTTAATTCAAGTAACTAAAGTTTGTTTCAACTAACTCAAGTTTTATCTATTTCAGTCCAATCCAGTAATTCTGTTAAGGTTCATTTCATCTTATGTTAAGTTTGAGTCTAATTCAATCATTTTGAACCTGACTGGAAAAAGTCTAAACATCTGTTAAAATCTTTTTGTTTTACCATAGAGAACTGACCTAATATTATTATGGTGCTGTTGAGGACTCTAATTTTTACATAACATGAAACAGACATTTATTTCACAAAAACAGAAAGTCAAACACAGACATTTGGCCACATGAAAGTTTAAATACCCTGTTTGTAAAAGAATTGTGAAAAATTGAAGACGGATCTATGAACTTTCTTATGGTTATCAGTATTTTTAATACAGGTAGAACCTTTGCCATCTTTATATGATTTTTCGGAAAAGATTCTGGAAACCTTATTAAGATATAAATTTGGCAATGATCATCAGAACATCAGACCTTTATTGGCGCTTTTATAGTCCCTCAAAGATGTATTTCAATGAAATCAGTCATTCCCATTCCCACACATTCACACACTACTTACTTATTTCTCTGTCAGAGTAATTTTATTTGCAAAAATTTGAACATAATTTGACTTCTATTATTCTTAAAATGCACATTGTTTCCTCATAACCCCTTTTGTTTCCACTAGGTCTGTTTTGAACGCTTCAATTCTTTTTTTTTTATTCACCAAGAATCAATAAGGTGGTCTTAGTGGGGTCCACCTTAAAGGTATTGTCTGTTGGGTGTCATGTTATCATTGTCAGGTCAGTGAGGTTCATAGGTCAGTCTGAACCTTGGTCATTTGGTCTGTGCTCATAATGTTTCATAGATCCAGCCTATGATTAGTCAGCAAAACTTCCACCTATAGGAGAAAAATGTATTGTTAATAAATGAGCTGCATTTCCTAGGAACACTGTCTTCCTCCTGGATGAGCATCACCTGTTGAAAAACTTTCATCATTGTTTGTTTCACATATTCAATCAGATCTTTATATTATATCAGTAGGTGAAGTTGTTAGTATCTCATGTAGACTGACATATACTGTTGCATTTGAAGAGGATCTCAGATTAAATAAACATAGTTAGAGCTTCAATCCAGGTTCATTTTGTGTCTGCAGACTTTAGCCAATTTCTCTTTTTTTTATACATAAAGAGCAAGATTCAAAACATTTTCAAAAGGCAGATTGTGGCAGAATGTAGACAAAATTGCTTATTGATTGACAAAATAACATTAAAGCACACAATCACCATATTAAAAGGCTCTACTTCTAGAGAATCACTAAACTTCTGGGTTCGGTTTTGGCCCGCGGACCTTGAGTTTGACACATGCAGGGTAGAGTTACAATTTGTTTTTTTTGTTTTTTTCAGACCTTTCAGCAGAGACATGCTTCTGCTGTTTGCAGAAGTTTTATCTTTGTTTTCAGGCAGCTGCATCTCTTTGTCAAGGTCGTTTCACAGAACTGAAATTTAACTTCTTTCAAAGAGGAAAAATCAAGAATGCACACAATCTGAGCCAAATATGGAATTATTTCCCTGTAAAATGAATCTTTTGCATTTTATCATGATATTGTTGGTAGTATAACACCATAGAATGATTTTTAAAGCACCTGTTTCTCACTAATGCTTGCCTACAAAATCTTTTACTCTCAGATTACTTCTTTAACAACATTCTGTTCTCCCTTCTCTAGTCATTGTTCACTGGGTTGTCCAGTTGGACAGTTTCCATGTTGTCCACATTGTCACCTCCTCTTTTAACTTCTTTTACCACGTCCTCTAAAACCATCTCTTAGTCTTTATAATTTGGGGCTACCTTGGTATTCTAAACTGGGATGGGTGGCGGTCCGCCCCCTTTATTTGTTTTCAGTTAAGCTGAAAGTTTTTTCCTGTATAATGAAAATCCGTATTTTTATGCCATCATGTACATATTTCTGTTAAATCAGCGCTTTTTCTCTGTCCCTTCCCCATTGTTCTTTATTATTTTTCTCTTTTTAGTTTTCATTATTTCTAATTTTAGATCCCCTTGTAATTTTAAGACATCCTTTGTATCTAATTTGCCCAAAAACCCATGTTTTTTATTTTTTATTCCATCTATGACAGATCATACCTGCTCCTTTTACATAGTTCTCCATAAACTTTACCTCCCCTTCTAAGTCAATTAGTTTACTTTGTTTCTTCCCCATTATGTTTTATGTTAGTTTAATTGTAGTATAGATGTCCCAGATAAAAGGTCACTGGCATGAGACTTTAAGGAGAGGACATTAACACGCCCTCCTACTGCGACTAATTCGCAGCGGTGTTAATTTTCTGGAATGAAATCCGACCTGAATCTCCAAAGTCACCAGTACGTAGTTTTAATCTGGGCAAAAGAAAACACAGGACTAGCAGAATCCTGCTATGATTCTATTAAAATGCTTAGTCCTCCATACACACACAACACAGTCACACAGTTAGTTTCAGGTACCTTGTAATTTTTCTAAGTTAACTTGGTGTTATTTTATGAGCTCAATTTACTCCGTTCTTTTTACTTTTATAGCGCTTATTCTATTCCCTCGCAGGGAAATAACCCTTAGTCGTTTTATTTGGCCCCCTTCTTGGCGGGGCCCTACCTTAATTTGTCACTATTCCTTTCACGGTGGAATAAAACCATCCCAATGCAGTGTCCTTACCGGCGACGCACTACCAACGACTTTTAAGTACTTTTCTTATTTTATTTATATAGCGCTTTACTCTATTCCCTCGCAGGGGAGTAATCCTCAGTCATTTTCTTTAATCCCCTTCACGGCGGGATTGTACCAAATTTGTCACCATTCCTTTCACGGTGGAATAAAACCATCCGAATGCAGCGTCCTTACCGGCGACGCACTACCAACGACTGTTAAGTACCTTTCCTATGAACTGTATTTTAAAACTGTCTCACCTCGGAGTTGACTTCTTGGTGACTCTCTGGACCCTGTGAGAGTCACCCCGCGCCGAGGAAGGCGATAACCCACTGGCCAGGTGTGAATTCACACACACCGGGACTTTCAGCCACTCCGGCTAATGGAGGCTGTGCAGCGGTGCTTCGCTCGACGTCAGGCTTCCCCCACGGATCCCAGAGTCGCTGTTAAAGCAAAGAGAAATAAGGTTATTGAATTAATCCGGCTACGAAGGACCAATAAATGTTAGGTATTATTTAGTCAACTCAGAGGTAAGAACGATACAGTCAGAGTTACTTGCAGCAAGGGTAGCCCACTTTGCAGTGAAACTACAAAGTATTGACACCCTATCTCTTTATTTATATACACAATTCAACAGACAGTTCAGACAGGGTGTATGTGTGTGAGACAGAAAGGAGGCTGGTTCACACAGAGATAACAATGATCTCACGCACACAGGGAGGAAGGCATAGTGCAGGTGCCTTGCAACACAAAGTTTTTACATGAGTGATAACACGTTTTTGCACCCATCCAACAGGCCATTTGCTGTAAAACTATTTACAGGATATAATATATCACATCATTATAATTAAGAATGGAAATACTTATTTCCAGTACTGTTCAAATGACTAAAGCAAATTCAACAGCAATCCGGAAGTGATTTTGTTTGCATATGCACAAATGAGCTGACGGTATGGATTGTGCTTCTGGGACAGATCGAGTAGTGACACGGCCGACAAATGTGTCCTTCTTTTCCCCAGATTTGAAGGATGGGTCCGGTGTATCCCATGATTCATTGCGGGTCGAAGTAGATCGTTCAAACGGAAGTAGCAAAGGCTGGAGGAGAGAGCAAAGCTGTGAATAAAAATTGGATATATTCCGCATTCTGTGAAACAAAATAAACTTTTATAATGTTTTCAGATGAGAATGTAGTTGTGTAAACCTGAAATATCTGATTGATTTATCAAGATATCGCTTAATTGCTCAAGTGCGCTGACGTGTTCGGAGATGTCCGCTGCCCTAGCAACCGGCTCGCCTCGCCAGCTGTCAGCTGACCGCGCGGTTGAGGTGCGCTAAATTTGAGAGAACAGCTGACTCCCGGCACATTGTTTTCAAACTCCCGCTGGCTTTCCCCAATGGGTGGAAGTTAAACAGATATATTTCAGTCAGATTATATCTGATGTTAAAGTTTGGTTTATTTATTATAATTATAATAATAATAATAATAATTTTTACTATCCTCTACAAATAAACTGATTTAAACTTTGTTCCTAAAGTTAATATGTTAGTGTTTAAGTTGTTAAAAGCTTTACAAATAAATTAAACAAATATTAATTGTCAACTGTGTATTTTATCTACAGTTTTATATCTATGAACACAAAAATTATTTGAAAAATTTTAATGGCTGAATAATGAACAAGATTATAAAGCAAGAACATTTTAAACAAAATTGGATTACAAGCCATTAGCAATATGTAAAAGAGTAAATGAAAACCATGTAGTTATTTACAGTGAAGACAGCAGTATTAACCTTCAGGCTCCACTTGTTCAGCTTTACAGCTCTGTGCTAACACAGTTGCTAGGCAACAAGTAACGCTGAGGTACGGGCAGGGGAAACGCAGACTGACGTAACACCAGCGGCATACTATGCTAATCTGGCATGTTTAGCTAATAGCTACAGGTAGCATCAGTGTTACTGTTTGACCATCATTTGTCTATATTACGCTTCTTATAGTTGTACATTTTACTTGGTGATTGACATCTATCAAGCTCATGAATGCTGCACTGCTCCAGCTCAAAATGCCATAAAGGAAGTTTAATCTGATGTGAAATGTAAATCGACGAATCTGTGGCTATCTTCAAGGACTCGGATGTGTGACACAAAAAACTGAATTTTGGAACTGAAACAAAATTTATACCTGAAAGTGAAAATAGTCAAACGGAATTTTTAATACAACAAAATACATTTTAAAAGCAAATGAATTCCGTTTCAAACCATTAAATTCAGTTTCAAAGCAAACAAATACAATTTGAAAAAAAATTAATTAAGTTTCAAAGCAAACAAATTTAGTTTCAAACCATTAAATTCAGTTTCAGTTTAGTGAAATTAATTTTCAAAACAATGCATTTAATTTCAAATCACGCAAATACAGATTCAACCTGACTACTTCAAATTCAGTTTCTGATGGCACAACTTTCTTCCCATACTGGACTCCCTGTTCATCAGAACGGTTTACACAAGAGGTTGTGTCTGGGCAGATAAAATTACTTTAGGGTAAAACAATTAAAAACAAAATTTATTTCAAATTGTTTTCTTCTGTGGTGTTTAAATGATTGAGCGATAAAGGCTATTGAGCTTAGTGCTACAAATTTGGTTTATAAAGTTGATAACTTGTAAAAAGGCACTTTATTCCTGCAAGATTAATTACATGAGATTCATTCCTTCTATCTGTGTTGTCCCTCCATCTCCTCTCACTAACCTGCATTTATTATGTCCGCATAGTCCTTATAAATATTGTTGTGTTTACAACATAGCTCACTATACTCATGCTGTGAATCGTCCACAGAACGCAGCCAGCGCTTATACACACATTAATATTTATATTTTTATTGGTATTTAAAGGTACATGTAGAACTTAAAAGAGTTGCTAAATAAGCTATGTTCTTTGTGTTTGCTGAACTGCTAATTATGGACATCATCACGTCCTCCGTCAAGACGGCCATCTTGTGAGTCCATAACTCCAGTCAAAAATCAGTCACTGTAAGGAATAATTATCAGAAAATTAGAAAACAATTGTCCAAAAGGTTACTTGATTTCTAATTTGGCAAATTATTCCTAAAATGTTATTTCACTTAAATAATATGTTTTTTACCTTTCTGCTTTGCATTGTGAATTGTGTTTTTTGAACACCTGCACATAGTTGTTCTTAATTAGTTTCAAAGCTAAAAAAAATCTTGGTTCTTAAACTAAGAAAAAAATGTACACTGACCTGTGATATTTCTTGATAATCCCTGATAATCAGGTGGTATCCTGGTAATTTTGATCTCAATTACTAACTTCGTTAACAATTGCACTTGGTACTTATTAATGTTATTTATAGCCAAACCAAACCTATTGTCACTCAGCTTGGAAATGGTTTTTTTCTGGCCTCACGCAGTACATCCCTAGATATTGGGTGTTGGAGTGACTTATACAACACTGCTGGAAAAATAAATCCAGCTAAACATGGCTGAGGCACTTCTGTCCAACAGACACTTGGCTGATGTGTTGGTTTGTTATCCATGACCTCTGTGACCCGATCGTTTCTGGCAGTCTGCTGTCATGTGCTGATGTCGGATCAGGAGTGGAATGATGAAGCTGATTTTGGGCAATATACTGAACTCTCTGACCTGGCTTTTTTTTTTCCAAACAGAAGGTGGTAATTATTTACACTCTATTTCTCTATTGTTTCTCAGTGATTGGCATATTTGTTTAATCTTCAAGATGTGACATTTAATCACCAAATACGAGTTCTTTTTTATGTAGTGGGAAATTACCATACAAGTGCATCTCAATAATTCAGCATATCAATAAAATTGGCTAAGTTTCCCTTTGACTGAAAAATTTGATTTTTTTTCCCCTCCTATTCATAAGATGTATCTAAAACTTAAAACTCCCATTAAGTTTTATTGACGCTTAAAAGCATCAACAAAACCATTTACATTTTTTGCTTTAAGATTATTAAAAATCAGATGTAGCTTTGATGGCTGAAAGCCAATTATCATGTAATCTCTTCATTTATGTTTAGACATTAATTCCGTTGTCAAGAACCTGCAGCACATATATTTTCTTTTTGCCTTAGTTTTTTAGAAATCTAATTGTTAAAAAACAACAAAGTTTACACAAATGAATTGGAATATGTTATTGTCCTTATGACAGAGCAATTAATCCAGTTTGTCAAATTAGATTTTGGTTCTTGGGAAGAAAATGAAAATGATGCACATCCCAAAGAAAACTGGACATGGATTTCAGCTTGTGAACGTGTTGCTTCTCCAGATATTTTACAAAAACAACACATGAGAAGGGGAGTTGAAATATGGATTTCTTTGTACATTATATTCAACATTGAAACAAAATAAGTACAACCTCAAATTAAACAAATATGCCAACAAGGAAAAGTAGTTGCTGCTTCTAAATCTTGGCAAATCATAACTTGGCCCAACATAGTTTTTGCTTCAAACTCAAACTCTTTAGAACTCTTCAAACTAATATATTCTGATGTGGCCGGACACCTTTAATGTCCATATCCTGAAACATAAGACGGATGTTTGTCAGTGCTATAAAAATTGATCTTTAACAAAAAAGTTCAAATACATTGCCTCTATGCAGGTACTCAGAAATAGTACCACCAGCTAAAACAAAGGTGACATAAGATGGAAATGGTAAGATAAGATAAGATAAGATAAGATAAGATAAGATAAGATAAGGTTATTTATATAGCGCTTTTCAGTAACAAGACATTCAAAGCAAAGGTCCAAACTGCACTCAATAAAGACCCACACTGATGTGTTCAAGGTAAACAATACTTAGTGATGTTGCTTTTCCATAGGTCCTGGCAGAGATGTGTCAGAGTGGTTATAAGGATACTCTACGCTTCCTTGAAGAGAACAGTGAGTACATCATTGTTTTGATGTTGTTGGCACAAATCCTATAATCTATATCCCTCTCATTTCTATTCATATTCTAGAATTGCGCCGCTCAAGGTGGCGGCAGGTTGGAGTAGCTCTGTTACTTTTGATTCTGATTTATTCTTTTTTGGGAACTATTCCTCTTGTGGTGGATACAATTGATTTTTTTTGGATGACTGTCCACTCCAGTGTTGGATGCTGTGCAGCTTGGAGGATTTTTCTTAATACTTTCTATTTTTGGACATTTGTTATGATGCATTGCCATGGCAACGGGGTTGTTTCTTACAACCGGGAGCAGCTGATTAATATCTCAAAAGCTCACATAATACTTCAGCTACAACCCCAAATCCCTGATGAGTTGAAAAGGAGACGCCGTGGATGCAGAGCAGGAGCTAAGAGAAGAGAGAGAAGGAGGAAGTTCAAACCATCTCTTCCGTCAATTTTGGTGGGCAATGTGAGATCGTTGGGAAACAAGTTGGATGAACTCCAAGCCCTACAAAGGACCCAGCCAGAGTACCGGGCATGCAGTACTATGTGTTTTACTGAGACATGGCTGCAGGATCATATCCCCGACTCCAGCGTCTCTCTGCCGGGCTTTTTAACCATACGAGCAGACAGAGATTTAAGGAGGAGCGGCAAATGTAAAGGAGGTGGACTGGCAGTACTTGTGAACAACACATGGTGTAATCCAGGATATGTTACTGTGAAGTGTCATCTCTGCAGTACAGATATTGAACTGTTGGCAGTAAGTTTTCGTCCATATTATTTACCCAGAGAGTTCACCAGTGTTATTTTGGCAACGGTTTACGTTCCACCTTCTGCTGTTGCCGACACTGCATGTGATGCCATCAGCTCAGTTGTTGCTAAGCTACAGACACAAAACCCCAATGCTTTTGTGGCAATTTCTGGTGATTTTAACCATGCTTTACTCTCTGCTACACTTCCAATGTTTCAACAGTTTGTCAGCTGCTCTACCAGACAAAACAAAACATTGGATTTGTTTTATGCAAATGTCAAGGACTCACACATCTCTGCAGCAAGACCTCCTCTAGGCAAATCAGATCACAATCTTGTTTTTCTCTGCTCGAAATATAAGCCCCTTGTTCAGAGGCAACCTGTAATAAAGAGGACTGTAAGAAAATGGTCACAGGAAGCTGAAGAAGCTCTGCAAGGTTGCTTTGAGGCTACAGACTGGGACGCACTGAGCCAGCCGCATGGAGAGGACATCAATGCCATGATTGAGTGTGTAACCGACTATATAAACTTCTGTGTGGATAACATCATCCCCACCAGAACCGTGAGATGCTTCCCCAATAACAAACCTTGGATCACCAGTGACCTGAAGGACCTGCTTAACAAGAGAAAAAGGGCCTTCAGAGAGGGAGACAGAGAATTATTGAGGAGTATACAGAAGCAACTTAAAGTCAAAATAAGAGACAGCAAGGAGGTGTACAAGAAGAAGCTGGAGAGCAAGCTCCAGCAAAACAATATCAGAGATGTGTGGACAGGGATGAAGAAGATCACAGGCTTCAAGCAGAAGGATGATCAGACCGATGGAGGTCTGGACAGAGCCAATGAATTGAACACATTCTTCAATAGGTTCAGTTCAGAAACAAGCTTCGCATCCTCCTCTCCTGCTCACAGCCAAACAGACATTCCACCTTCCTTTGACCCACAGGACCCACAGCTGTCCAGTAACACCTCACATTTTTTATCTTCCACCTCAGCCCTAGACCCTTCTGCTTCTACATGTTTGTCTTCAACCATATCAGCATCTTCTGATACTTAACCTGGACAACAGACTAGAGTGGAGATGCAATTGTGAAGCCGTCTACAAGAAGGGACAGAGCAGACTGTACATCTTGAGGAAGCTTAGGTCCTTTGGTGTTTGCAGCAAGATGCTGCATATCTTCTATAAGTCTGTTGTGGAGAGTGTGATCTCTTCTGCAATCATCTGCCGGGGAAGCAGCATCAGAGCCAGGGACTTAAAAAAGCTCAACAAGCTGATAAAGAAGGCTGGCTCAGTTCTGAGGACTCCTCTGGAACCTCTGGAGATCATTGTGGAAAGACGGATTCTTCATAAAATGAAGAACATTATGGAGAACCCTGAGCATCCTCTTCATGAGACTGTCCTACAACAACAGAGTGTCTTCAGTCAGAGGCTTCTTCAGATCTGCTGTAAGACGGAGCGCTACAGGAGATCCTTCCTGCCCACAGCCATCAGCATCTACAACGGCTCTTTGAGGAAACCTTCATAATATGAGCTATAACAACATTTAATTTCCCTTTGGGATTAATAAAGTATTTTTGAATTGAATTGAATTGAATTGAATTGAATTGAATATTTTAGCCTCCACTGTGTGGTCTGTGTCTGTTTTTGTGGTTCCAGACCTGCTGATGCTGGAATGTCCCAGTCCCAGCCTGTCAGACAGTTCCATGAGCTGCTGCTCGAAACCTGCTGAAACAACTAAAGAGTGGGTGCTGCGCAGACTCCACCTGCTGCACAAGAAACACTGGTGGCTGGATGAAGAGATTGTTTTGCCCTCCAAAATAAAGAAAGGTTGGATGTTTTCTCTGACTTATTCGGAGTTCACACTAACTTTGAATGTTGCCATTTACTGATAACATGATGCCTCTTCAAGAGTGTCAGAGTGTTTTTATGAACAGTTCATGATGCTAAATAATCAAATGCACTGTGTCCCACAGTGTTCTGTGAGGCTTGCCAAGACAAATCAGGTCTTTATGCCAAGGTGACTAGGATGCTGCCATTAAGAGTTGCTTCCTACATGCTCATGCCATACACTCTTCCTGTCCAGTCAGCCTATTCTGTGGCCCAGAGGTAAGGGGGAGGGATCTTCAGCATATATCTATTTAGAGCATTGCAAAATTAGCCATGCCCCTGAACTTTTCTTATGTTACAACCACAGACCTCAGTGTATTCTATTGTGATTTTATTGAATAGACCAACACAAACTAGTGCATGATTGGGACACTGAATGCCTTCAGAAGGCACTTAATAACTCTCTATAGTCCACTGGTGTAACCGAATCTGTGTATAAATGCAGCTGTTCTGTTTTTGGCCTCAGAGGTTTGTTAGAGAACATTAGAGAACACACCACATCATGAAGACCAAGGAACACAACAGACAGGTCAGGAAGAATGTTGTGGAGAAGTTTAAAGCAGACTTAGGTTCTAAAACAATATGCCAAGCTTAGAACATCTCAGAGCTCTGTTCAATCCATTGTCTAAAAATGGAAAGACGATAGACCACCTGCAGACCTACCAAGACATGGGCTTCCACCTAAAATGACAGGCTGGGCAATGAGAGCATTAATCAGCCAAGAGGCTCATTATAAGGAGGTGCAGAGATCCATAGCTCGCGTCAAGAATTTGTTGACAGGAAAATTCTTAGTCATGAACTCCACAAGTCTGCTTTCAGATCATACCAAAATGGAACTATTTGGCCAAAATGCAAAGCTTTTTCTGTGATTGCCACCCCTGCATTTCACAAAAATGTGGTGGCAGCATCATGCTGAGGGGAGATTTTTCCCCTGCAGGGAGAGGAAACCTTTCCAAAGTTGATATGAAGATGGGTACAGGACACCTTTGAAAGAAAACTTGTTAGAGGCTGAAAAAAAGACTAGAGCTTGGGTTGGATGTTCACTCTACAGCAGGAGAACTAACCTAAACCTACAGTCAGAGTTATAATGGAATGGTTTAGATCAAAACATATACATTTTCAGAATGGCCTAGCTTAAGTCCAGAGCTAAATTATTCTGAGAATATGTGGCAAGACCAATGTTCACAGATCCTCTCCATGCAACCTGACTGAGCTTGAGGTGTGTTACAATACGGAAGGAACAAAACTGTCAGTCTGTGGATGTTCAAAGCTGTTAGAGACATACCCCAAAGGACCTAATGTCCCAATTAAATACTCTGAGGCTTGTGGTTGTAATGTGACAAAGCTAGAAACAGGTTCAGTGGTTATTATGGCTTAAACATTTATTCATTTAATACACAAATCTGCTCTGCTTGCTCCAGGTTTGTGGAGTGGATCCCAGAGGTACCTGCTGATGTGTGCTGGCTGTTTGGGGTCGCCGGTGACATGTATAGACAGGCCTGGAAAACAAACCCAGCTAGCTCTTTCAGGTGGAAAAGGAAATTTAAATTAAAATCATTTAATTTATTAACTGTAAAACTGTGTAGTTCATACTTATTTGGTCCATTTGTGTCAGCTCAGGTGTTAGGCACTTCTAGTTATCTGCTGTTAATAATCTTTCTTTAATTCCTTGGACCTGTTTTAACCTACTTTGGTCCAGCAGTTATAAAACAAATACAGTTGTAGACAAAATCACATGTTAGGTCTGGTGCCTATCTCCAGCAGTCATTGGGCATCAGTACACCCTGGACAGATCACCAGTATATCACAGGGCCACACAGAGACATGCATGACAATTGTGGCCTCACCACACTCATACCTCATAGGCTATTTAGAGTAAACTGTTGACCTAACATGTTTAACTCATGTAACATGTAACTCATGTTTCTGGACTCTGGAAGGAAACCAGAGTACCCAGAGAGATCCTACCCATGCACAGGGAGAATATGCAAACTCCATGCAAAAAAACTCCAGACTGGAATTCAAATCCGGGACCTTCTTGCTGCAAGGCAACAGTGCTACCAACTTTGCAGCCCTAGAATAACCCAATAATTTGTAATAAACGAAGATAACCCAATCTCTTTTAAACTGTTATTTTACTCTTCACTTACCGTGTTTTATATTAGAGTAGAGGTTTGTGAAAAATTATTTGACTTCTTCTAAGGCTTGTCTCAACCCCACTAATTTGGTAAAGTTTTGACCCAATATTTTATCAAAGCAGCCCACCGTACAACCCGACGACTCTTACCCAGCAGTTGAGTTATGAAAATAACCCAGCCTTTTTTAGTGTATATATAATTTGTTTAACTTAGTGATGATGTTACTGAAATGAATGAACAGTAATATTTTTATTTATTGAATATGACTGTGCTGCATAAAAAGACACAACCTATTTTTCTCATACTTTGACATCAAATCAGATTAAACCTTTCCTGTTAAAAGATTATTTGTATTGCTTTGTAAACTGTATGTTGGGTCAAATGATTTGGGTTTCCTTCCACAAGCGTCTCATAATACTTTGCTGGAATTTTGGCCCATTTCTTCATACAGAAGTGGTGTAGCTGAGCCAGGTTCAGAGGCCGCCTTGTTTACAAATGTTCCATGCCGCTGAGAATAGGGCAATGGTCAGTTAGATTTTGTTGTCTTTGAGCCACTTTTTAACTAATTTGGTGGTTTGATTATAGTTATTGTCCATTTGTGTTCAAGCTCTGACTTCCTGGCTGGATTAAGGTCCCTGTTAAGAACCCGAATACTATAGTAAAAGGAAAGCTAAGTATAACATACATAGCTAAATCTAACAATAAATAGCAATCAGTAAAAAATATACAGTGAAGACCAAAAAAAAAAGAAATATACACAGTTAAGTAGTGAATCTGAAATTAGCTTTGAATAATACTAAATACACATGTAAAGCATGTTAATATAGAACCTATAAGTGAGTGAAACATTGCATCTTTAGTGGGAGAAGTGTTTAGTACAGATCAGCGTGTAGTAAGAGAGTCTACAGAATGTGGCTCAAGTTCAGCAGTCTGACAGTTTCAGGGAAGAAGCAGTTTCTGAACCTGGTGGTCTTGCTCTGAATGTTTCTCAGCTGCCTGCCTGAGGCGAGGGGTTGAAACAGTCTGTGTGTGGGATGGGTGGAGTCCTTCTTGATGCGAAGGGCCCTCCCCCTGCATCGTGATGTGTAGAGGTCCGAGGTGGTGGGAAGACTGCTCCCCACAGTCTTCTGTGCAGCCTTTACCACCCTCTGCAGAGCCATCCTCTCAGCAGCAGTGGAGCTGCTGTGCCATAGGGCGGGATGCTCTTCACTGCACAGTGGTAGAAGCTCCTCAGGACTGAGCTCCTAAGTCCAGCATTCCTAATTTTTCTAAAGAAGTAGAGACACTGGTCAGCTTTCCTGACCAGACGGGAAGTGTTGGCACTCAAGGTGAGATCATTGGATACATGTACACCCAGGTACCTGAAGCTGGGGACCACGTCCACAGCTGCTCCTCCGATGTGCAGGGGAGGGAGAGGGCGCTTGAACCTTCTGAAATCCACCACCATCTCCTTAGTCTTCTTCACATTGATGCAGAGGTTGTTTTCTCTGCACCACTGCACCAGGTGCTCCACCTCCTCTGTATTTGGACTCATCACTATTCGTTATTCGTCCCACTACTGCTGTGTCGTCTGCAAACTTCACTATATGACAGCTGGGATGTCTCGCCGAGCAGTCATACGTCAGCAGAGTGAACAGGAGGGGGCTCAACACACAGCCCTGGGGCAAGCCAGTGCTGAGGGTGGAGGAGGAAATAGTGTTGTGGATCCTGACAGTCTGAGGTCTGTTGATTAGAAAGTCCAGGACTCAGTTCCCCACGCTGGATGTCCCTGGCCATAAGGCTGCCACGAGGATGCCACAGCCGGCCACCGGAACTACCAGTTCTGCCTGTCACTACCACAAATTGAGCTCGGCCCTGCTGCAATTCAATCAATTTCTCGACATGTTAGCAATGTAATGCTATGCAGACGTGCACAGCGCACCCTATCAAACAAGCTGGGTAGCTCGGTCAGCAGGAAGCTGAGGAAGAACGGCTGCTGATGTCACTCTGCTGCGCCCGCCGCTCGGAATGCTTTTTTGTTTTCGAGTTCTGAACAGTACTTTGCGGGCAGACCACGAAAACAAAAAAGCAATGTCTGCTTTGTTTTCATTTTGATTATGACATAAAATGTGCAGTCGTGAAGAAGAAAATGCAAATAGGATGATTACATTTCAAATTGAATTTTGGTATCTATTTGCTGGAGTACATTTTGAAAAATAAATCTCAAATGTCTTTTTCATTTTAATTAAGTGAAAGAATGAGCAGTCTTGAAGAAGAAAATGAAAATGCAAATATGATTATTGATTACTAATTTCATTTATGAGTCAAACAATGCAGCCACATTCTTAAAATGAAAAAGCATTTCTGAAAATGCTTTTTCATTTGAAATATGGTAACGATTTGCTTCCATATAGAACAGGAAAGGTTTAGTTTGATTTAATGCCAGACATTGAAAAAAAAAAGAATTTTGTCTTTTTTTGCATCATATATAAATGTCTGGTTTCAACTGTCAATTATAGATCAAATTTGTGGCTTTAGTCTTGTTAATTCATAATCTCTTGTTCCTAAAACAGTCCATTTGCTGTTCTGAACTTTAATGCATCTCTGCTCAAATAAAGTTTTACACATATTTTCCTGCCTTCTACAGCCTGAGGAAGTGCCTTAGTGTCCCACCGCTACCTTCAGAGACTGAAAGGCCCACACAGACCATTGTGCCTGCTTTTTCTTCCCTTGACCTCCACAGCCACTACTGGGACATCCCATCATCTACTTCCTCTACCTCCCACCACCTCTCTCTCACTGCCCCATCCTCTCAACAGCAAGCCTGCTTCTTTGTGGGCTCACAGGATGAACCTCAGAGCCCTATATAGCAGTGAAAAACATGTGAAGAACCTGGACTTTAGCTTGGATTCTGCTCTCTCTGAGTGGGGTTAAGATGGACTGATGGGTATTAAAAATTCTAATCAGCACTGTTGGTCACAGTTACTTCAAACACCACAATCTGAATTGAGGAAAATATATTTCCTTGGGCAATAAGGAAAACTTGACACGGCCCTCTGGAGAGCATATGTGTTTCAGGGCAGAGTAAAATAAAAATGCCCCTTTTCCATTAGTTCCTATTCAGTACAGTTGGACACGGCTCTACTCGCCTTTTAGGCTTTTCCATTAGTACTAGTTACATGAAACCATTACTTTTTTTAGTTCCTGGTTGGATGCGGTTCCAACCGTGTTGACCCATGGTGAAAACGCCACATCAGAAGACTGTCGGTCACTAATTGTGTAGAGGAAGGCATCACTAGTCATAGCATATTTTAATATCTATATCTTGTACCTTAATGCTATAGTCAAAAGCACACTTGCTATTGACCATCCTGTCCACACTGAGATGGTACTCAATTGTAATGGAAAACGAACCAAACCGTGTAGTGACCTGACCCGAGTCCAGTAGAGTAGGTACTGATGAAAAAGGGGCAGAACTTTACCTGTTTGCTGTATATTTGCACATATGTTGTATTTATTGCAATGTTTTTACCATCGAGATTTTATTTTTCTGTCCATAAACTAATCTATCTTTCCACTGATACATGACCGTTTCACTGTGATGTGGATTTCAGCGGGTGCTTTAAGATGGCTTTCATGTAAGGTTTGGAGGCGATAGAAAGTCAGCTCCTTGAAAAATGAATGATCAGCTGGTTTGCAGTATATGAAGTTTGCTCTCAGCATTTGTCAAGTTTGAATATGTGTGGAGAAATAGTTGAGTGTTCCACACTTTATACAAATTTCTAAAACCCAACTGGTCAAACAAGCAGAATATATTTTATTCATACATTAAAATTTGGGCACAGTCTTAGTTCTCATTGTAAAACAGCTTTTGCTATAAAAATGCAGTTCATTTACCATGCATTGTCTATACTATGTGCAACATGTCACAAGCTTTGTTTAAATTTGTAATTTTTAAACTGATAGTCCAGTTTTAATACATTCAATATACCATTGCCTTCAATTAAGTGGGCATTTTTGATAGGGGCGATATGGCTTCCTGCAGATCAGATGATAATTGATAAGTTAGGATTTTGAGATTTCAGAGAAAACAGAATAACAATATTGAATTAAATCTTTTTACCTTTATGATTTTGCAGCTGCTGGGTTGCAACATCGGCCTGGTCTGGCTATGGATGAGCTGAACAGTTAGAGAGGTTATTATATTGCTGATTTTAAGATCTGAAATATAGATGGCAGAGAAGTACAAGGGCTAAATCTTTTCATAAATTAGGTTTTGCTCTTATTTTTCAAACTAAAAATGCATCAACCCATTTATTAAAACTGTTTTCTTTGTTTTAACTTAATCTGTCTATTAAAAATCTGCTTTTCTGTCTCACTAAGCGTTTGGATTGATTGTGTGGCTTATTTGAAACCATCACAAATGGAACTTTTCTTTCTTTCTGACTGGGATGTTTGAGGATTTGTTCCACATTCAGTTTCATGGGACTAAAAAAACCAGAGGACTTTTATTTTCCTTCAGATGAAATGTCATCTGTTTTAATAATCTCCATCTCAGTTTAAAATGTTGCATCATTTCAGGTGTGACAAAAGTGCATTTTCAAAAACTCTTAAGCATTTTAAGAGTTCAGTTCCATCACTAAATTTTAAAGTTAATTTGGGCTCATTGCCCATATTTAAAGTTAAATTTTATAGAAATAGATTTTATTAATCCCAAAGGGAAAATAAATGTTGTAGATGCTAATGGCTGTGGGCAGGAAGGATCTCCTGCAGTAGTCTGTATTACAGCAGATTTGTAGAAGCCTCCGACTGAAGACTGTGCCATTATTTGTGTTGGTCACTTTTTATTAGAATTTTGTTAATCTAAAAACAACAAGGAAACTGTCTATTACCTGCTGGGCCAACTTGTGTAATGTTAGGGCCTCATATTTTGGCTTTAAAGCCAAACTCACCCATCAGTCCTCAATGACTATAGACCTGTTGCCTTGACATCCCACATCATGAAGGTCCTAGAGAGACTCCTGTTGGCCCACCTGAGTAAGCAAACAGTAAACCATCAGGACCCCTTAAGTTTGCTTATCGCTGTGGAGTTGGAGTTGAAGATGCCATCATACACCTGCTTCAACAAACCTATTGTCATCTGGACAAAGCCAGTAACACTGTGAGGATCATGTTCTTTGATTTCTCCAGTGCATTTAATACAATCCAACCTGATTTGCTTTGTCAGAAACTCCAGAAGACTCAGGTGGAGGCCTCAACAATCTCCTGGATCAAAGACTACCTGACAAACAGACCACAGTTTGTGAGACTGAAGGGTTGTGAGTCTAACCAGGTAGTCAGCAGCACAGGAGCACCACAGGGGACTGTACTCTCACCATTCCTTTTCACTGTGTACACCTCAGACTTCCAGTACAAGACAGACTCCTGTCATCTGCAGAAATACTCGGATGATTCTGCAGTTGTGGGGTGGATCGGAGATGGAAAAGAAGCTGAGTACAGGAAGGTGGTGGACCGCTTTGTGGCATGGTGTGGAAACAATCATCTCATTTTGAACGTGACTAAAACAAAGGAGATGATTGTAGATTTTAAGAGAAACAGGAATTTCTATCATGGGAGAAGAGGTGGAGGTGGTGGAGGAGTATAAATACCTCGGTGTTCACCTGGACAACAGACTAGATGCAACTGTGAAGCCATCTACAAGAAGGGACAGAGCAGACTGTACTTCTTGAAGAAGCTTAGGTCCTTTGGTGTTTGCAGCAAGATGCAAGTCTGTTGTGGAGAGTGTGATCTCTTCTGCCATCATCTGCTGGGGAAGCAGCATCAGAGTCAGGGACTTAAAAAAGCTCAACAAGCTGATAAAGAAGGCTGGCTCTGTTCGGAGGACTCCTCTGGAACCTCTGGAGATCATTGTGGAAAGACAGATTCTTCATAAAATGAAGAACATTATGGAGAACCCTGAGCATCCTCTTCATGAGATTGTCCTACAACAACAGAGTGTCTTCAGTCAGAGGCTTCTTCAGATCTGCTGTAAGACGGAGCGCTACAGGAGATCCTTCCTGCCCACAGCCATCAGCATCTACAATGGCTCTTTGAGAAAACCTTCATAATATGAGCTACAACAACATTTAATTTCCCTTTGGGATTAATAAAGTATTTTTGAATTGAATTGAATTGAATTGAATGTTGGGAAGGCCAAACCTGTGGGCCTGGGTACTAGAATAAAATGTGGAGCATGTTTGGTGCCCACAGAATATGGCTTATGTGGGGCTACGGTGGACATCACCTATCCATGGACCCCCTAACCATCTTAAAAAACACGAAGCCCGGAATAAATTTGTAATTTGCTCCCTCCGCAATCTTACCGTAATGGAAGGAGTAGAGTCGCAAGGAGAGAAAAGTTAAAGTTGTCCTTACAGTATTTAATTTTAGACCTGTGTTTAATGAGATGTTTTAGAATGTTGTATTACTGTTATTTAATTTGTGTGGTATTCTATCCACATACATCCCAATTCATCATCATTGTTCTGCTACTTTGTATTACAACTCATTTATCCCAGGACTATCAGACATGCAGGAAGGCAAAGATTAAAGGAAATTCTTCTGGCAACAAAAAATTTACAATCTCTAAGCCAGCTAGCTCACCAGAGAACTGAAGACTTAGATGTATCCTGCTAATTTTAGGCTGTTCTGAACATGTTCTATGGACGACATAAGTTTAGAAGCAGGAAGCACAAGATGAAAAACTGTTGAAGATTTAAATTACAGCATATAAGGGTACAGACTAGCCAAGGACTCTAGGGTAAAGGAAAGAATAGACTAATAAGGCAAGGAGAACTAACAGAAAAAAAACAAAGAACTCTGCACAACACTAATCAAATACCACAAACATCATTATCAATTATAAATATAATGTAACCATCCCAAAATATGTCAGTTCGTGCTTTCCCAGATGTTTTGTAGTATAAGGAAGAGTGGTCTAAAATCCCTCCACAGCATTCTGAGAGACTTGTTGAACTCAGAAAACCACTACTTCAAGCTATTGTTGCTAAAGGTGGGTTTACAAGCTATTGAGGTAAGAGGTGTACTTACTTTTTCCACACACAGTTTATCCATTTTAGGTTAATCTTTGTTAAATAAAATAATAACAACATGGAATACACCGTAGGCTATATAGTTTTGTACACTTACGGTTAAATCTTATAAATTTTAACCTATTCATTTTTTTTTTATTATTATCATTTTTTTAACCTGTTAAGGAATTTCGGAGGATACACTCTGTATGAACCAGTCAAGTCTAGAAGACAATCGTTTTGTCAAGTTTACTGAGCGTATTTCTCTATAATAATATCATATCTGAGAAAAGCAAAAATATATATCCTCATATTTTCTCATTATCCTGACACTTAGCGCATGCGTCCTGGAACCTCACCGCCATCAGTAGAGGGCACTGGGCAGACTTCATGTTAGTCTGTGCTGCGTGACTTCGTGTGTATTACGGTTAATATAAGCTGATTCCAAATAAATGCAGGAGCATTATCAGAGTGATTTACCATTTTTAAATATACACAGACATTTTAGCAAAAATTAGCACTAATGAAACATAAACAAATAACAATAGCAGATAAACATAATTACTAGTGTTTGAGAGCAACCAACTCACTGGTTTTCAGTTTCAAAATGAAACCACGTTTGAAAAGCCCTGCAAAAATATATTCAACATAGTGCTTTGATGTTTGTTTTTTCACTAACTCGTTTATTTATTTATATATTTGTTTAGTTATTAATTTAGACCTTAATGATTAGAGCCGGTTGTCCGTCCTAAACGAGCCGTAATATTGAGTATACGCACGCAAGGCGACACTGTGCGAGCTGTCTAGTTCCCTGGCCTGCTGAGGGAGGATGGCGGAAGATATTAAGGAAGAGTCGGTGGTTTCTACCGTTGAGTCGGACCAAGCAACACCTGATCGGACCCTAAATAACGCGGTAAATTAACAACCTCTTCTGGTGTGATGTCCTTTTGCTTTGCAGGGACATCGCTTTGTGCCGTAGTTTTAATTTGAGATTACCTCATGGCCCGTTTATATTACAGGCTAGTGAAATGGGCTGACGAACACATTTAATGCAGAGCTTTGTCAGAGTATTGTGGCCATCATGAGCCAGCCGTTAAATGTAATCTCAATGCTACCATAACACACATGATGCGGTTTATTGTGATGGGACAGATGCTGATAGAAGGCGCCTGTCTACTGCGGAGGATGGAGATCTGTGTTGCTGAAGCTGAGAAAAGGAGCGGCAAGAATGCAGTCAGCATGCAGGAGACCTTCACTGTCTACCTGGTTGAGACAAGGTAAGCATTGCATGCCCAGTATGTTGTTTAAAAATGTCCTGTAGTCTGAGACCTGGACCCTGTTCTGGAGTAAGTATGTGTATCCCCTGGGTTTTTTATAGTCAGAAAGCCAGGTAACCCAGACATTTTTCACCTCAGAAGTTTCAATAACTTATGATGTGGAGATCAAGTTAGAAAAGGGCAGCTAAATATAATAAAAATCACCAACTCATGATAGAAAGTTTGTTACGCTTTGTTATCCAATCTACTATTAAGTAAAAAGAGCTAACAGAATATGTCCAGAACAAACTTAATTAACAAATTATCCTAACAGAACAGTATACACAACTCACCAGTCTTGTCTATTTATCTATCTATAATCATATTTGTTTTCATGATTTCTGATTCACCAATCACTTCCCAAACTAAATTCCCAAACTGTTCTTCATTGACTGCAAGCGAAAAGGAGTCATTGGTATTTTAAAACATCCATCTTAGTTAAGTGTGGGCACCTCACTCACATTTAACCGATGTATTTGTGTTTTCTGCAGCTGTATCTTTAGGCCTTCCTTTCTAATTCCACATTTTTCTATGTTTTCTTAAAAGTGCACCTTGTACAGCTGTTTCACAGGGAGCTTTAGGGACAGAAAATATCTCAGTTTCAGTTGTATGTCTACTCTTTTTCTTATTAGGTCATGAGCCAACCTTTAACTTCTTACACATCAATAGTTGCATATGTTGAATATAGAAAGTGAATGCTGTGTAATTCAGTTGGTAAAGGTTAAACAGAACAACAGCTTATAACATGATCTTACCTGATTTAACTGTATTTGTATCATCGTGGTTTGCTGCCATTTTCTTTTTGTACTTGCTAGGTTGCAGCTAGACACACATTTATTGCACACATACTTTATTTATTTATTTTTTTGGATGTTGAATGAGTGTAGTGTTGAGGATTCAACTTTAATTCTCTGTCAAACCACACTCATGCATTGACGTGGTCTCTGCCACGCTAACGCTCGCTATTTTGCAGAAGCAATAGTATAGCTTTTCTTCTTAAATATGTGCATATGTCACCCAAATGCCATTATTAAAATTTCTAATTCCGTCAGCTAGAAGTATGCAATTCGAGGCATATTTCCTCCCATTGCCATAGTGAATCATGTAATCTGCCTTCCATTGATAAGGGCTTCTTATATTGTGCTTGTGCTTCACTACAGGTGACTTTGACTTTGAGTTGTGTAACCCTATTGTTATCACCTGTTCTGAAATTGAAAACACTGAGTATCACAGAGCAGAGTAGGTCTTCTCAGGGTATGTGCTTTCTACACAGAGCTTGTTAACCCTAGTTTCTGAAACAGGACCCTGATGTTTAAAAATGCATGCAGTTGCACTTCCTCTTGTTGTGATGTTGCAGAAAATAACTTCTGTTTTTTGTCCTCTAACAAAATTTAAAGACCAATGGATGCAATTGCTGAAGGCCGTAACCCACCCCCTGACTCTCTGTGGAGGAGATACAGTGAGTTTGAACTGCTGAGAAACTACCTGATAGTTACGTATCCATACATCGTGCTGCCCCCTCTGCCTGAGAAAAGGGTGAGTTCTGCGTGGCTTCTTCTAACATTAAAATAATACTTACATTTATGTCCCTTATCCTGTGTTTGTTTACAGCTTTACAATACTGCTTCAGTTTACTAAGATATGTTTCATTATTTTAGTTCTTTGATGTATTTAGACATGAATTGTATTACTTTGGTAAGCAAGATGCATTGTGACACCTTGTTTGTTGGTCAGACCAAGGCATTTAATTCTGTTGAAAATGAGCTGAACTCAAAGACAATGGTTTGAGTGATGGGGATTAGGACTGCTTCACAACTTTCCTTTCAGATAGTGTTACTTTGTAGGTGGATGTCTCTTCAAAGAGTAGTCGTAGATGGTGATGGCTGTGGGCAGGAAGGATCTCCTGTAGTTGTCTGTATTTCAGTGTATCTGTTGTTGTATGGCTCTGTTGTTGTATAACAGTCTGATGAAGAGGATACTGTGGGGTTGTCCGTAATATTCTTGATTTTATTAAGAATCCTCTTTTGCACGTTCATCTCCAGAGGTTCCTGAACAGTCCCCAGAACAGAACCTGCCATCTTTATCAGCATGTTGAGCTGGCTCTGATGCTATTACCCCAACAGATGGTGGCAGAAGAGATTGCACTCTCCTCAACAGACTTGTAGAAGATTTGCAGCATCTTGCTCCAAATTGCTGAAGGACCAAAGCTTCCTTCAGAAGGACAGACTGCTAATTTTCTTCTTGTAGATGCATCTCTAGCCAGGCTGTTTTCCAGGTGAACATAGAGGCATTTAAACACCTCCATCACCTTCACTTTTTCTCACGTAATGAAAATAGTGTTTGAGCTATTTCTGCTTCACCTGATATTTTCAATCATCTCCTTTTGTTCACATTTAGGATAATTGTTTCCACACTATGCCACAAAGTGGTCAACCAGGTCTCTGTAATAATTTTCTTGTCCATCCCTGACAGGTGTCTGTCTTGTACTGGAAGTCTGATGTATAACAGAGTGAAAAGCAATGGTGAGAGCACATTACCCTGTGGTGGTCCTGTGCTGCTGTTTGCTTGATTTGTCTTACTCAGTTGGGCCTACAGGAGTCTCTCTAGGACCTTCATGTATGGGATGTCAGGGCAACAGGTCTATAGTCATTAAGGCCTGATGGGGGAGTTTTCTTTGGTAAAAGAACAAGGCAGGTGGTCTTCAATAACACTGGAAACTTCTTCTCTGCCAGGCTAAGGTTGAAGAGGTGCTGCAGAATCCCACAGACCTGTTCTGCACTCAATCACACCAGTTGCCTCTTCACCTGACATCTTGAGACACACAGGTGGAATGCGGAGGCAAAGGGAGGATCAGCATCTTCTGATTTGGTTGAAAACAAACATGTAGAAGCAGAAGCATTCATGGCTGAGGTGGAAGATAAAGCATTTGAGGTGTGACAGGAAAGTATCCCAGTCTGTAGCCTCAAACAACCTCCCAGGGCTTCTTCTGCTTCCCGTGACCATCTCCTCGCTGTTCTCTTTATTACTGGTTGTCTCTGAACAAGGCTTTTATGTTTGGATCAGAGAAAAACAAGATTATGATCTATTTTGCCAAGAGGAGGTCTTGCTTTAGAGATGTCTGAGTCCTTGACATTTGCATAAAACAATTCAAACATTTTGTTTTCTTCGGTAAAGCAGTTGACAGACTGTCGAAACTGTGGAAGTGTAGCAGAGAGTGGGGAGTGATTACAATCACCAGAGATTGCCACAAACACATTGGGTTGTTGTGTCTGTAGCTGAACAACAACTGAGATGATGACATCACATCCAGTGTTGGCGGTTGCCAAAATAACATGATGAGCTCTCCTGATAAATAATATGGACAAAAAATAATATGGTGAAGGAGCGTAGTAAGGCGTATTGCGTCACTTCCTATTTTCACTGTTGCCCTCGGTGGATTGTTTGATGTGTGAAGGCTCTGTTGATTTCATCAGATTTTTCTTTACTCTGGCATCTCTGACTTGTTATAAAACATACGTACATTAAAACACATATCTTCTGTTGCTGCATTTAACGTTTGGGAACCCTCTGTGTTTCACACAGTTTTTCTTGTAGTGGTATGGGGTCGCTAGCTTAGCGTTAGCGTTAATTGGCAGCTCCATAATCAGAAATGGGCACTAGACTACACCAGCACCCATAGTCAAATATTTGCCAGGGGCCAGAACGGGCGACATCAAATCCTACCTGAAACTGCTGGCTAAGGATAAGCGTAAATACAGTAAGATTGTTATTCGGTGGGGGAACTTTGACCTTATTTTGACACGTAAATCACTCTTGCACGAAATAAACACAAACGGTTCTCTTTACATATTTGAACATTTATTGAAACCATTTAGCCCTGATATAGTTACTCTTCTCGTCCAAAAACCTTCACCTAACATGCACTGTTCTATACAAAGAGTAAAATGATTACCTTACTAATAATAAAAAGAAACATGCGCATTGAGTGTCTTCGCAGATCAAACCAGCAGTTTTACGGACAAAATGTGCAATTTGGGTTAACCTGGAGAATGAAGCCCTCCTGGTGTGCTGAAATCTACATTTTGGTGATCAGCTGGTAGAACAGTGGAGCCACGTCCGTAGCCACTAGCAGCTGATTGCCCCAAATCTCGAACAAAGGGTCATAAAACTCTGAGACGGGAACTCGGTGGAAAACCTCCATTAATAAAACTGGGACAAAGGAGTGGTCAGGTCACGAGGTCCAAACCGCAGCTGCTTTGACTGTAAAACTTTGTCTAACTCCTGCCTGATTTTGGATCAGCCGGACAAAAACAAACGCACCTTGCTGATCGCATCCGCGCTCAACAATCAAGCAACACTAGCACAGCAAATCAAAACAGCTCAGCATAAAACACTTCAATCAATAATGCATGCAACAAATTAATTTCTTGGATTACCTACTGGTGATTCTAAATCACCTTAAACTACGCCTCACCCTGCCCAGACTTCTAAATACACCTATCCGATTTAATATGAAAAGAACAAAATTACTTTGACATTGATTTCTTCTCTTCTCCGGCATGAGGATGGGTAGGTCTGAAGAAAAACGGAGGTGGGGGGGACCACAGTGTCACGCGTCCTTGATCAACTCACAAACGGTAAACTTCTAATTCGTCCAAAACGGGGAAAATATGAGCAACCGTTGCAGTCAACTAAAAAACGAGGACAAAAACTCGTCTCCTTCTGTGGGTTTTTCACCTGCGCTGGAGTGTCAGCGGGGTCTTCGATCTGTTATGAATCTTCGGACCTTCTTGTATCAGACAGAATTCCAGCTTTCAAGCTTTTCTGGGAATGGCCGTGTGGAGCAAAAGTTCGCCTGCGAGTTTCTGTCGCTCCGGATATGCGCCCCGTTGCGTCGTCCTCTGCTTTCTGCTCTCGGTGGAGGAGGACGCTTTTTCTCTGTCTCCCACCCCCTCCCATATCTGCCTTGCTTCAGCTCTGTGTCTTGTCTTTGGAGCCTTTTCTTGCATATCTTCCAAATTCTTAGTTATGGATTTGGTCAGCTGGTCTCTGAATGCAATTGATAAAATTTTCTCGAGCAGAAGACAGGGTGAAGGAGAGCCTAACATGTCCAGACTGGACGTTTTTCTCTGGATACACAATGGACTCCTGGCAAAAGTGGAGGATTGTGTGTTTGTCGATAATGTTAGTCGAGGATGTGGAAGGTATGTATATAATTGAATGTTTAATATCAGGATTTCTGCTTTTTGGAGTCCTGGCATATCGAGAAATTCGGAGAGTGTCAGCAGCTGTTTTGGCAATTGTGAGGCTGCCTGGCATGTGTGATGTGATCTTCAGGGCGATCAGCACTCAGACTGAGATGTTACGTGAGCTGAATCGCAGACTGGATGTGATCCTTACACAGGATCGCAGGCAGGTTGTGGTTCCTGGACTCAGGGGTGAAATGGGATAAATCTTGGAGAAAGTTGTTCGCTCGGATCTGGCGAAAGACCAGGAATTTGGCTGTTTGGATTTGCCTTTGAGAAGCACCAGCAAGACTCTCAAGGCTGACGGAAAATTAAGAGTCAGCCCAACCCAAATAATTGTTGTTTTTCTGAATCTGGGTCCCCTGCACAGCCTTGATGGCTGGCTATCTTCAACTTATCCTGGAAGTTATGTAAACATGACGCTCTGCTCCCTCTGCCCCCTCCCTTCCCTGAGGACATCTGTGGACCTGCTCAGAACTTTGTGGCCGGTTGATGAACATTCCAACGTACCATCAAGGACAATGGCTTCTGTGACAGTGCTTCATGGACTTACTTGCACACACTCACTCACACACACACGCATGCTCAAGATAAACATATGCACCCCTCACACCACCTTCACCTTCATGATGTTGTTTTGTAAACTTGTTGCTTCTTTGTGCTGAGGTTTTTTGCAATCTCCAACTGTATCCTGTTAAGGATAAAGTGTGAAATATGATTTTTTTTCCCTCTACTTTCCTAATGTGGCCTCTTTTCTCATCTAGCAAGGGCAGCGCCTGTGAGTGGGCAGCAAAGCCTCGGTGACCCGTCCTCCCCTTGTCTTGTGTCATGATGTCTGTTTGGATGGGTTGTACTGGAATTCTAATTTCCCCTCGGGGATCAATAAAGTATCTTTGAATTGAATTGAATTGAGACACGCTGGAAATGGTGGCAAAAACTTAATTTCCTCAGCTTTTTATACATCCGATGATGTCAGCTTCGATCTCCATCACTCCGACGAATGCTGAGCTTCGCATGTCGACCAAAACGGATGACACCAACACCTCAAAATACTGGGCGAGGAGAAGGAGTCACCTCCATCTTTCTGTGAGGGGTCATTGGGGACATTATTCTGAATTTAATCTCACACACACTACTGAAATGTTACATGCTTTTATACAGACCACTGAAAAGCTCTCATACACACTACTGAAATGCTACATGGTCTTACACACACCACTGAAAAACTCGCATATACACTACTGAAACGCTACCTGCTCTTACACACACTACTGAAATGGCTACATACAAACACTACATGCTCTCAAACACACTACTAAAACGCTACATGCTCTTACACACACTACTGAAATTTTCTTACACACATTACTGAAATACTCTGATACACACTACTGAAATGCCCTTACGCACACTACTAAAATGCTCTTATACACACCACTGAAATGCTTTTACACAGTAGAGTGTATGAGTAGTGCAATAATCTGTTTGACGGTTTCAGTCAGGTTTTAGGGCTCATGGAAACAGCACCAGTGAAAGTCACTAATAATATGGTCCTGGCCTCAGATAATGTATTTGTGTCTGTATTGTTCTGTTAGATCTCAGTGCTGCATTTGATACAGTCGATAACAATATTCTCTTAAAAAGGCTGGAACATGCTTTAGGAAGGGACGGACTGGGACTACAAAACAGCCCTGGACTTTGCCTTGGCCAGCCAAAACCGATCGGTGCACAAAAATGTCTGGCAAGAGTATCACAATTTCTCTTTTTGTTTTTAATACTGCAAATCTACTATTTCACATTCCAGTCCTGTAGATGGCAACAATGTGTCCTTAAGTTCACGTGTCACTATAGTTCAAATGACAGCACTAGCACCAATGTTAACTCAATAAAGCACAGTATTCTAGTCGTATTTAAATAGAAAGTAGGGTTTCAGAACACTGCAGTCCCTCTGGCGGAACCTGTATAAACAGGTATGTGAAACACAGGACATACTATGAGTTATGATGAGTCATAATTTAAAGATGTTGTAATTAAACAATTTAACCTGAATACTCACAAAGAATGGGGGGTTGAATACTAACCTTAAACAAACCTAGCAATGATGTGTGGCATTTTACTCAATGTTGTGGTATAAGGAGTTTCTTCAACAGGTCGCTTTTTGCTGCAACTTTGTCTATGACCAAGTCATTGTCAAGGGACATGAGGATGTCTTTCTTTGTGCTCATAAGCATAAATGCTTCCAGGTTTTCCTGTGACTGTGTGCTCCTTATGCGACTTTTGATGTGTTTTAGAACAGAGAAATTTCTCTTACAGGCTACCTGTGTCACAGCCAGAGTAAGGAAGAACTTGTACCCTAAGCCAAGTTTCAGAATAACTATGGTGTTTAAAGTGGAGCTGTTTTAACTACCAATGTTGGGAGTAACGGCGTTACAAAATAATGGCGTTAGTAACTGCGTTACTTTTTCAGTAACAGAGTAATCTAACTAATTACTTTTCTCATTTTCGTAACGCAGTTATGATGTTTACAATGTAACGTGATGCATTACTACAACTCAATAAACAGGGTTTAATAAGAGTAATCTACTGTTGCGGAGAGATCTACTTTTCTCCAATGAGTGTTTTTTAAAGTTCTTCAAGGAAAAAGCAGGAGGTGGGGGAGGGGGCACGGACATATAGCGGCATACGTGACGCCGATTGGGTGAGAAGGCATCAGGTAGGTGTGTTTGCACCACACAGAGTAAACCAACAGCAAGAGAGAAACGTGACGATGGACGGGAGTCTTGCAAATTCAAAGACAGGGTTCGAAAGTTAGAAGTATAGGCAATATTTTACATTCGCTGAAGTTAAAGGCAAAAATGTGCATGTGATTTGCAAGTTATGTCCAGGAACAAAGAAATTATCCACGTCTGTGACCAGCAACTCCAACCGTATGAAGCATCTTGCATCATCTCACCCTTCCACACTTGTGACTAACTACCCAAGCCCTGCTGCAGCCAGAGCGAGCTCCAACAATCCTACACAAACAGAAAACAGAAAAGGCTTGATTTCTCTGGTCAACTTGTAACATCATTTCAAATTCTGAAAGTAACTGAATAGTTATTTTGCATAGTAACTACTTACTTTTATAGTGCAATAACTGAGTTACTAACTGTGTTACGTTTTGGGAGAAGTAACTGGTAACTATAACTAATTCCTTTTTTAAAGTAACGTTCCCAACACTGTTAACTACTAATTAATATTTTACTTTAATTATGTAATAAAAAAATTTTTTAATGTACTGAGCAACGCAGACTGAGTATACATAACGTCAGCCACCATGCAATACTACTAGAAGTAAAAAAACATTTTTGTGAACTGAAATAAAAATAAAATCGAAAAAACGAAAACTAAAACTAACTGAAACTGTAATTAGTGTTCACTAAACTAACTAAAATAAACAGAACTTATAGATATAATGTGCTTAGTTTTAATTTGTATATCTCTATAAGTATGAAGTCTAGTCTCAGTTGTTGTTTTTTTTTCTTGGTGTGCCGCATTACGCCAGCAGATGGCAAGTACGTCAGTCAAGTCATCTGAGCGGTCCGTCCACACCTAGCGTCATGTCAGCAAACTTTGGGATAAAGCGCCAGAGTCCAAATTGGGATTACTTTGAATATGACTGCGTTTTAGATAAAACCAAATGTCTTGTAGTGTAGGGTGACCAGACGTCCCCAAGTTAGATGACTTGTCGTCGGCTAAAGCTGTACCTGTAACCTGGTCGCTCAGGTTCACACACGAGCCCTAGCTAGCCCAGACCAGGTTCAGGTGCTGGTGCAGTCTGCCGGTCTCCACCCCAGAGGGAAGGGGACCACCTGGCTGTCCCTATGGGGTATTGGCACCTGGACCTGGGAGTATAGAGTATGTATGGGGAGTGTGAGTGAGTGTACGACGTCCGTTGTTGTTTGTCTTTATGTTGGGTGTGTTTTTTTATGTGTACGCATGAGGGTGGGAATGTGTGATTGTGATTGTGTGTGCCTGTTTTTTGTGTCAGGTTGGGTCTTGGGCTGCTCCCTCTCCTGGATCAGTTTAGGCCCCCATCGAATGTGGGGGCCTATTCCCTCCCTCCACACTACCTGCCGGTGGTTGGTGTCTCTGCCGCCGGTGTACTTGTGGTTCTTGGTATCCGGGACTGGGTGCTTTGGTGTGTGCTTGCTCATTCCTGGTCGCTGCTTGCCGGGGCCTGGACCCCTGGTCTCTGTCGAGCCTCTGCCTGGGGAGTGATATGTTCCAGGGTCTTGGGTCTCTGGGTCCATGGCTGGATCTGCTTGGGCATAGACGGCTGCCTGTGGGCTTGTTGCTGCAGCTCGCTGGGGCTTTTGCACTGTGGCTGCTGTGTGGTTCTCCTGGGATTCTCCCCTGCTCCTCTCTGGAGGGGTTACAGTAGTCCCGGCGGTGGTTCTCCTGGGGTTCCTGTGCTCTGGGGGGCTGTGGATGTGTGTGGCTTGGATCTCCTCCATATCTGTCCCGGGTCCAGGGGGGCGGGTCTGTGGCACCTCACTCTCACTATTGCATATTTTTATGGAGAAACCTTGTATACACAAGCGCGCTTACACTCAGACCGACAGGTGTTTAGATTCAGGTGTTAACAGATACATAAATGTTCTATTTTGAGCCGCATTTACCTCTAAATACATCTTGCATTCATAAGTACCGGTAAAAAAGTTTGTAATACGAACGTTTCTGTAGATGTAGAAGCAAGCAGAGTGTTATCTTGTATTCTCTTCATCTTTCTTTCATTTCTCCATTATATTCTCTTTCTATCCCCTTTTCCTTTTTGCCCCACAATTCTCTCTTTCGTGCTTCTTTTTTTTCCCCTTTCCATTTCTGTCTCTGTGTCGGTAACAATTGAAATAATCCCAAAGCAGTTTCTAATAAAGCTTCTTTTTATGAATATCAAGCAGAGCTTTAAAGCAGTATAGTGCCATGGGCTTTTTCATGGCACTCAGACAACAATTCTAAGTGCTACTCTGCTGGACAGGACTCGGTAAAAAAAAAAAAAAAAAAGCTGTCCCGGGAAATGTCCCGGATTTAAGCGTTTCGTGAATTAGAAATGCTCTGCGTAGACAGTTATTACGGTACCCGGGGGTAGAAAGTGAGTATGTTGCGTGGAACAACCGCTGTTACGGTAGCTGGTTGCGCTACTGTTAACGATACAGACAGAGTAGAAGAAGAAGAGCTAGCTGAGTGTGCCGCCTTGGACTGGGCTGATCCTGGCCGTGATGAAGGTTTGTTTCGTGGTAGGAAACGTTACTACTGTTGTTAGCATAAAAAAAATGGTAAAAATAAAAACAAATGGCTTGAATGTGTTTTGTTTTACTAAAGGTGAGGACACAAATGCTAATAAACCAAGTTTTTATGAACGAACAGAACACCAAATAGGAAGACAAGAACACAGCTCCCTGATTTGGGAAATTGGAGCAACAGTGTCAACGAGGATTTGTCCAAAGTAAAATGTTTTAGAATTGATTTGTGACCTTCAGTTTATATTTCCTGAGTTAGTTATTAGTTGTTTTGCTAATTTATTATGGTGATTTGTGAACTACACTGAGATGTGTATTCCACTCAGTGTGGACATATGAAAGTTACTAAAAAGGAGTCAGTAACAGGGAAAGTGAATGAGGCACGAACTGCATGAACTGAGACTGATGAGAAGGGAGACAGAATCACCTGGTTAAATGTGCATTTCTTCTGTTGTATGAGCCAGTAGCTCCAAGTAAAAATTGTTGTTTTTTTCTTTTTGCTAAATATGGCAATTTTGGTATTTCATTAACTGAGGAAAATTGTTAAATAATTAAAGAAAAGTTAATATTTAAAGGATTATCATAGTTTCCTATAAATATCCAACTACTAAATGGTATCTGAATCAAAAATACAGTTTTATTTGTTAAATTGTAATTTTTCAGTATGTCATACGCTCTAATCTTTTTGGTCTCTTTTAGAATAGTGAACGTCTGATAGAAAAAGAGAGAGTAGGAAAGAAGAGTAAAGCTAAGAGCAGGGAAAGAGCAGATGAGTGTTAGAAGGAGTAAAGAAGACAGACATTACTATTGTGCTTTATTTGTTTTATTACTCTTACGAAATGCTAACAACAGTGTGGATAGACTTTCCTGGATATTTATAGTTTAATTATGAATAAATATTTTTAAATAAATGAAACTGTAACTGTACCGATGTTTTCATTATATCTTGATAAAATTTATTTATTTTAATCTCTGAGCTGGAAATGTCCCCGGATTTTATTTCAGAAAAGACTAAATCTATAACTTAAACAAATAAAAACTAAACTGAAACTAAGCATTTTTGAAAAATAAAAATTAAACTAAACTAGCAAACAAATGATAAAAACGAATTAAAACTAAAATAGAATTCAAAATGTGAAGTTAAAACTACATAAAATTAAAAACTAATGAAAATTGCAAAACTATTAAAACTTTGTTGCAGGTATGACGCTGATGTCACATCCGCATAAGCGAAATGCGCCTTACTTTCTTCCGCTTTGAGGAACTATGACTGCAAAGAAAGACAAACTCGTGTTTCAGAAGCAAGTAAAACAATATCATGAACACTGCTGTGTCCCTAAGTACACGGCAACTTCAAAATATAATGGACTTTTAAGTTTCCACGGCTCAATCAAGCGATGCTGAATCAAAAAGGCTTTGGTTAATGAGTATTCGTTGCGAGAGGTTTCTGCACTTCACTCCAGATCAGATCATCCAGCCTAAAACCTTTGGGGGGAGAAGGAAGGTAAATAAAGAAGCTGTCCCGTTATTGTTTAAATGGAAGGATTACTCTATACAGCCTCCAAGACCGACTGTTTGGGACCGAGTGAGGAGACCTGAGCCAGAAAACGCAGCAGAAGAGCAGCCTGCGGACTGCAGTCCTACTTTGGACCATGACTGTTGCTCTGTCCAAGAACCTGCTGGCCTCAACATGGCAGTGAATGAAAACTGCAAGTTAAAAGAAGAAATAGAATCTTTAAAGAAAGAGATTGAGGAACGATTTGCAGGGTCCGATGATAACATTCGATTCTACACAAGGCAAGCTAATATAGTGCAAACTAGCTAGACATAACACAAATTAATAGTTTAACTGAAATGTGAACAAAGGTGGGTAGTAACTAGTTACGTTTACTTTGAAAATCAAAGTACTTGTAGGAGTATTTTTACTTGAGTGCAGTTTTGGTTACTCAACCTACCTCTGTTTACTTCACTCAATAAAGAACAGAGCTACCCAAAAATGCAACAGACACAGACTTACAGTTCTTGTACAGTTCATGTTTGGTCATAAGCTTTATTTTTCAAGTTATTTTTATTTTTACAAATGCGGTGAACGTCTTTAATCGTCAGCTTAGGCAAGCCCTGCAATCACCTTGTATAAAAAGTCGTTTTCAATAGACCGGAAGTAATCCCTCCACATATCCCTGAACAAGGAAGTTGACGTGCAAAGAGCCTATTCTCTTTCTCATCGTCCTTTTCATGCTTACTTGGCTTGTATTAGTCTGTGGACGTTCCACCTGCTCAACTTTCTGTCTTTCATCCTCACAGGTGGGCCTATCATGCTGAGGCTGCTCAACCGTCTGGGGTTCCACTTGTCCCAGCCTTTACAAGCTCCTCTTCACCAATTCTTGGATCATGTTTCAATGTTAATATGTGCTGTAGTGCTGATGCAGCTGCTGCTAAACATGTCGGTTAATTTGTGACATTTAGTGGCTTCAGCAGATATTGTCTCATTTTTTTCCCTCACATTCTCAGTCCCAACCTTTTCTTCGTCAGCTAACGGCTAGCATTCAACTTAAGGACGCATTGTTGCCACCTACAAGACTGGAATGTGGAACAGTAGATCTGCAAGATAACAAAAAAAAGAAAAAATATGTGTTGCGGCCGTTCTGTGATTCTACAGAACTTACAGATGGTTAGTCCACGCCTGGCTGTAGGGATCAGGGGAACAGCACTAGGCTGGTTTAAATCTTATCTGTCTGACAAATTACAATTTGTTCATGTAAATTAACAATCTTCTTCAAACTCCAGGGTTACTTGTGGAGTAACACAGGCAAACCACACTGAGATGGATGAAGACAGGACAGACTGAATAATGGCAGTGTAGAAGATGACCAGCAGGTCCTGTGGAAGGTTGTACTTCTTGAGTTGCCTCAGGAAGTACAGTCTCTGCTGGGCCTTCTTTCGAACAGTGTCTATGTGTGAAGACCATCTCAGGTCCTCAGAGATGGTGGTTCCTAGGAATCTGAAGTGGTCCACAGCCGACATGGTGTTGTTGAGGATGGTGAGGGGGGTGTATGGGGGTGATGTTCTCCGAACGTCCACCACCATTTCCACGGTCTTGAGTGGGTTGAGTTCCAGGTAGTTCTGACAACACCAATGTACCAGTCGATCCACCTCCTGTCTGTATGCACACTCATCACCGTCCTGGATCAGTCCAATGACAGTGGTGTCATCTGCAAACTTCAGGAGTTTCACGGACGTGTCCGCTGAGGTGCAGGCATTTGTATAGAGGGAGAAGAGGAGTGGGGATAGAACACAGCCCTGGGGAGCACCAGGACTTAATGATCTGGTTCGGAAGAGGATGCTCCCCAGCCTCACCTGCTGCTGTCGGTCCATCAGGAAGCTGTTGATCCACTGACAGGTGGAGGCTGGGACATTGAGCTGGGTGAGCTTCTGGTGGAGGATGTCTGGTATGATGATGTTGAAGGCCGAGCTGATCCTGGCGTACGTCGAGGTGTTGCAGGATGAAGTGTAGGCCTAAGTTGACAGCATCATCTGCCGATCTGTTTGCTCGGTAAGCAAACTGCAGGGGGTCCAGCAGGGGGCCTGTGATGTTTTTCAGGTGCTTCAGCACCAGCCGCTCAAAGGATTTCATGACCACAGACGTCAGGGCTACAGGCCTATAGTCATTTAATCCTAGGATGGTGGGTTTCTTGGGCACCGGGATGATGGTGGATCGTTTGAGGCAGGAGGGGACCTCACACATCTCCAGTGACTTGTTGAAGATCCGGGTGAAGATCGGAGCGAGTTGTTTGCACAGGCTTTCAGGCATGATGGGGAGACGTTATCAGGTCCTCCAGCTTTCTTTGTTTTCATGCGCTGAAAGAGCCTATTTACATCTTCCTTGGAGATCTTTAGTGCAGGCAGAGGATCTCAAGGTAGGGAGTTGGTAGCTTTATGAGAAGAACTTGTTCCTGGATGGGATGTGGAGGAGATGATTTGAGGCATGAACGGCTTCCTGTCATGTCTGCAGTAGAAGCCATTCAGACAGTTTGCCAGGCGAGGATTCTGTTCAGGATGGGTGGGGGGGGCTCCTGTAGGCAGTCAGGTTTCTCAGACCGGTCCATACAGCTGAAGTGTCACCAGTAGAAAGGCTGTTCTTAAGCTTCTCACTGTAGCTTCTCTTGGCTGCTTTGATCTCCTTTGTTAGTTTGTTCTTGGCCTGCCTGTACCGCGCCCAATCTCCACAGCTGTGAACTTCTTCTTTGTCCTTGCGCAGATTCCTGAGATGTGAAGTAAACCATGGCTTGTTATTCCCAAAGGTGCAGAAGGTCTTGGTCTGCACACACATGTCCTCACAGAAACTGATGTATGATATCACCACATGAGTGAGTTGGTTTAAGTCAGTGGCTGAGGTTTCAAAAACAGTCCAGTCTGTGCATTTAAAGCAGGCCTGTAGCGTCTGTAGGTGAAAGGATTCCTGGATTGCATCAAATTAATATGTCACATTAGTTCCCAAATCTTGTATTACTCCTTACAAGTCATGGTAGTTATGGATTTCTTAAGATAGCGTAGAGACATAATATCTGTAAGTCAACTTTAATCCCCCATTTCCTGTCGGGATGTTTCAGTTGATTGTGTAGATCAAGTAATAAAAGGAAGATCTGAAATGGGCTTATAAATCAATTGTAAAGTCTTTCGATTGACTACCTCTCTTTGTAGAATTGTCTTTGATATGCTCTTATAAGATTTAAAGATCTTAATGATGTTAGCCCATCCTATTTATCAGATCTGCTTTAGTTGTACACCCTTACAGGCCCCTCGGGTCTTCTGAAAAGGTTCTTCTGTTGACACCCAGAGGGAGAACTAAAACATGGTGAGGCATCCTCCAGCTGTGGAACAGCCTTCTTGAAGACCTGAGGTGCAGCTGAGAGTCTATATATTTTTAAAAGCAAAACGGCCATGCCCACAGCTGTGTGCAGGTTTTGTGTTTTGTGCTGTGTTTTCTCTCTCCGTCAGGGTGTGACTGACAGGTACCGCTGCAACAGGTGTTCCTCATTTGAGCCCAATCATCGGGGCTTCTTAAGGAGCTAGAAACTGGAGGGAGGTGTCAGCTCGTTGTCTCTGGTAGGGTGGTAACCTCACTGTATTCTGCAGTTCTTTGCATTTCTCTACCCGTTCTTATCGAGTTTCTTGTTCTGCTTTGCAAATCTGATTACAAATCTGTATTACAAATAAACTGTTAAACCTGCTGTCCGGCCTCCATAATGGTTCACATCCAAAGTCAGTAAAACTATACAGCATGACAGAACCACTGACCAACAAGACTCTGGGGCACAATTACGAGATTTCCTACCAAGGCAATTTTCTCGGACAGCGTAATTCACTCCTCCAGTCATTAACCCAACAACAAACCAAAATCAAGAGTGTAGTCTCCAAGTTTCCTCATCCTCCTGTTAACTATGTATCTTCTGTTCTCTCAGCCCAGCCCTCTGCCAGTCCCATCCACATCCAACCCGTTACTCGTGAAATAATTTCATCTCATCTTGAACCGTTTTCAGGGGACATTGAAAAATGCAAAGGGTTCCTCCTGCAATGCACCCTATTATTCCGACGTTCTCCCCACTCTTAGAGGACCCTAAAACAAGGCTTTAGATCGGTTGCAGAAATGGCAAGAGTTCCGCACCTTCGCAGCTGAATCAGGCTGGAACTCCATGGCTCTTAAAGAAGCTTTCCGAAATTCTCTTAATGACACACTGAAGGATGTATTGGCCTGCCGAGATGAAACAAGGTCTCTTGAGGAACTTATCACTTTATCCATCCGTACAGACAACCGTATCAGGTATAGAGCCAGTGACAAAAGGGCACAAAACACCTCAGCTTCTAGACATCCTATCTCATTACTGTCATAGTTTTTACTGCTGCTTTGACCCGCATGCAGGAGGCAGAAGAAGGTTTAACAGGTTTATTGTGAAGATTTGTTTACTGGCATCTGGAACTGGGAACTCATCAACTGTGCGGGGAGGAGGGCAGGATGGTTAGAAAGAGTCTGAGAATTTCTGTGAAGATATTGCTGAAAATTTTTAACTTACAGTTGATTGAGAGGATTACCGCCAGGGGGGAAACGATGTGGGTCTGGGAGTGGAGAATTTGATGGGCTTGATCTTGATCCGGAACTGCTAACTGCTTTTCTTGAGGTGAATGGATTCCAGGAGGGCAACAGTGGAGCACCGGTTGAAGGTTGATGGCGAGCACAATGGAGGGTTTGCAGGGTTCGCTACTTAGTCCAGGAGTAAGAGGTGCCAGGATGCTGTCAGCTGGAGTCTTGTCCGGGAGGGTGTCAGAATCAGAGAAGGAGGCTTGGGATCAGATGGTGAACTGGAGGAGAATCCAGTGCACATGAGCAACCTGAAGAGGAGCACAAAACAAGGATAAGAATCTTCTGAAATAAGTCTGCAAGTTTTTTCAGTGGGCTAGAGTGTTACCACGTTAGTTAACACTCAGGCGTCGAAGTACTGACAGCAGGCACCTCTTATATTGCTCAGGAGATGAGGCTTAATGGGCAACACCTGTCACACCTCCAGTACCTATGCTCAGAGTGGGCCCGCCAGTAGAACAGGGGGCACTGGCGGGCGCAATCCATCAGACCGATTGCTCTTGTTTTCTTCTAAAATGCACACTTTTTGTAAACCTTTAACGGCCCTGCTTGACTCTGGATAAGAGCAGAACTTAATAAGCTCCGAGCTGGTTAAAAAATATAATATCCCAGTTCAAGAACTCAATCCTCCTATTAAAGTCACTGCTCTGGATGGACGTGGACTTAACCCTGTCTCCCAGCAAACCCAACCTATTGAACTGGTCGCTTACGCTAACCACTACAAGTTTATTTCATTTTTCCCACAAAAGTATCCCCACTGGTGTTAGGACACACCTGATTTAAAACCCCTAATACACACATAAACTGGACAGACTCCTGCATTGAACCCTGGAGCTCAGGCTGTCGCTCTGCTATTCCATCCTCATCTCCTCTTGCCAAACCTCAATCAGCCCCTGATCTCTTCAACGTTCCCTCTGAGTATCATGATCTCTAAAGAGTGTTCAACAAGAGTTTGGCCTTGTCTCTACCCCCTGATCGTCCATACGACTGCACCATTGATCTTCTTCAGATGGCCCCATTAACATCTTGGCGCCTTGTTCGCATGTCTTATGACTCTCTGAAGGGCGGCATCATCCACCCCTCCTCGTCACCAGTTGGTGCGGGATTTTTCTTTATAAAGAAGGAAGGAACCTTGAGGCCCTGCATTGGTAACCCCAATGAAATAACTGTCAAGACTAAATACTCCTTCTCTCCTCAGCCTTCAAGTCAGTACAAGGAGCCACCATATTCAGTAAACAGGACCGACGGAACGTCTACCAGCTTGTTCGGATCACAGAGGGGGATGAGTGGAAGACTGCTTTCAAGATGCCCATCGGACATTTTGAATATTTGGTTATGCGTTTTGGTCTAACCAATTCCAACGGTTCCTGGAAAGCAGCCTGTTTGTAAAAGCTGAAAAATGCGAGTTTCATGTCCCATCCTGGTTCTGGTCCTGCATCGCAGATCTGATCACCCTGCAACAGAGCCCTGGAATTTCAAGCTCCAGTTCTCCATGTCATGCTCTGCCGAGGATTGAAAACAACTCTTTGTTGCTCCAGCTGTGAGTCTCCCTTTCACTCCTACCTCCAGTCCCGCAGCTCTGAGATCACCTCGTGGAAACAGCTCACCATTGCTCACCTGGCTGTCCACCCTCCAACACCGCGTGCTCAGCTGAAGCCACTCAAGAATCACACAGAGAACGCCAGCACTGTGAATCTCCGTGCCACTCCTCCTGCCAAACTCAGCCTCTGTGGGGAAGTCTTATCTCCTTCAACAAGCCGTCATCCACCGCAAACAGTAAACTGACTTCAACCCTTCTCTGCTCACCTCTCCTTAACTTCACCCGAACAACAACAACATCCCTCCTCTCCTCCATGCCAGTCCAGATTTCTGTGGCAGACCCAGTCTGGACTCAGTCTCATTTTGCTTGTATTACAAATAAGCGGTTAAACCTGCTGTTCTGCTTCCGTGATTGTTGCCACATGCAGAGTCAGTACAATTGTACAGTATGACAAAACCGAGACACAGTCTGGCTTTTAGTTCAAGTTCTATACTGTTTAAGCTCCAATCTTATTTGAACACTTGCTGTGATGTAAATACCTTTATTTTTTTCTAATCTTGGCAGATCTACATTATATTTTTATGTTAATGTCAAATCTGTAGCTTTGTCACTTGTACTAGTCTACTGTTAGGAAAGAGATTAAAATCTCAGAGGATGTCCTGATTAAATAAGTATTGCCATTCAGCCATGCTTGGTATCTTTGTTCCACTGAACAAAGCATCAGGCGGTCTCACATTTGACTCTTGAATATTTTAGTATACAGAGGAGTTTGTGGATGACTCTGCTGACCTTTCCTCACATCAGTACATCTTATGATTTGACAAAATAAATTAGAAATTTTAAATAATAGTAAAACGTGTTTAGTACAAACATAGGAACCTAAAAGGACAATGGTAGCTGTTCTTTTAATTAAACAAGTAATCCTCTCTCGAGCATGCTGTAACTCCAATTACTTACATGAAGAAATTAAAGCTGCGAGCAGCATTGGACGGTCCTTCGCAGCTCAGCGCCTCTCAACCTGTGTAGTGTGTAGAGCCGCCTCCGTGCCACTGTCCAGCCCGCTGCTCGATTCCGCTCCTCACCAATAGGCGGTACTTAGAGCAAGCTTTCAAATGATCTTTAAACATGCCGAGTTCTCTGGCAAGAAGTGTTGAAAATTTGTCCAAAATCTGACCTTCTAGATGGAAGCTGTGCTCACTTCATGTTTGGTCGCAAAGGATTAACAAAGACTTCCTGTCTTGCTTTGAAAATGTCATCTAAAATTATTGTGCCTTATTAGAAAAAGTTTGAAACTTCTGGAGACTGTCAAGGAAGGTTAATCAGCTAAGAAACCTGGTTAAAGCGATGTAATTAATTGCCCATGGCAACGTGTTCAGCCTTCGTTTATGATGATGCACACCAAATCTGGTGTGGATTGGATGGTGTTAAAGTTTCCTAGGGGCGCCGTTGATCCAAACTCCAATGTAGTCCAATAGAGCTGTTTGGGGGTCAACCATGTTGAGTTTGAAGTAAATCGGACCATGCATTTCGAATTTAGATCCAAACGTAAGGTCATGACGTGACGTCGCACTTTGCCTTGCCGCCACAGCCACACCGTCCACACCATCCACCCAAACCTGTCAGTAGTGGAGACCAAATTAGACTATGATGTTGTCTGTGGAGACAGTATCATATTGATTAAGCGAAAGGGAACAAATATGGACTATCCGAAGTGAAACATTACACTTCCTGTTCTCAGGGGGGGAAGCTTCAATGATGTCAGCATTTGACCCTTGAATATTGTTTGAGGCCAGATGCGGATCAATCCCAGAAGGTTTTCCGGCTTTCCTTGTAGGAGCTATAGCAATTTTGTCTTGTTACGAGAAGTGAGTTTTTGAGGCTTGGCCACGCCCACATGTTTTCATGTTGCAAAAAGCTTCTGATAACTTTTGATCCCCAATGCCTTGAGAGTGTACTGAGTGATTTAGAAGTCTGTAAGTCAAAATATGTAGGAGGAGTTTGCTCAGATTCGACATGTGTAAACAAGAAAATTGCAGCCTTGGTTCAAAATGACGGACTTCCTGTGGGGTTTGAGCAATGGGTCAAAGAGACTTTTTTTGTAGGTCCTGATAAGTTACATATATGTACCAAATTTCATAATCCTCGGTCAAAGCATGGCTTGGGGCTGGTTGTTTTAGAGCTTCAAGGAAGCGCTGTTGAGAAATTAAGCCACGCCCACGTAACTGGATATCTTTTGGGGGCTGGACTAATATTAAACTTATAATAAATTTGGGGCCAATCAGATAAAAATATGTGGAAATTAGACCCAAAAGTGTGATCATGGCGTGACATCAGACTATGCCACACTGCCATGACCACACCCTCCAGCCAAACCTCTTAGTTCTGGAGACCAATTTAGACCATCTTTTATTCTAACACTGAGGACAGTTTCATGTTAGATTAGGTGACGTGGGTCATAAATGACCTTTCAAAGTAAAACATTACACTTCCTGTTCTCAGGAGGTGGGGCTTCGATGAGGTCAAGATTTAACTATTGAATATTGTTGGGGGGGGGGGGGGGGGCGTAGATGTGGATCAATAACAGAAGGTTTTGTGTCTCTACAACTTTCCTTGTAGGAGCTACAACAATTTGGGTTTTTTTGGCGCAATGTCAAACTCTAAGGTCTGGCTGTGCCCCTTCAGCATGCTCAAAAACTCACGATTTTGATTACTTAAGATCCCCCATCGCTTCTGAGCAAATTGAACACATTTCAAACCGATCGATCAAAATCTCTAGGAAGGGTTTGATCAAATACAGAAGCTACAAACAGCAAAATTGGGTTCAAAATCGCTAATTCAATCCAAGATGGGCAACTTCCTGTTTGATTATCTTAACTAAGTTGAACGCTGTCTTTTAGATTTGTACCGCCCATCAGCACGGGAAAAACTGAAGCTCATCTGGAAGACAACATCCAGGAGCATCCATGTTTTCATGGAGAGCCTGACCCCCGCAGTCCGAGACCGTTATTCAACTCTTTGCGAAGCTTTAAGGGAAGAATATTCTGTGTACATGGACCGGGCCTCTGCCACACTTGGTGCTTTTGCTATTCAGCAAAAGAAAAACGAAGCAACCAGGGAGTATTACCAGTGCTTGAGACCTGCTTACTTCCAAGGACGCAATGCCCCTGGCATTGAGAAGGAACATGGTTTTAAATCCCTGTTCCTCCACAACCTTCATGAAAGTGTGCGATACAATGTTACTATGTATTGCAGAACAAAGACCCTGAGCATGCAGGAGATCCGGACATATGCTCAGTTGGCGTGGGAAACACGTGCTCACCCGACCAAGGGATCAGAGGACGAGGCTAGGGTTTTACAGGTCCACACTGAAAGAACCAGCCTTGCGTTAGAATGTCAGGAAATGCCTTCAGCAGGAACCCACGTTAATAACAGGTTCAGGGAACAACGTAGGTTTGGTCAGCAGGACCACGGGGTTGGCAATGAACGGCAACCAAAGTCTGGTAAACCGGATAACCCCAGGTCCAGCAGACGTCCTGACCATCAAGAGAGGCCAAAAGGTAAGACTGATGGAAATGTGTGGGACCGACACGCAGAAGGAATTATGGGGAAAGAGATGAAGGAGGCCTTACGCAAGATGGTAACAGAAGCAGTGCGTCAGGCCACCACACCCCCACAACCCTTGAAACAGGAAGCCGACCCTCCAGTTAAACCAGACCCAAACTTCCCGTCAGCATGACTGGGCGTGGACCGAGTCTCCACAGCAAATCAGAGTCTACCTGATCGGATGGGGAGACAAACCTAGGAAACTCCAAGTTTCCCTTGGGACCTCTCCAGGAGAAACACCACAAACCATCTTTCCAAGGTTCTCAGGTAAACTAAACCAAAATGGATATACATGTTACCTATACTGTCCCACCAGTATAGGAGGATGTTTCCAACTGAGTTTCCATTTTAAAAAGGGATCAGAGATCAGTCTGATGTTCTCGGTCTTGTTTGAGGAGGTGAGTAGAGCCATGCTTTCCCTCAATGAAACATTTCAGGCTGAAGCTTGTGATGTAAGCATCACCAGTCGCACCCAAGACAGATCATGCATTCATAGTTGGGTGGAGCTGGACATCACACTCAAAGACATGACTCTGGTGCACCCCATCTATATGTGCACATTGAACACAGAGCTTTTTCTCGGTGGCCAGGATCTGCTGGACAGGCTGGCCCCACTCATTGACTGCCACCAGGACCAACTCTGGGTCCAGGCGGAAGTGCCAAAACCACTTTGAACATTGTTCCAACAGACCAAAGGGGGGTCACATTATCCTATACCCATTACTCTCCGGTAGGGGGCCATAAGAGCTACAAAGCCACACTCCACATCCTCCAACACATGACGTACTGCCCTCCAATGTCTCACGACACTCAGGTCTACATCCAAGGATGCTTAACCTGCTGCCAGTTTCAGCCATCCCAGCCAATCAGTCAACCTCTGCTTCAGCGAAGGGGGGTTACATTACCTTGGTTCCATCTTCAGACCAACCGGGTCGAACCAGCTCCAAAATTAACAGGAGGTAACAAGTTCCTCCTAACTATGACATGCAGCTTCATTAAGTGGGTTGAATGCTTGTCAGAAAAGATTGACACCGTCATCCCAGCTGCTGCACTCTGCATGCATAGCAGACCCTCACAGAAGTGATCAAGAATGATGTAATGGACAAACCAGAGATTTCATGCAAAATCTTATTAAAAGAGGTTGGTTCATCTGTAGACAGTCCCACCGAGGCACAGATACCTACTGGCATAGTTCTGCTGAACTTAGTAGAGAAAATCCCAAGTCCATCCTTGCAACCTCCACAAACACACCTGGCTTATAGCCTAGGTACTGCAATTCAATTATTATTTTTCTCTCCCTTTTCGCATCTAGATAGTTTAGAGACAGGAGTTATATTAAACCCCATCATCGTTTGGAAGAGGTAATGGTTTAAGCCTAAACCTGTTTTAAACGTTGGTTTTGTTAAAGATAACACACCGCATACAGGCAGGTTAAGCGTGTACAGGCCAGGATTGATTCCCTCACCTTTATTCCCCCACGGTTCATAGCACCACCTTTGCCAATGACACAGTCAGGTTCCAGTGCCTAATGGAAATTGGACAAATAATGAACCACGATTTGTTTTTTGTTTTTCCTATATACATATACATGTACTGTATCTTTTATTGTTGTTTCACTTTGTCTCAGGGTTACCAAAGCTGATGACCAAAAGAATGTAATGATGATGTGAACGTAGTTTCTCATTGAACAACATAGAAAGGTATGAGTCAGAGTTTAGCCCTGCCCAGGCTAACATCTATCCTGCCCAATCATAGGCCTTTGAGGAACACAGAGACAGTTTGCTGTTTTGTTTTGCTTCGCCATGGATCACTGATTGTTCAGCTAAGGACAGAATGGTCCCAGCAGCTTCAACGACTGCGATTCATCTCACCCTTTGAACCTAGGGTGGAATTTTGGACCATGTCTTGCTGAATATTGACCATTTGCACTTTGCTGGACGCCACCAGGCCTTCCGGCGTTTTCGGCCATTTTGTATCCCAGTATAGTCCGCTACTACAAATCCCAGCGGGCAGTGCGGCTGATATGACGTGGCGTCCCAAGTCTGACGTCACAGGACACTATATAGGAAGGTGGCCCCTTTAATGAGGTGCTTTCAGCTGAAACCGAGACTGGAGCATCAATTCTGGAGAAGAAATCCCACGTGGACTTTCATTCATTCTTCCCGTTGGCCAACGAAAAAGAAAAATTCATGAAAGAATTTTCTGGAATAGGAAGGCCAGAGATTTCACTTTACCGATCGAAGACGTGAGTTTAACACATAACAGAAGAAAAAACCCTCACAGAGGTTTCAAGGAGACGGATTGCCACCCTTGCTTTTGTTCCAGTCGACTGATGACGTTCAGATCAGTTTTTCCATTTCGCCAAGAAGGCCAGCAGACGAAGATTGACCGCTCTTCTTGGAGTTAATTGCGGACGCGCAGTAACCCCCCCCCCCTCCCCTCTCTCTCCCTTACGTTATTGAAACTTGATTGCTGTTGATTTCTGAGGCCGCCGAGTCTCGCAAGTTGTGTTTTTACTGTGCGAACACCTTAGTGCAGGTGCGCTGTGAAACTGGACTGCTATAATAACCTTATGGTCAAAATCAACCATTTTCTTTGTCTTCAACTTTGTGCTTTACTAGCTTGCTGCCAAAAGTTTTATTATCCTTTGTCCTCTGGGTTTACAACTTTGCTTGGAGGAGTTTTATGACTGCCCATGTCCCACTGAGCTACACTTTGGGGAGTGGCCTCCCCGAACTTCGCTCAACCATATTTCTTTTGTAATTTTGCCATAACTGCCATAACTGCTGGTTTGATTCCATACACACCCACTGCTGTTTGTTTTGTTTAGTTAGATATTTTAACCTTGTTAGTAGAACTTTGCATGTTTGATTAGGTGAAGATTATTGAATCGGAAGAGCAAATTGTATCAGGCCTGTTGATAATAAATATTCACATAGATAAAGAGAAGTTGTTTGTGTGATTTGTCAGTCAAAATAACGTCAAAGTTCCCCACGTTTCGCCAGAAACGGTTGATTAAACAGTGACATCTAGTAATAGTTAGCAACTATTACTGAGAATTTATTAATTGTAATTATCAAGGGCTTTGAGCCACAATTACAATCCCGGAGGACATCTCTGATTTCGATTCATAAATAAGGATTGGTTGGTTAAGAAATTCAATTTGTCAAATTATGATTTTCAATTATAATTTTTGATAAATATTAATTAATCAATAATCATAATCCCAACAATGACGACGAAAAAATTTTGTTTCCTGAATTTTTACCCCATCTCATTCCCTAAAAGATCCATCCATCCATCTACTATGAACGTAGGACTAATGCAAGATTGGGGAATTAATGTGTCATGATGATACAATATAAACACTGCTGCAGCATCATGGTCTGTGGATGAAGAGAAACTGAATGATTCTTCAGGGTCCATATTCAGATATAAGGAAAAATCCTTTTCTGTATGTTCCACAATCCAAGTTGCATGCTCTAGAAGCACACACAGCTTGTAAACTCTGCTTTCATTTAATTCAGGTGAACTGCATCGTGAAAACATTGAGGACACAGGCCCTTTAGGACAGATTTGGGACACCACTGTCTCAGAACAGAACTAAAATTACACATCCTCATTTGTAAATGACTCACAATTCTGTTTTTAGTTCATTAGATTGGATTACCTGAGTGAAGTGCTTATCAAATACACCAGATTAACCTTTTATATCCAGTTAAAGGTTTTTTTGTGATTTCAAGAATGGTTGTGAAGCCAGCTTTTAAGCCCTTTAGCAGTTATGGCCTTGTCCTCTAGAAAACCAAAGCTCTGTTCTGCAGAAACTGTGATTTGTTTTCATTTCTTCCAACAATACTATAAACTGACACTAGCCTTTTCAGTTTCTGTTGCTCCTTCACAGATGCACCTTCATCCCAACAGCTCTATACTGTGGAATAATATTCAGTTTCATTAGTATCTAAAAAGGTGTCGATAAAATGTTCTGCTTTTCCGTTTGCAGGCAGAGTTTGTGTGGCACAAGCTTTCTGCAGACAACATGGACCCAGACTTTGTAGAGCGGCGCAGGATTGGGTTGGAGAACTTCCTGCTCCGCGTGGCCTCTCATCCAGTTCTTTCCAACGATGAAATTCTGTACCACTTCCTCACCAAGGTATGGGATATCGTTTGTTTGCTTCAGTGCTGCTGATCAAAATACACCACCTAGATTGCTTGGCTCCTGAAGTATAAAGACTTTTCTCTGTGATTATGTGTGGCAGGAGCATGGCTGGAAGGAACAGGTGAACGAGACAGGGTTTCAGGCAAAGGTACAGATGTGGAACTCCATTTTCTATAATCATTAAGATATTCTCTGTGTTCTTTGGGCTTGAACATTTCTTAACATTTCCTTTGCAGGCAGATTCCAGGCTTAGAGCTTTAAGTGCCACCTTTAGGGTACGAAGTCCACATAGGTAAGTCTAACTCTATGAAATTCTAATGTCCATAAATGTTTGTTAGGAGCCATATATTTAAACTACTTAGAGCTACTAGTGATTTTACAAAAAAAGTCCCAATCCCAACATCCAGTTGTAGACAATAATAACCCCCATAACATACCCCAGTCCCATAACAGTTGGTTTTGCCAATAGGGGCAATCAGGATTAGATACAAGTTATTTAGTTTGTTGTCCACTTTTTTAGGGTTCAGCACAACTGTTATTCAACAGAAATCAGTGCTTTTTTTAACCTATACGCTGTGTGATCCACATGAGAGTAAAGAAAAAGTACTTCCCTTGGTTAAATAAAAGCACTTCTCAGCATAACATAGTTTACATTAGTACCGTGAAAGGTGAAAAAAGGAAATCCTAGAAACCGGTTTAATATGGGATTTAAATTACAGGTCCTGGTCAAAAATAACACCAAGGTATTTTACTTTATTACCGGAGGTCAATTTAATGCCATCCAGGTTAAGTCTTGACTAAGCAGTTTCTTTTTTAAAGACTCCAGTCCAAAGACGACAACTTCTGTCTTCTAGTCTAACTGGTTGGGCTTATCAGGATTTATGGATAAGTAGAGCTGAGTATCATCAGCGTAACAGTGAAAATGTATCCCATGCTGGCTGATAATTTTACCTATGGGAAGCATATATATAGTGAAGAGAATTAGCCCAAATACTGAACCCTGTGGTACTCCACAATTAACCCTGGAGTGTGAAGATTTATCATTTACATGAACCAACTGGAATCTGTCAGGCAGCATATGATTCCAGCCTTTCTAAGAGAATAATGTGATCGACTGTATCAAATGCAGCATTGAGATCTAACAGGACAAGTACAGACATAAGTCCATAATCTGAGGCTAGGAGAATATCATTAGTGACTTTCAGCAGAGCTGTTTTGGTGCTATGATGAACTCTGAAACCTGACTGAAACTTTTCAAATAGATAATTGCTGTGTAAATGCTCACACATTTGTTTATGTCTGCTCGAATGATCAGAAAGCCCGCCAAAAAGATGCTGAAGTCAGGAATAAAATTCTGTAACCACGTCTCAGTTAAACATATAATACTGCATTCCCATTACTCTGGCTGGGTCCTTGTAAGGGCTTGGAGTTCATCCAACTTTTTTCCCAATGATCTCACATTGCCCATTATAACCAATGGAAGAGATGATTTGAACTCCCTCCTTCTTACTCTTCTCTTTGCTCCTGCTCTGGATTCACAGCGTGTCGTTTTTCCCTCATCTGGGATTTGGGGTCTTACTTGAGGTATTAGCAAAAATCATTTTTTTTGCAAAATATCCAACACTAGAGGGAACTGTCGTCCAAAACAGACAACCCTTATCCCCAAAAGAAGGAACTCGATCCTTTAAAAACTGTCATAATATAGTGTTTCTTTAAACTCTGAGGAGAACACAACCACAGATTCAGGACAGCGTTTTAACAGATTTATTTTGTGAAAAAAAAAGGAACAAGACGAGACAGGGACCCAGGCAATGACAGCAGGAGACTGGTTCTTCTTTGGAAGGGAAGGTGACAAGGTTATGGATATCCCAGGAGAATTTCAAGGAGTTTTATTTTAGAAGGGTTTGTTCAGGAACTCACTGCCAGAGCGGTTGTGGTTTAGCTGGGGAGGTACGTCTTTCCTCTGAGATGGAGGTTGGGAGGATGAGTGTGGTAGGCGGCAGTTTCCTTTCTTTCGTTTAGCTCTCAAACGATGACTCAGTTTAAGCGTTCCCACGTAGGAGGGTGGACAGGCAGGTGACAACAGAAGTAAGGTTCTCCAAAGCCAGGGGGCCAGAAGTTGAGAAGGCAGGGAGACTCACGGTAGGAGATGAGGAACAAAACCTTGAAGCTCGCTCAGAAAACCGATCACAGGACTAGGAGCCTTAAAAACCCTTCAGGCAAGGTCTGGGGAAAAAGACAAGAGAAAATTCCAATTAGGTTCAGCAAAAAGTATGCACAAGCATTGCACATCACGGTCAGTACCACAAAAATATAGCAACGGGTTGACGTCTCCCTCCTGGTCTCAGCTCCTTAAGAAGGCCAGTGATTAGGCCCTGATCAGCAGCACCTGCCAGGAAACGCTCTAGAGCAGAGGGTGGAAAGAAACACACACACGCATACACTGCACACTAACACAGAGCCCTGACAAAAACAAGACATCAGAACGAAAATAACAGAACTACTCCAACGTGCTGCTGCCATGAGTGGTGTAATTCTACAAAACAATTCACTCATAAATAGAGCACTGATAATTGATATTTGCGGTGAACTGTGTTTGTCATGATAAGAACAGTATTGTTTGGTTAAAAGTACTGAGCTCTAACACTGGTTTCAGGTAATGTGGCTCAGGGGGTTGAACTTTGGAAGAGTTAAACTTTAAAATCTTCAAAATAATAGTATGGCAGAATCAATTGACACCATATGTGTTTGAGTTGGGAAATGTGGGGGATTGACATCTGGAACTTATTATCTTCAAAATAATAGTAGCACAAACAAACCTTTGACTGCACAAACCTAGCACAATGGATACACTGATAGACACTTTATTTGAATTGGTTAATGTGGAGAGGCTGGTTAATATGGAAGCAAATCGTTACCATATTTCAAATGAAAAAGCATTTTCAGAAATGCTTTTCCATTTTAAGAATGTGGCTGCATTGTTTGACCCATAAATAAAATTAGTAATCAATCATCCTATTTGCATTTTAATTTTCTTCTTCAAGACTGCTCATTCTTTCACTTAATTAAAATGAAAAAGAAAAATACTTTTGAGATTTATTTTTCAAAATATGCCCCTGCAAATAGACACCAAAATTCAATTTTAAATGTAAAATTAGAAAATGAAAAAGCATTTCCAGAAATGCTTTTTCATTTTAAGAATGCGGCTGCATTATTTGACCCATAAATAAAATTAGTAATCAATCATCCTATTTGCATTTGCATTTTCTTCTTCATGACTGCACATTTTATGCCATAATCAAAAAGAAAACAAAGCAGACATTGCTTTTTCGTTTACGTGGTCTGCCCGCAAAGTACTGCCCAGAACTCGAAAACGAAAAAGCATTCCGAGCTGCGGGCGCAGAAGAGTGACGTCAGCAGCCGCTCTTCCTCAGCTCCCTGCTGACCGAGCTACTCATCTTGTTCGGTAGGGGGCGCTGTGCACATCTGCAGTGCATTACATTGCAAACGTGCTGAGAAATTGATTGAATTGCAGCAGGGCCGAGCTCAATTTGTGGCAGTGGCAGGCAGAACTGGTAGTTCCGGTGGCAGGCTGTGGCGGAACTGCCACAGCCTGCCACCGGAACTACCACCGGAACTGCCAGAGTCTGCCACCGAAGCTGCCACCGGAACTGCCACAGTCTGCCGCAGGGTGGCACGGGATTCCGCGAGGATGCCAGAAGGTGCCAGACCGGCCGTAAAAGCTTGCCAATGCGGTTGCCGCTTTTTTTGTGGAAGCTGATGCTGATTATCGGCAAATGGGTTGTCATTATTGTTATAGCCTGTTACCTTTAAATAATGATTTCATTATTGATTATTATTTAATAAACAGCTTTAAACCCATAACATAAGGTGATTGTATTTACTTGACATGGAAAATAAATAGCACTATGTGTATGTGTGACGTGTTGAAAGGATGACGACGCTTTATTGCACAAACAGCTGGTTTATTATAGAGCACGAGCGGCTATTCTGAATTGTCACTCACAGAAAATTATAAATAAATGCTTAAAAACACGCTGTATGTCTCAGGCCATAAGGCTGCCACCTGAACTACCAGTTCTGCCTGCCACTGCCACAAATTGAGCTCGGCCCTGCTGCAATTCAATCAATTTCTCGGCACGTTTGCAGTGTAATGCACTGCAGACGTGCACAGCGCCTCCCACCAAACAAGATGGGTAGCTCGGTCAGCAGGGAGCTGAGGAAGAGCAGCTGCTGACGTCACTCTGCTGCGCCCGCAGCTCGGAATGCTTTTTCGTTTTCGAGTTCTGGGCAGTACTTTGCGGGCAGACCACAAAAAAGCAATGTCTGCTTTGTTTTCTTTTTGATTATGGCATAGAATGTGCAGTCTTGAAGAAGAAAATGCAAATGCAAATAGGATGATTGATTACTAATTTTATTTATGGGTCAAATAACGCAGCCGCATTCTTAAAATGAAAAAGTATTTCCGGAAATGCTTTTTCATTTTCAAATTTTACATTTCAAATTGAATTTTGGTATCTATTTTCTGGGGCATATTTTGAAAAATAAATCTCAAATGTATTTTTCTTTTTCATTTTAATTAAGTGAAAGAATGAGCAGTCTTGAAGAAGAAAATTAAAATGCAAATAGGATTATTGATAACTAATTTCATTTATGAGTCAAACAATGCAGCCACATTCTTAAAATGAAAAAGCATTTCTGAAAATGCTTTTTCATTTGAAATATGGTAACGATTTGCTTCCATAGGGTAACGTTTTAAACTTCAAAATTTAATTTTAAATTTTAAAGAAAAAGCTGCACAAAAATATTTTTGCTGCAAAAATGTAGCACAAACATCTGACACCAGGGCCAAATTACCTCAGTCTGACGCTTAGCTCTGCCGAGGTCTGCTAATGAACCATTCACTTGCTTCAGGGGTGTTAAATAAGGGCACCTAAACACCTAACACCTAAACATGCAGCCTTTGAGGGCTGACAAGAAATTATTACTTTGAGAAGTCCTTTGTCCCATAGTGGACAATCTGACCTGAAGTTTCCTGATTCAGAGTTACCTCCAATTGGAACAAGTTTTTGATTTTGACTCCCTGCTATTATAGATTTCTGTTAACCTAAAAGAGTTACACTAAATAAATCGATATTCAAATAACCTTTTCATTCTAGAAATGTTCTTTTATGGGTCAGTGTGTTTTTAATCTTTTCATCCCAGTCACTTAGTGGAGAAAAAACATTACAGCGATGGGCTTCAGTCTCACATGTCTCAGCTGCTCCGAGCACGAACTGTAAGTACCTGCCTCTCTTTGTTTTTACACACACACACACGCACACACACATACACACACACACACACACACACATTTATCATAAGTACCTAAACTCTAGAGACTGTAAAACCCTACAGATAAAAACGTTGTCATCTGCCTTTTAATATAAATTCATTTAGTCATTTTTGGAGACAGCTTACAGGTTAATCAACACATTAATGCGTTGAGATTAACCTGTAACTTTTGAAAAAAATTATAATTTCACTAATTTAATTAAAAACATGAAAATCATATATTACATATAGGTTTTTTGTTAAAACACAGTGATGTATTTCAATTATTTATGTCTGATAATTGTGATTATGGGTTATTACTAATGATATTCCCAGAAATTAGACTAATTAAAAATGTATTTTTGATGCATAAATGCAGGCTGACTGAAAAATATGTCCATGCACTAAATATGTACAGTATGAATCCAGTGTAGTCCACATCTTGTGATCTCCACCAAGGTCTTAAATGGGCTTTGTTTCACAATCCTGTCAAGGCTGCAGTTATCCCTGTTCCTTTTGTGCCTTGTTATCCCACACCTTTTCCTTTCACTCAACTTTCTATTAATATGTTTGGATGAACAGCCAGCCTCTTTAGCAGAGACCATTGGTGGCACTGTTTTTATGAAAAAAACTGAGAACTGAGAGTAAAAGCAAGGTCGTAGTGCTGAAAACAGAAGCCAGTGAGGTACCCGACGAGGGCAAGGCAGAGCAGAGAAATTAGTGAGGCAAAAAACGTGATCAGATCAGGCAGATAGGCAAGGAGGGACCGGTGGACACTACTCACAGACTTTTGAAAATCTGGCGCTGTTTGTCTGTAGGCGTGCTGCTTATAAAGCCAGAGGCGCAGGGGAAGCGGGTGAAGTCTGATTAGGAGAAGGCTGAGAAGGAGCAGGAGAATGTAATCTCCGTGGTTAGAGCAGCAGGCAGAGATGCCCAGAATCATGACAAAAAAGGGTCAAGCTGTTTTTTCTTATTTAAAAAAAGCCTAAAATAAAAATTTGTGGTCTATTCTGGGTACGAAGAATGGGTCACTCTTCCTCTGAAATCTCTTATTAGCCAGGTTTAACAAATGGGTGTGTCCATGTCTGTTATAAGTCAAAGTAGCCGGATATTTGGCCTATTTACTATGAAATCTAAATTAAATCAAAAAACATGGTTAAAAAAGGTAAAAGGTAAATACTTTGTGTTGTGCCTAACATGTTTCCGTTTTAACAACATACATTTCATTCCTTTCTTCCTTGAGTCCAATTTTTTTGCCTTCCTTGTGTCCTACCTAATTTTATCATATTTCATTCCTTCCTTCTGTCCTCCTTCCTTCTCTTTTTCCTTGTGCGCTTCCTTCTTTCCTTGTCTATACTACCTTCTGTCTTTATCTCTTTTATGGCACCTTCCTTCCTTCCTTCCTTCATTCTGTCCTTCCATGCTGCAAACTCTGGAAAAATGAGCCTGGAAAGAAGAGTGACATTTTTGAATAAAAAATGTTTAGTAACCCTGTTTAAGACATAATTATCCAAATTAACATACATAAATACCAAACTCTGTGTAATGAATCAGTACAAGACTTCAGTTTTACTTCTCAAACTGAATAAGAAAAATAAATTTACTTTTTGACAATGTTCTCAATTTTTGAGATGCAGCTGTACTACTGAGTGCCACGTCTTGTAAAATGTGATGTACTGTACATAGTGGAAGTGCTATACATGGACATTTTCCTGTTAGTTCACCTCTAGCTGTTCCCTCTAGCTTCTCAGCAGTATACACTTAGGAAGTTTAGGTGGGCTCTCTTTACTCTACATAGAAATACGCGCCTATATCACTTCATTTGTGAACAGTACACATTCTAATGTAAATCCTTTCCCATCTTTATTGCTTTGAAACTCTTTCAATAACATGTCAGTGAGCTCGGTAAAACTTAATATGCTCAGTGTTAATAATATCTGCAGATAATAAAGCCAATGCTAAAAACTTTTTAAACTATTTTAGTCCCAAATCCAAACAGTTTCTTTCTCTTATAGAGGGTTGCTGATAGACTGTATGCAGTTTATAAGGTTCATGGAAACTATGGACGAATCTTCAGGTTTGACAACATGAATCCATGCAGCATTTTCTCTAAATAAAAAACTAAAGTTATTTAGATTTATCTCTGTTTTTGTGAGACTTGTAAAAAAACGTATGTGTCCACGTGTTTACTACAGTGAGTGGAGTGCCATTGAGAAGGAGATGGGAGACGGACTGCAGAGCGCTGGTCATCACATGGATGCGTAAGAGCTCACTGGCTTTTCATAAATCAAATACATAGTTCTATGGAGAACCCATTTACTGAAAACATGCAGAAAGACTACATACTGATAGCAGCAGACTTTTGTGTCTGGTCATACACTTACAGCTACGCTGCCTCAATAGACGACATCTTAGAAGAAGAGGAACATTATGCTGATCAGTTGAAAGAATATCTGTCCTATGCTGAAGCTCTGAGGTAAGACTCGGTTTTAGCAACAACTTTGCTGAACATCTCTCCATCTTTTTTCTCCATTTTGCTTTGGTCGTTTTACCAAATCAGACATCTTTATACAAGAAGGTAATTACAGTAAAAAACTGAAGGGTGAGTGTCCACATTAATGTCAAATAGATTAAATAGTAAAACAACCAGCATGGCGAGTAAACATACTATTAACCAAAATCAAAATAATGATGAGCTTGTAAATAAGGTTCTAACGTTTTGATGATGTGTGATTATTAATTGAATTTAGCTAAGTTTTATCATCATAATTTACACCTTTCTCAATCCAGTCTAAATTCTATCATCGGTTAATGTCTCTCCATTGATTACTATTCCTTTGTTTTTAAGTCTTTTGTAACAACCAATCACAGCTCTTAGAAGACAGTGTCACATCAGCAACGGGGTCTACCACACCTTCTCACTAAGATAGGAATTTCTTTCGTCTCCTTGCTCAAAGTCGCTCTCAGCAGTCGCTTTCTGAGAGGACTCTGAGTCCTACTGCTTGGGGAGTGATATGTCCCAGGGTCTCAGGTCTCTGGACTCTTTGAGAATACGGGTCTAGGAATAACTACGTCATGATGTCCAGCACTTTGCTACCTGGGATTCAGTCTGTTTGAATTAACAGACTAAAGACAAGCAGTAGAAGCTGTTTTGTATCTGGCCTCAGAGCTTTATTAGAGAACATTATGGAATAAACAGCATCATGAAGACCAAGGACTACAGCAGACAGGTCAGGGTTAAAGTTGCGGTAACGTTTAAAGTGGGGTTAGCTTCTGAAACAACATCCTAAGTTTTAAACATCTCAGAGCTCTGTTCAGTCCATTATCTGAACATGGAAAGAGAATTGACCAACTGCTGACCTACCAAGACATGAACGTCCACCTAAACTGACAGACTGGTAGAGCATTAATCAGAAACAGAGAATAAGAGACCATACAATAGGGGCAAATTTACAGCATAAGAAAATAATACTGAGCGATTAATTAAAATACTATTCATAGTCCAAGAAATGTGCAACTCAGCAGGCTAAACAAAAAAATTTACATGTGCATGTACAGTACAGACCAAATGTTTGGACACACCTTCTCATTCAAAGAATTTTCTTTATTTTCATGACTATGAATATTGTAGCTTCACACTGAAGGCATCAAAACTATGCTGCTCCGCACACTCTTGGCATTCTGTTGACGAGCTTCAAGAGGTAGTCACCTGAAATGGTTTTCACTTCACAGGTGTGCCCTGTCAGGTTTAATAAGTGGGATTTCAAGCCTTATAAATGGGGTTGGGACCATCAGTTGTGTTGTGCAGGAGGTGGATACAGTACACAGCTGATAGTCCTACTGAATATACTGTTAGAATTTGTATTATGGCAAGAAAAAAGCAGCTAAGTAAAGAAAAACGAGTGGCCATCATTACTTTGAGAAATGAAGGTCAGTCAGTCCGAACAATTGGGAAAATTTGAAAGTGTCCCCAAGTGCAGTCGCAAAAACCATCAAGCGCTACAAAGAAACTGGCTCACATGAGGACTGCCCAAGGAAAGGAAGACCAAGAGTCACCTCTGTTGCGGACGATAAATTCATCCGAGTCACCAGCCTCAGAAATCGCAGGTTAACAGCAGCTCAGATTAGAGAACAAGTCAATGCCACACAGAGTTCTAGCAGCAGACACATCTCTAGAACAACTGTTAAAATATTACTATTACTTCCCCCCTTACACTACCGTCCGGTGGTTGGTGTCTCTCCCCGCTGGTGTACTCGTGGTTCTCGGTGTCCGGGGCTGGGTGCTTTGGTGTGTGCTGGCTCACTCCCGGTGGCTGCTTGCCGGGGCCTGGACCCCTGGGCTCTGTTGGGGCTCTGCTTGGGGAGTGATATGTTCCAGGGTCTCGGTTCTCTGGGTTCATGGCTGGATCTGCTCGGGGAAAGGTGGCTGCCAGCGGGGCCTGTGGGCTCGTCGCTGCAGCTCCCTGGGGATTCTGCACTGTGGCTGCTGGGTGGTTCCCTTGGGACTCTCCCTTCTCTTCTCTCGGGGCTTGTGGTAGTCCTGGCAATGGTTCTCCTGCAGTTCCTGTGCTCTGGGGGACTTTGAATGTCTGTGGCTTGGATCTCCTCCGTATCTGTCCCGGGTCCAGGTGGGCGGGTCTGTGGCACCTCACACTCACTATTGCATATTTTTACGGAGAAACCTTGTATACACAAGCGTGCTCACACTCACACCCAAAGATGTTTAGATTCAGGTGATAACAGATACATAAATGTTCTATATTGAGCCGCATTTACCACTAAATACATCTTGGATTTATAAGTACCGTGCACTTTTTGGCAAAAACGTTGTTAATATGAATATTTCTACAGGTGTAGAAGCAAGCAGGGTGTTATCTTGTATTCTCTTCATCCTTCTGTCTTTCCTCCATTTTTTTCTCCTTCTCTCCCCTTTTCGTTTTTGCCCCACCTCTCTTTCAAGTCAAGCCGAGTTTACTTATATAGCGCTTTTCAGCAACAAGGCACTCAAGGCGCTTTTTTTCATTTTCATTTTTTTCATTGAGAGAAAAGTGGAACCAAAGTCAGATTCCTTGTTTGTGTGAACAAACTTGACAAATAAAGATGATTCTGATTCTGGGTTGATCCAGGGCTTGTTATTGGAGAAACTCAATACCTTCATGAGAGGCACAGAAGTTAATGTAGACTCTCTAACAGTATATGATGGTGTCAATGTTCTCCTCAGGAGGGAAGACATATGCCGTTATTGATAATGTTTCAACTTCCACTGTAGGTAATACGGCCTCATGCTAACACCTAGTTGCTCAATGTCGTTACTGCAGAGCATTTCTTTGATAGCTACATGTCCAGAGTTGCCTCATCTATCATTTACCAACACAGCCAGACCCCTCCTTGCATCTTACCACTCTCCTTGGTTCTGTTGGCACTTAGAAAACAGTCCATGTTTATGTGTGTGTCCTAGCACTGGGATTGATAATGCCACAGTTGATCTCTACAGTAAAAAAAAGTGCTGTAAAAAAAGAAAATAAAAACAAAGTTGTCCACGAAACTGTCAGGTCCATAATGTGAACAAGCAAGGCGGAAAAAACAGGAACACACAACATATCTAAAAAATAGATTTTAAAAGAGGAAGATTCAGGACTGAGTGCAACCTGCTGAAGTAATGATGTATTGTGTTGCAGTTTCCCACAAAAACACATAGGTGACACAGCAACATGCAAATGAAGGTGCTCTGCTTAGCTGACAGAAAATGTAACTTTGATCTACATGCAAAATCCTAAGTGGCAGAGAACTAACACTTCCAATCATCCAGAAGATATCATCTCCTCAGTGAAACATGGTGGTGGCGACATGATGCTGTGGAGATGTTTTTCTTAAGCAAGGACAGGGTAGCTGATCAGAGACGATGGGAAGATGGATGGAGCCACATCCAAGACAATCCTAGAAGGAAATCTATTCCAGTCTGCAACAGACTTGAGAATGTGACAGAGGTTCACCTTTCAGCAGGACAACGACCCAATACATACAGCCAGAGAAACAATGGAATAGTTTAAATCAAAGCATATTTAGGGTTTTGAGTGGCCCAGTCAAAGTCCAGGCTTAAATCCAACTGAGAATCTGTGGGAAGGCTTGAGACTGAGAATACTTGGAAGGCTTGAAATGAGCTGTTCTGCTACATGAAGAATGGTGCAAAAACGTAGTAACTGCTGTGAAACGTGGTTCCATAAATGATTTTGGCTCAGGAGGGGTAATATTCATGCCCCCCACTCCTTTCATGTTTTATTAGTAAAACCATGTAGCATTTCCCTTCACTTCAATATTTTAGCCTCCTTGTTGGTCTTTCACTTACAATTCCAGTAAAACACAATAGAGTTTGTAATTGTAATGTGCCAATATGTAAAACACTTCACAAGGCATGAACACTTCAGCCAAGCAAAGTCAATGCATGCACGGGTTCTCTCCCACAGTCCAAAAACATGACTGTTAGGTTAATTCATCTCTCTCAATTGCCCCTACGTGTGAATGGGTGTGTGCATGGTTGTGGAGATGATGGTGGACTTCTGGAGAGCACGTCCCAAACTCCCTCCTCCCACAATCCTCAACAACAATGTGTATGCTGTGGATTACTCCCATTTCCTAGAAACCACCCTTTTTGGGGACCCGGGATGGTCCTCACATATAAACATTGTTTTATATACTGTATATACAGTATATACAGTGGGGAGAACAAGTATTTGATACACTGCCAATTTTGCAGGTTTCCCCACTTGTAACGCATTTAGAAGTCTTTCATTTTTATCATAGGTACTCTTCAACTGGGAGTGACGGAATCTAAAACAAAAATCCAGAAAATTGTATTGTGTGATTTTTAGGTAATTTACTTATATATATATATATATATATATGATACCTTTGTTTGCGGGCTGCATGGTGGCGCAGTTGGTAGCACTGTTGCCTTGCAGCAAGAAGGTCCTGGGTTCAATTCCCAGCCTGGGGTCTTTCTGAATGGAGTTTGTATGTTCTCCCTGTGCATGTGTGGGTTCTCACTGGGTACTCTGGGTTCCTCCCACAGTCCAAAGACATGCCTGTTATGTTAATTGGTAACTCTAAATTGCCCTTAGGTGTGTGCTTGGTTGTTTGTGTGTTGCCCTGTGATGGACTGGCAACCTGTCCAGGGTGTACCCTGCCTCTCACTCATAGACTGCTGGAGATAGGCACCAGCTCCCCCGCGACCCACTATGGAATAATTGGTAGAAAATAACTGACTGACTGACCTTTGTTTGCAGTTACAGATATCAGACATTTCCTGTAGTTCTTGACCAGGTTTGCACACACTGCAGCAGGGATTTTGGACCAGTCCTCCATACAGATCTTCTCCAGATCCATCAGGTTTCAGGGCTGTTGCTGGGCAATACGGATTTTCAGCTCCAGATTTTTGATTGGGTTCAGGTCTGGAGACAGGCTAGGCCACTCCAGGACCGTGAGATGCTTCTTACAGAGCCACTCCTTAGTTGCCCTGGCTGTCTGCTTCTGGTCGTTGTCTTGCTGGAAGACCCGGCCACGACCTATCTTCAATGCCCTTACTGAGGGAAGGAGCTTGTTGGCTAAGATTTCCCCCGATACATGGCACTATCCTGTCCCCTTTGCAGAAAAACTTCCCCAAACAATGATGTTTCCACCTCCATGCTTCACAGTAGGGATGGTGTTCTTTGGGTTGTACTCATTCTTCTTTCCCCAAACAAGGCGAGTGGATTTTAGACCAAAATGCTCTATTTTTGTTTCATCAGACCCCATCACCTTCTCCCATTCTTCCTCTAGATCATCCACATGGTCAATGGCAAACTTCAGATGGGACTGGATATGCACTGACTTGTGCATTGTGGGATTTTAATCCATGGTGGCATAGTGTGTTACTAATGGTCTTCTTTGAGACTGTGGTCCCAGCTCTCTTCAGGTCATTGACTAGGTCCTGCTGTGTAGTTCTGGGCTGATCCCTCACCTTTCAAACAGTATATTGGTAGCCAATATAAAGAGTAAAATGGGGGTAATGTGAGCTTGCTTGCTTATTATTATTATTATTATTATTACAGAACAATTCCCTGCATCAGAAGCCATTAAAAGATCATTAAAGATCATCATCTCTGTGGAGTGCAGTTTTTGAATGCCAGACTGAAAAGGGTCAAAAATCTGTAGCTTACATAGTAGATCTCTGTACTGACTTTTCACAACGTTTTCTAACAGTTTACTAAGAAAAAGCAGTTTTGAAATCTGACCATAATTGCCAATAGAATCAAGCTGGAGTGCTTATTGTTGTGTACACCTAGGATTTATCGCAGGGAAGGTGGGACAGCTGTAATTTTTAAAAAGAGATTTTTATGCTCCATGTTCTCTTCAAGCCCTCATAGATCTTTTGAGATGACAATGATCAAAATTGGACAAGCTCAACCAATATATCCTATTTTAATTTGTCATCCACCTGGGTCTGCCTCATCTTTTCTGCCGGACCTTCAAGACCTTTCATCTTCCACTATTAAACTAGGCTGGATAATCATTGTCAAAGACTTTAGCATTCATGCCAATTACTCATCAAATAGTACTACCAAGGAGTTTCCTAGCATCATAAACTCTTTTAGCTTTGTTCAACATGTATCTAGCCCTACTCACACTGCAGAACTCGGTTTGTACCTGTGGTGTAACTCTTTATAATTTGCATATAAATGAGGTTGTCATCAGTGATCATAAGTCAGTGTTTTTCACACTGTTGTCATGACTGGTGTGGCGAGGACCTAAGAATGCAGACGAGCAGGAAGCAGCATAGCGTGGTGAAAAAAGATTTAATAAGTAAAACTTACTTAAACAAGTGGTTGCAAAACTAGGCATGGACAGGACCAGAGGCAGGACAGGCTTTACATGAACAAAGGAACTGAAACTGTCATAATGTTTCCGCAAGGAATGAACAGAATAGCAGTGTATATATTGAGCATGGTGCAGGTGAAGCAAGGAGACTGATTGCATGGTGCAGGTGGACCGAATGAAGCTGATTACTGGCTGACAGAGGCAGGGAGTAGAAACAAAACACGAATGGAACAAAACAGAAATTCAAGAACATAATCAAACCTAAAAAACAGAACTGTAACAGAACATAAACCTGATAGCAAAATGAACTGAAAACATCCACCAGAAAACAAATGTAAACAACTACAGCACCACCTCTAAAACAATAAACAGAAAGAGATTTCAAAACTCAACTGTGAGAACAAAAACTAAACCTCCAAATCATAACACTCTCAGAGTTGCTCAGTCTTTTTCTCAAGTTTGTATTATTGTATTATTGATGATCCTGTTATTTTTAAATTTTCTTCCCTTTTCAATTTTACATCATTCTCTAATGATAATGTTGACCTTCTCCTTAACTCTTTTAATGAGTATCGCCTTGCCATTCTCAATCAGGTTGCTCCTTACAAAACTAGTCGTGGCTCTATTATTTCTCACTCAACATGGCTAAAGAATGGGGGGTTCTCACATGACGTCACGGTCACATGACCGCACTTCGCAATCGCCATCTTGAGTGGCAGCTGCAGCCCGTTTTCCTAGTTTTAGCGTGATCAGTGAAGCAAAACTCCGAACCATTCAATTTAATGATGGGAAAAACTTGCTTAATTGTCGGTTGTGCTGTGCATGGTGGTCAAGACCAGCGTTCATTCTATCGTCTGCCAACTGTGATAGAAAATCAGAGTGAGAAAACAAAAACAAAATGTTGACAACTGTGGCTGAATGGATATCCAGGGCAGATTTAGACAGCTTGAACCTCACTCACGCCTGAGTGTGCAGTGCACATTTTGTGACAGGTAAATAAATAATGTCTACATTTATTGTAATAATATTCTGGAAAGTAGTCTGCCAAGGCCATGAGCCGATCATTTGATTCTGAGCTGGGCAGCACTCTGCACTGCCACCCAGCACTCAGCACTGTGACCTACTTCAGTAAGCTGCGCTTTGACCAGCTAGATGTAGGCTGCAATTGACCTTTACTGTTATACTGTAAATGTTTTATCTAATTATATACCTATTAGGTAATTATCCAATAAAAGGCAATATTGAACTTATTATGGATTTCTGCCTATGTTGTGGCTGTGAAAAAATTATTTTGTGGTCAATTGTCAAGATTTGCACTAAACAAACCAACATATGGATCCACCTTGTTGATGACTGCAATTTGCTTGAGGTACATGGCCTTATCAAGAGGCTGTAATGACTAGATACTTATCCATGGTCGAAAAAGTATGCAATGTTGCTTTGTTATTTCATACTTTTCTGTTTACTACATAACTCTATATGTGTTTAATCAAAGTTTTGATGCTTTCATTGAGAATCTACAACTTAAATAGTGAAAAAAATAAAGAAAACCATTAAATGAGAAAGTGTTTCTAAAACATTTGAATGGTAGTGTAAATGTTCAATAGACCTACTAGTAACACTAAACCTATTTTTCATATAAACATTACTAAATTTTTTTGGAAATAAATAAGAGGCTTCAGCTTGTTAAATACATTGCAGGGGTCCTTCCTGCACTATATGTAATTCTCCCTACAAAATAGCTCTGCACAGTCACTGGTTTTCCCCATTTTTGTTTTGGTTTATATTTACTACAACACTGCTTTCCCTTACAAATTCATAAAGTATTGTATCATTCTATTTTATCCTAGTATGACATTTGTATTATTTTAGAACAACTGCAGATCACTAGGATATCGTAATGCATTTTGCCTTTCCAGGGCAGTTTGCAGAAAACATGAGCTGAGCCAGTTTGAGCTGGAGATGGCATCCCAGGACCTCATTTCTAAGAAGCAGCAACGCGAGGAGCTGGCCACAGGGGTATGCTATACTAACATTACACATATAGTCTTTTACCCAAAACCATGTTGCCAAAAGTATCCAAATGATTGAATTCAGGTGTTTTAATCACTTTCAGTGCCACATAAAACCCAGCATCTAAGTATACAATCTGCATCTGCAGACATTTGTGGAAAAATAGGTCCCTCTCTAGGGCAACTGCCAGCCTGGTATCATGATAGGGCTTGGCAGTTGCCAGAAAAATTGCACTTGCCTGACTACACTGTGCCAAGTGGTAAGAGGAAGAATTATGGTGTGGGGCTGATTTTAAAGTGTTATGCTCAGCCCTTCGCTATTTGTCCTTTAATGCTTCCGCATATCTGCATAGCCTTACCCTAACCCTTCCTGGTCCTACTCCAGGTCCAAGTCCAATTTATATATAAAGCACATATAAAATGCTAAAGGTTTACCCAAAGTATTGTACAAAACTAATACAAAAAAGACTTGGGACATGCAGAGTTGGAATCAGCAGGCGAATGTGGGGCTTCATGTAAAACAGTGCACAGCTTTAATACTAAAAGTTGGCGGTAGGGAGAAATTCAAAAACTCAAAGTGGACAAAAAAGTTTAGATGTACGAAACTGTGAGTAGACATGTCAATTTGCAGTGAATTGGGCGCAGCTGCACATGGCGCTTGAACCGCCCAGTCCCTGACCATAAATCCTTGATAAATAATAACAAAATATGCAGAATAGTATAAATAGCTGGGAAACACACACCACATGTCTAAATAACCATGGCAATAGTGCTGTAGCAGTCACAGAGAGACATTATCTACACTCCATAAGGGATGCTTTTAGTGAATTACAGCAAACCAACAACTTCTTTTTTTTGTTTAAATAAATAAATACCAACAACTTCTTAAATGATATCAGCGACTAAAACCTGCCTGGAAAAAAAACGTTTGTCGGTTTGAACGCATTTATGATGGGTGATGGATGTTTTTACAGGACAAAAGTGCAAGCACATGGTGAGTCGAAGAGATTAATAATAATAATAAGTGAACTTACAAGGACGCAGCACATGGAACACAAACAAGGTAACTGGCATGGACTAGGCAAACGGCACACAGAGACATAGAGCACAAAGTAATCAGAGAAGTTTCCAGAAGGAAACAGTGGTGACAACAGAAAACCAGAAAGTATAAATGCTGAGGGAAGTGAAGAAAGGGCCAGTGAACTAGGGGAGCTAATCAGGGAACAAATTGGGAGCAGTTGGTGGAAGGGAGACTGAAGAGTACTGAGGGAGAGTGACTAATTAACACAAATGAGCAGGAGCTTACAAAATATCTAAGGGAACAGAAACAAGAAAACAATGAGGCTACCAAAATAACATGAACTTCTTTCTTGATCTTTAAAATGATTTAGGACGTCACATAAAAAACAAATTGACCTACAAGTCAGCTATCGCACATGGAGATTTGTTCCCCCATCTGCTATACACTGCCTGGTCAAAAAAAAAAGTCGCTACCAAAAAAAACATGTCACACATTCTAATATTTCGTTGGACCCCCTTTAGCTTTGATTACGGCACGCATTCGCTGTGGCATTGTTTTGATAAGCTTCTGCAATGTCACAAGATTTATTTCCACCCAGTGTTGCATTAATTTTTCACCAAGATCTTAGAGATCGTAGAGTCTGACCTCTGCGCAAAGCCTTCTCCAGCACATCCCAAAGATTCTCAATGGGGTTTGGGTCTGGACTCTGTGGTGGCCAATCCATGTGTGAGAATGAAGTCTCATGCTCCCTGAACCACTCTTTCACAATTTGAGCCTGATGAATCCTGGCATTGTCATCTTGGAATATGCCCGTGCCATCGGGGAAGAAAAAATCCACAGATGGAATAACTTGGTCATTCAGTATTGTCTGAGCTACCGCACCCTGTTGGCAGTCAGATGCCTCGGAGCTCCTCCGGTACTTGGTCCCCATGAAGCGATCACACACTCTATCTAAAGACTCTTAAAATGAACGAATCTCAAACAGTTTCTAACTTTTAGCTCTTTTAATCTAAATTAAGGCAGAGGAATGATTACAGAAATCAGCGCTGAGGCTCCTGTCTCGGACCGTCGCCGTATGTGTAAAGATGACGAAGAGCCTCAATAGAAGGTCACATGTAGTTTTATATCTGGCACTCCAATGCAATGGATGTGCACTCCCTCAGTGATTGTCAGTAGACTATGTGTCACCATTGTGGTGTCTATCTGTTAGGTTGTGTAGTAGCGGGTGTCCATACTTAATCTAAGTGTGCTGTGGCTTTCTAATCAAACCAGTTATACCGGTTGCTCCACTATCAACCCCAGTGCCCTAACCTCAGGTCATTTATCCTTGTACTGTATGTTTATGAGCATTCTTATCCTATTGTAACAAAAGGGAAACATTAGAACTTATACTTTATTTCACTATGGTATAAATGGGAAAAACAACTATGAGCATATTAATAAAGGTTATTCCTAACAGTATATTCAGGTAGTCAGCTGACCTCATTCTTTGAACACATACTGTTGCTGAACCCAGACCTGACCAGCTGCAACCCCAGATCATAGCACTGCCCCCACAGGCTTGTACAGTAGGCACCAGGCATGATGGGTACATCACTTCACCTGCCTCTCTTCTTACCCTGATGCGTCCATCACTCTGGAACAGGGTAAATCTGGACTCATCAGACCATATGACCTTCCATTGCTCCATTGAGTCCAATCTTTATGCTCCCTAGCAAATTGAAGCCTTTTTTTCCCGGTTAGCCTCAATGATTAGTGGTTTTCTTAAGGCTACACAGCTTTCCGTCCCAGTCCCCTGAGTTCCCTTTACATAGTGCGTGTGGAAATGCTCTTACTTTCACTAATAAACATAGATAGGAGTTCTACTGTTGTTTTTCTTTGATTTGATCGCCGATCACAATCATTAAGGATTTTTTTCCAGCCACATTTCTTCCTCGAAGACTATGGGTTCCCACTATCCTTCCAGTTTTTAATAATGCTTTGGACAGTTCTTAACCCAATTTTGGTAGTTTCTACAATCTCCTTACATGTTTTCTCTGCTTGATGCATGCCGATGATTTGACCCTTCTGAAACAGACTGACATCTTTTCCACGACCACAGGATGTGTCTTTCGACATGGTTGTTTAAGAAATGAGAAGCAACTCATTGAACCAGTTGGGGTTAAATAATTTGTTTCCAGCTGAAACGCAATGCAATACAATTTCAGGGCAGGTCAAAAGTTTGCATGAATTTCCACACGCTTTCACAAAACGTTAATTTTTGTACATGCCGAGTTGTGCTTGAAACATTGTGCTGCACGGTTTTTGTGCGTACGCACGCTTTGTACAAGAGACCCCTGAAAGTTTCATTTGACTAATGACCTCGTTAAGAAATGTAGATGAAACTTGCCCAAACTGGTTAAAGACAGTCGAGCACGGAATAAAAATGAACAGGTCATGTGTAGAAGCTAATATTGCTGACCCAGTGGACTCAACCAGATGGGTGGACTGGGTCAGATTTAAAATAGACCAGATGGTTTTAAAAAGAACAGAGGGATTATGACAATTTAGCAGCAATGGTGAAAGAAATATCTTTTTCTAATTTTTTACTGTTCTCATAACATTTCCAACATTCTTTCAACATCTCAAAAGAAACATACAGTTTGACTTTCACTTCACTTTTGCGCTGCTCTCCTACACCACCATATGACTGGTGGAATCATTTCACTTGGGCGGAGGTATAAGATTTGCCTCTTTTTTAATTGGTGTGAATGATCTCAACACAAGTTTACTGAAACTTTAATGTAGCTCAGTAGAGAAGCAGTGGAATAGTTAAATATATGGCAATGCCTGGCTGGAGCACAACCGTTGACCTTTAAAACAGGTTTGTGATCATAAAACACTGCAGTGTGTGCCCCTGCTGATGTTTAGGACCTGCTACAGACTGTACAAGGCTACATAACTGAATCCAATTTATACACTCCTGATAAACTGCTCATCAGGACAACACATATGAATGTTGAAATCAATATTGATTAAACCTTCCTTCAGTCATTCCTTCATCTTCTCTACCACTTCTTCCATAGTGGGTCACAGGGGAGCTGGTGCCTATCTCCAGCAGTCTACAGGCAAGGCACATTCTGGACAGGTTGCCAATCCATCGCAGGGTAACTCAAAGACATACAGGACAAACAACCGTTGCACTCACTCATTTACAACTAAGGGCAATTTAGAGAGACCAATTAACTCATATTTTTGGACTGTGGAAGGAAGCCAGAGTACCTGGTGAGAACCCACGCATGCATGGGGAGAACATGCAGACTCTATGCAGAAAGACCCCCAGCCAGGAGTTGAACCCTGGACCTTCTTGCTGCAAGGCAACAGTGCTACCAACTGTACCAAACAGCCCTCAATCAAAATCTGATCATATTCAATTCAGTTTCAATCCTGACTATTTATATAGTGCCATTTCACAGCACAGGTCGTGTCAAGGCACTTTATAAAGTCAATTAAATCGAATCTTACAGATTTCAAGTCAAGAACATACATTTGAATTGATCATAGTGTAATGGAAAATTCTTTTAAAGTGCTCTGATATTCCCTTCACCTCTCTCATTTGAGTCTGTGTTTTATCACCCACAGGTGACCTTCCATCTACCTCTCACCTCTGACCTCTGTGTTTTGTTAGTGTTCTGTTTTTTAGAGCAGATGGACTCTAAATTCCAATGCTGGAGAGTTTAATGGTTAAGACCCATCATTTAGGATGATGTCAGGAAGGGCAGTTAGGTCTGTTCCTAGATAACCTTGTCACCTTTGAACTCAAGAAGGGTTTGGGTCATAAAACACAGACTCTTGGAAGTTGAGATAACACAGTCATGTTCTGGTATAAATACTGTGTGTAAATGTTGATCGGGGCTCTGTTTCACTGACTAACCTCAGTGTCAGGGTCTTCAAACGCTGAATGCCTTTGAATAAAACTTATTGAGACAAAGTCCGGATTTTCTCTTGTTATGAGTCAACTTCTACCCACTTTGATAAGAAAATTCCACAACAATAGTTATCAAACAGTGCAGTCAAATTTAGTTTATTATTATTGACTAAGCAGGTTTGTTTTCAAAGACTCCAGTCCAAAGATGTCAACTTCTGTCTTGTCTGAGTAGAGAAGCAGAAAATTTAAAGTCATCCAGGCTTTCATGTCTTCAAAACATGCCTGTAGACTATCCAACTGGTTGGGCTCATCTGGATTTATGGAAAAATAAAACTAAATATCATCAACATAACAGTGGAAATGTATCCCATGCTGCCTAAAAAGTTTACCTATTGGAAGCATATATATATACATATATATATATGCTTCCAACTGGCCCAAGCATTGAACCCTATCGTACTCCACAATTAATCCCAGAGTTTGAGGAAAATTTATTATTTACATGAACAAACTGGAATGTATCAGACAAATAAGATTTAAACCAGCCTACTGCTGTAGTCTGATCCCTACAGCATTCCAGCCTTTCTAAGAGAATATTGGGATCGACTGTATCAACTGCAGCACTGAGATCTAACGAGTACAGACACAACTCCATTATCTAAGTTCATGAGAATATAATTAGTGGCTTTAACCAGTGCTGTTTCAGTGCTATGATGAGCTTTGAAACCTGAGTGAAACACTTCAAACAGCAGTAAATGCTCACACACTATTTCCTTAAGAATTTTTTTTTTTAAATGGATCCTTTGGAAATAAATTTGTAATTCATTAGTTAACTTAATCAAAAAAATTTATAATTATAATAAAATAATTATAGCAACCTTAACAGCCTACAGTCCATACCCGTTTACTAAGGATAGATTAATCATATCTAAAATGATGGTGATAATCAAAGGGAACACTTCCTTAAATAATTTGGTTGGGATTGGGTCTAACATACAAGTTGAAGGTTTAAATGAAACTAACATTTACGATAACTCAGAAAGCTCCACTGGATCAAAACAATAGAAACACAGATCAGATTCTACAGTTACTTCCAACGCTGTCTCACTTACTGAGGATAAAATAATCATGTTGGGGAGGATGCCAATGATTTTATTTTTAATAGAATCAATTTTATTTATAAATAATCACATAAAGTCATTACAAGCCTTAACATTGGCAACTGTACTAAAAAGAAACCTAGAATTATTTGTATTCTCTTCTAATAGGGATGAGAAATAAGCTGTTCTAGCTTGGGGAAGTGTCTATTTGTACAACAGCAGACAATTTTTTTTAGATTAAGTAGGAGTTCTCTAATTTTGTAGAGCCCTATTTTCTCTCTAGTTTTCTAACATTGTGCTTTAAAATACGCAGCTCGGAATTATACTAGATAGCAACCCTCTTATGAATAATTACCACAGGGAGCTACATTGTCTAATGCACCACACAATGAGGAAAGTAACACTATGAACAAGAATATCAATTTGTGAAAGGGAAGAAACAAAATTACTGCCATCCACTGTGTTCTGTGATTCTTCTGTGATTATGAAATTAAAAATGGAACTGATTCTTTAAAAGTTGTCACAGCATTTTCTGATAATGATCAACTATAATTGGAAATTTCTTTCATATGTGGAGTACTAAGTTAAATTAAACTCAAAGGTTATTTAAAAATGGTCAGATAGCACATGAGTTTGAGGAAATTGTGTTTCTTAACACTCAATGCCAGAGTATGATGACAAAAATGAGTAGGTTTGCAGATGTTTTGAGCAAAACCTATTGAGCCCAAGATAGCATTAAAGGCTGTATTTGGGGCTAACACTTTCAGTGTCACATGAATGTTAAAATCTCTCGCTGTTATGACCTTATCTGTTTTTAATACTGAATCAAATAAATCTGAAAATGTATCTAAAAATTGAGAATAAGGACCTGGCAGACCATACAAAACAACACACAGAAGTGTTTTTACTGTGTTGCCATTTGGATGAGGAAAACCCAGGGTTAAATATTCAAATGAATTGTAGCTATTAATTGGTCTGAGACTAATAAAAACAAAAACACTATAAGATGGTTGCTATTCTTCCTCACCCAGAAGTTTGAGGTGTGTGAAAATTTGAATTAATAGATGGAGTTGACTCATTTATACTGACATAATCCCCTTGCTGCAGCCAGGTTTCTGTGAGACAAAATAAATCAATCTGATTATCACAAATCAAGTCATTTATTAAAAACGTTTTTGAAGAGAGAGATCTTCTGTTCAGTAACCCACAATTAATTGTTTTATTTTTCTGTTCAGTTGGAGTTGTATTTAATTATATGACATTTTCAGGGTTTGCTCCTTTTAAGTTAGCTTCTCAGCGGTTGTGTCCAGGTAAAATCTGTTAGAAACGTGGATGGGTTGGTGGGATCCAGGTCCAGGTTTTCTACGGACCATCACCCAGCTGGCCTGAGGTCCCGGCTGTATGCACACAGCTAGCTACATTAGTGCTGAAGCTAACGCCAAGCTAGCGATTCCATATCATTACCAGAAAAACGATGTGAAACACAGAGGGTTCCCAAACGCAAGGTGCAGCAACAGAAAATATATGTTTTAATGTGATATCACAGTAAGGAGAATCCAGATCAATTTGAGAGAGCCTGACACACCAAACAATTCACAGAGTGCAACACTGAAAACAGGACACAGAGCATGGTCAAAAAAACTGTCAGATCAGACGGGGAGACGGAGAGCATGTTAGGATAATGGAAGAATGTAGCTGTGAACAAGGAGAAGTAAGGAGCTTAAATACAGAGGTGGGGAAGCAATATAACCAAAAACTACATGAGCTAATAGGAGGAAATGAGTTGCAGCAAGGGTGGAGTGAAAGACAGACAAACAGAGGGGAGGATACTAATTACACAGAGGAGCTGAATGGAGAAGCAGAGGAGACCCAGGGGAAAAATCTATCAGGTCTACAGAAATTATTATAATTTAAAAAAGAACACGAGAATAGACTAACAAACTACTAATATACAAAGAAATTACGTAAAATGGTAACAGCTGGGGAACATAAACTCAGGGCAATGAAGAAAACAGACACGAAAAAAACCCAAAACTCAAACACCTAAGGATCATAACAGAGGGAGGCAGTACCCCAAGTTGTTTGCAGTGAAAGCGGTTCTTAAACTAAAATTAAAAAAAGGCCATGCTCCTCCTACTCTACCTGATGTCCTTGGAGCATTAAGAAATTAGTAGTAGTCAGAGGGCTACAGTTCAGAAAAATGCTGTCTGACATGACTGCCATTGTGGAAAGCAAGGTTCGTGAGATGTTTGGTGTGGGAAAATCATTGGTCTACACAGAGTTCCGCCTTCAACCTGACAGAACACCATCGGGATGAATCAGAGTGAAGATTAAGATCCATCCAACATCCCCAATTCCCATAAACTGTCACGATCTGCCTCTGTTAGGTTTTTGTTCTCTGCTGGTTTCTCTGCACTTCCCTGCTTGTGTTCTTCAGTTACTGTTATGTCAACTTATTCTTTGTGGATTAAGTTCATGATTTATTCTTGTGTTTAGACTACTTTCTGGATTCCTGTGTTTATATATTTTCTTATAGATTCATTTTAATTCAATTCAATTCAGTTTTATTTATATAGTGCCAATTCTCAACACATCTGAAGGCACTTCACAAAGGGTTTGGAACAGTGGCGGATGCTGGTCTTTTAAGGAGGGGAAGCTCAATTTCAAGATCACTGATTCGCTCATTTCGCTGTCAATCAAAAAGGGATTCAGCCTCAGACAGATCACCCAATCATCATGCAGAAGCTGCGCGTCCGGGCCAACCAAAGCCAGCCCACTGCCCCATAGACCCTCAGAGACGCTGAGCGTCTGATGGGTGGGACAAAGCCCAGCATTTTTGCTTTGCTATTGAACTCAATGTTTAAAGCACTGTGAAGCTGCGGGAATGAGTGAGAGGAAAGCCGCGTCGTTACCAGTGATAAGAATCTGATTCTGAACAAAAGTTGAGCGCGTTGTATCGCACATTTGGTCAATGACATGTACACACAACAGTATATATTTGATCACTTATTTTTTTGACATTTTAGGGGAAGCTGAGTTTCCCTTGCAGTCTTAGAGCAATTGCCACTGGTTTGGAATGGTGCGGGGTTGTTGGGGAGGTTAGAATAAACTACTGAGTGTAAGAGTTTGGGCATTTTAGAATGGGCTATGTGTAGGGGTACTAAGTAAAATAATAAACTGATAAAGTTTGTCCACATAGGTGGCCATTATACTAAAAACCACAGGAGTTGGGCTAACCTTTCTCTGTCAGACTGATTATAACTATTGGAAAAGAGAAGGGGTCGCACAGGTAGCAGAAATGGAGGGTGTGTTTGCACCTCAACCATAACTGAGCCACTTTAAGCTAAACCTGACTCCCCCTTACTCCATCCAACAGGAAGGAGGAAGGAAGAGGTAAAAATAATTGTCGAGTGTTGTTTCCTGTTGCATTGTGTGAAAGCTGGGTAACTTTAAAATGGGCTAAGTCAATTCAATCGAATCATACAGATTTCAAGTCAGGTACATACAGTGGTTGGACAATGAAACTGAAACACTTGGTTTTAGACCACAATAATTTGTTAGTATGGTATAGGGCCTCCTTTTGCGGCCAATACAGCGTCAATTCGTCTTGGGAATGACATATACAAGTCCTACACAGTGGTCAGAGGGATTTTAAGCCATTCTTCTTGCAGGATAGTGGCCAGGTCACTATGTGATACTGGTGGAGGAAAACGTTTCCTGACTCGCTCCTCCAAAACACCCCAAAGTGGCTCATTAATATTTAGATCTGGTGACTGTGCAGGCCATGGGAGATGTTCAACTTCACTTTCATGTTCATCAAACCAATCTTTCACCAGTCTTGCTGTGTGTATTGGTGCATTGTCATCATGATAGACGGCACTGCCTTCAGGATACAATGTTTGAACCATTGGATGCACATGGTCCTCAAGAATGGTTCGGTAGTCCTTGGCAGTGACGCGCCCATCTAGCACAAGTATTGGGCCAAGGGAATGCCATGATATGGCAGCCCAAACCATCACTGATCCACCCCCATGCTTCACTCTGGGCATGCAACAGTCTGGGTGGTATGCTTCTTTGGGGCTTCTCCACACCGTAACTCTCCCAGATGTGGGGAAAACAGTAAAGGTGGACTCATTAGAGAACAATACATGTTTCACATTGTCCACACCCCAAGATTTTGCTCCTTGCACTATTGAAACCGACGTTTGGCATTGGCATGAGTGACCAAAGGTTTGGCTATAGCAGCCCGGCCATGTATATTGACCCTGTGGAGCTCCCGACGGACAGTTCTGGTAGAAACAGGAGAGTTGAGGTGCACATTTAATTCTGCCGTGATTTGGGCAGCCATGGTTTTATGTTTTTTGGATTCAATACGGGTTAGCACCTGAACATCCCTTTCAGACAGCTTCCTCTTGCGTCCACAGTTAATCCTGTTGGATGTGGTTCGTCCTTCTTGGTGGTATGCTGACATTACCCTGGATACCGTGGCTCTTGATACATCACAAAGACTTGCTGTCTTGGTCACAGATGCGCCAGCAAGACGTGCATCAACAATTTGTCCTCTTTTGAACTCTGGTATGTCACCCATAATGTTGTGTGCATTTCAATATTTTGAGCAAAACTGTGCTCTTACCCTGCTAATTGAACCTTCACACTCTGCTCTTACTGGTGCAATGTGCAATCAATGAAGACTGGCTACCAGGCTGGTCCAGTTTAGCCATGAATCCTCCCACACTAAAATGACAGGTGTTTCAGTTTCATTGTCCAACCCCTGTACATTCCAATTAATCCTAACCATCGAGCAGTGCATTCAGATTCAGTTATTTATTCAAATTGGATAAAAGGTTTTTCTATCTAAGGAAACCCTGCAGATTGCATCAAGTCAGAGACTTCTAGCAGTCACTCCTCCTGGATGAGCATGTAGAGACAGTGGACAGTCACTGGCGTTGACATTGCAGCAATCCCTCATACTGAGCATACATGTAGCGACAGTGGAGAAGAAAAACTCCCTTTTAACAGGAAGAAACCTCCAGCAGAACCAGGCTCAGTGTGAGCGGCATTCTGCCTGGGGGTTTAAAAAACAGAGCATAAACAGAACCAGAAGACAGAAGCAGAACATAGAACACCAGGAATACTTTCTATGGGAAGGAAAAGTAAATTTTAATGGATGTAGCTATTTTTGTGGTTTCATCTAGGAAGAAAAAACAGATGAACTCTGAGCAAGTTTTCAAGTTTAGAGTATGAGAGAGAGCACATACAGTTAGTCACAGTAAAAGCTCAGTTAGTAGCTATGTCTAGGAGAAAAATAGGGTTAAACACTGAAAGACAGGGCCAAGTGTATCTTCTGTATAAGGTGAACATTAAGTTGTTGGCAGCAGAAGCTTGGAGTATGCCCCCCTCCAGGAAGATGTCACAGGTAGATACGGAGTGAGGAAAGGTGTAGCTTCTAGGAAGAGAAAAGAAAGAGAGAACATAAATTTGAAAGCTGAAATAACAGCACATAACGCAAAATTCGAGAGTAGTATTGTCATAATGGGTTTTCTCAGACTCTTACGAGACACAACCACGAGGACCAAGACAACGTTTCAACAGTTTATTAAGATACAGTTTTTAATGTCAGACTGGAACAGCAGGCAAAATTGTAATAAGTAATAAGTCCTTTCCCATGGTGGCTTGAGGCTGACAGGAAGTGTGTTTCTTCTTCTCCAGGAAACTCCACAGTGGTTGGAGAGATAACGCTGGAGGGTGGACAGGCAGGTTTATGATCCTCAGAGGTTAGGTTATGGCAGCTCTTGAGAAGCTGGGTTTGGAGTTGGAAACAGAGCGGAGGCTCAAAGCTGAGGCGTTGGAGTTTCCACACTCGTATGAACATGACAAGTGAAAAGAGGAGAAAGATTCCACGGCTTCCTTCAGTAGAAGGTAGATCTGCAAGGCAGGGGGGAAAAAACAAGGTGATCAGAGAAATCCACTAAGAAGCAGGACTGCAGAGTAGCAGAGGTCTAGCTGTTACCACGCCAAGTAAGAAAACGAGCTGACGCCTCCCTCTGGGTTTCCACTCCATTAGAAGCCCAGCTGATTGCACTCAGATGAGCGACACCTGTGCAGCAGCACCTGCCAGTCACACCCTGTATAGAAAAAACATAGCACAAAAACAGAGCCTGCATACAACCACTGTGGATATGACATGTATGAGAAAGTAACAGAGAGAGTGAAAGTGGTCATTATGTCCTCCAGCAGCCTAAGCCTATAGCAGCATAACTACAGAGATAGCTCAGGATAACCTAAGCCACTCTTAGCTATAAGCTTTATCAAAAAGGAAAGTTTTAAGCCTAGCCTTAAAAGTAAACAGTGTGTCTGCCTCACGGACTAAAACTGGGAGCTGGTTCCACATTAGAGGAGCCTGATAACTAAAGGATCTGCCCTCCATTCTAGTTCTAGAGACTCTAGGAACCACCAGTAAACCTGCAGTCTGAGAACGAAGTGCTCTGTTAGGAATATATGGAACAATCAGATCTCTGATGTATGATGGAGCTAGATCATTAAGGGCTTTAAATGTGAGGAGGAGAATTTTAAATTCTATTCTGGATTTAACAGGGAGCCAGTGAAGGGAAGCTAAAATCGGAGAAATATGATCTATCTTTTTAATTTTAATAAAGAGCTCTTGCTTCAGCATTTTGGATCAGCTGAAGGCTTTAACTGCATTGTGTGGACATCTTGATAATAAGGAATTACAGTAGTCCAGCCTTGAACAAATGCATGGACTAGTTTTTCAGCATCACTCCTGGACAGGATATTTCTAATTTTGCTAATGTTCCGGAGGTGAAAGAAGGAAATCCCAGAAATGGATCTGGTTCCTCCCTGCTTATGTTCTTAAGTCTAGTCATTGTTTACATGTGTTCTGGTCACCTGTCTGCTCTCCATGTTCATCTGTGTTAATTAGTCACGCCTGCATCTCTGGTCACCAGCAGTTTTATATCCATCTGATTAGTTCCTCTCTTAGTTCATTGGTCCATTCGGCCCTTTGCCTTTGTATTTATACTCTCTGGTTTTCTGTTATTATCATGGGTTCGTACTGCTAAGATCCATGATCTTAGTCTTTGTGTTCCTGCCTGTGGTCCGTTTTGTAAGTTTCAGTTTATTTCATTTTTAAAGAACTTTGCAACGATGATATATGTGACACACAACAGAGCACAACTGGCTGTAAAATATGAAAAATATTTTGCTGAAAAAATATTGTAAGATTTTTGCTACACCAAAATTAACAAAAGAATAATAATATTGAATGTGCACCCCCCATGTTGGAGATTGTGTGGAAGTCAGGTCATAGACCATGCCCATGTGTTATGGCAATGTACAAAACTGACATGCTATTGGGAAGATATTCATAAAAGGCTAACGGATATAATAGGATACACATCTATCAGAAGCGAACATTCAAATTAAGGACCGTTATTTGATTAAAATTCTTCTGGCTGCCGCAAAGAAAGCCATCACACGGAACTGGTATAAAATGGAGCCCCCTTCTCCCGCAACTGGATGGATATAGTGGAAGAAATCCACAGGATGGAGAAATTGACATATAAAACTTGAACAATTGACATTGAGAAGCTTTGGAAAAAATGAACACTGTATAAGAAATTGCAAGATTAGGCAAACATTGAGAAAACATGGAATGGTCACTCCTGACACTCTGTTCTGTAAGTTCTGTAAATTTGACTTGTATTGTGTTACATAAAAGGAAAATAAAATAAGTATAAAAAAATACCTTTTCAAGTCACCGTGCATCTTCCATCCTCCTGCTTGCATTGACAGCATGACAGAAACACTCTCCTAAAGCTTGTGGGAACCCTTCCTAGAAGAGCTGATACATTTATAGGAGCATGGGCCAACATCTTATTAAACCATATGGATTAAGAATCAAATGTCACTCAAATTCATATGTGTGTGTGAAGGCAAATATTTTTGGTAACATAATGCAACATTAATAGCTTCAGTAACTTGCAGAAGGCAACTCATTAAAATAAGTTTTAATCTATTTTTATTTTTCTGTTTGTGGTTCTCTTCTTTACCCCCTCAGATAGTGCGTACATTCTCCTTGAAAGGCATGACCAACAAGCTTTTTGGCCAAGAGGCACCTGAGCATAGAGAGGCCAAGCTGAACCTGCTAGAAGAACTGATAGCAGAGGGTGAAGAAACTGTTAAAGAGAAAACAGCTGAGTGCGAGTAAGTTGCAGAGTCTATGTGAAAGCAAATAGGCTGTTGGATAATGTTCTGGCAATGCTGTGTCTGATGTGTCTTTCTCCAGAGAGCATGCCGAAAAGGCGTGGGCCGACATTCTGCGTTTTAAAGATCAAAAAAACAAAGATCTGCAAGAGGCACTCATCAACTACGCTCTAATGCAAATCAACATGTGCAAGAAGGTATAGAAGAGGCTAAACTCTGGTTACATTTCTTAATACTTCTCTGCGGGTCTCTCACTAATTAGTTTTAATGTCTGCTCTCTCTTTGCAGGGAATACAAGTATGGACTAATGCTAGAGAATGTTTTCTTAAGATGTAGAGCTGAAGCCATATAGAGATATTTTTACCCGTGATGATACCACAATGCAAAGCTACCCAATATTGGTACCACCTGTGGAACGGTAGGAGCTAACGTGTACTAAGCAAGGCAAGTTTATTTATATAGCACATTTCAGTAGCAAGACAATCCCAAGTACTGTACATGACAAAAGGAAAAAGAGACATAATAGGAAAAGTATATTACAGTGGCATAAGCATAATTAAATAATTAACGAACACAAATAATTTAAAGAGAATGAATATTAATAACTAAATTAAGCTCCTGCAGGAATATTTGAAAATTTAATCCAACCACTAATGCATGCAATGCTCCTGGGCCCATATTTTCTCAGCATAAAATCAAACATTTCTCCCTGGGAGGTAGACAATTTCCTGGAACCCTGTGCCTGTCCCATTTCACTGGAACTGCAAAGAAACTTCTTATTCATGTGGTTAAAAGGTGAGAAATGGACCATACAAAAGCCTAATGTTTAAAGTTTTCCCATTTTTAAAAATTGCATGCTAAAGATTTTTTACACCTGGTTGGATCTATAATAATAAACAAAGTGAGAGAATTAGCTGGTGAGGCTGAAACTACTGCAAACTAATGCAAACTTTGACACTGAAGTTCCCAAAAATAACTGATTAGTGCCCTGTTGCTTTAAAAACCACTCCACTCGGCCCACTTTGCGACCATTTCCTTTACTGTTTTTTCCAATTTTCCGCTGAGTAGGGACTGCATGTGACGTCAACAGCCTGCCGTTCACTGATTGGCCATGGGACCAGGAGAAATGAAAAGGTTGTGCAGGGAAAAATTACTAAAAGTCAAGAGCAAATACAACAATATTTAGGACCACAATGGTCAGAGTGGGTCAAATCAAAACATAGTTTTACTATTTACAAATTGTAAATCATGCCTGAAGGCTGAAAGAAAAGAAAAAGGACACATCAGCTTTCTTTATTGACAGTCCTAAAGCGAACCACCGTCTGCAGTAGGAGGGAGCAGGCAGAGAGCAGCTGCCCTTAATCAGACTGGCTGCATTAGATTAAAAGGGAGGAAGACCCCGCTGAATCCGCAGAGCATGAATATCCAATATCCAACCTTAAATGAACTTTTGCGCCTTAAGTCCTTGTTGTCATTATTGCCATGGATGAGACTAAAACTTCCTCATAAAGCCCAAAATTATAACTTCTTCAGGTAGACTTTGGAGATTCACCAGTCCAGACAGCAGCGTCTTTCCTATCCACTTCTCCTGCCACACCCCCTCACATCAAAACCCATGAGCCTTATTTTATACATACATGTTTACATACATTAGAGATTCTTGCATATACAATAAAGCAAACATTAATTGTATTTTGTTTATGTTTTGTTTTCTATTTATTCATTTATTACTTTTATCTTTTTCACACAGATTACTTTAATGTAACAATGTCAACATCGGTATCACTGACGGCTGGATGCGTGGCTTCAAGTTCAATTCAATTCAGTTTTATTTATATAACGCCAATTCACAACACATGTCGTCTCAAAGCACGTCACAAAGGGTTTGGAATGGAATAGGTCATAAGTCATAGCTCCAGCCGTCAGTGGGTCAGTGGAAACACTAGAGGTACCATGCAGAGTAAAGAGAGACCGCCGCCTAAAAAGAGCCAGTGGAAAAGGAGTATATATTGCCTAAATTATTTGCTTATCTGACTTGTATGAACTTAAGTGACATCCCATTCTTAATCCCAAGGGTTCAATATGACGTTGTTCCACCCTTTCCACTCTTCTAGGAAGGATGTCCACAAGGTTTAGTAGCATGTTAATGGGAATTTGACCATTCCTACAGAAGTACATTTGTAAGGTCATAGACGTTGGACGAGAAAGCCTGGTTTTCAGTATTTGTTCTAATACATAGAAAAGGTGTTCTACCAGGTTGAGGTCAGAACTCAAGTGCAAGAATTCATGGATATGCAGGCCAATCAAGCTCATCCACACCACATTATCTCATCCATGTTTTTATGGACCTTGCTTTGTTCACTGGCGCAGTCATGTTGGAAGAGGAAGGGGCCATTTCCAAACTGTTCTTACAAAGTTGGGAGCATGGAATTGTCAAAAATGTCTTGGTATGCTGAAGCATTAAAGTTGTTTTCGCTAGAACTAAGGGGCTGAGCGTAACCCTTTTAAAACAGCTCCACATCATAATCCTTCCACCAAACTTTCCACTTGGCACAGTGCAGTCAGGTAAGTAACGTTTTCCTGGCAACTGCCAAACCCAGACTGGTCCATTTGGTTGCCAGACAGAAGATGTATAAATCTTTACTCCAGAGGACATGTCTCCACTGCTCTATAGTCCTGGGATGTATTGCTCTATGCCCCTGCACCCGACACTTTGCATTGCACTTGGTAAATTAGGGTTAGGATACAGCAGCGATTGGCTGCTCAGATACAGCCAGCAACCTCTGCACACTATGCGTGTCAGCATCCGTTGCCCCTGCTCCATCAGTTTACATGGCCTACCACATCTTGGCTAAGTGGCTGTCATTTCTAATCGTATCCACTTTCTTTTATTATCACTGACAGTTGTCAGTAGAATATTTAGAAGTGAAGAGGCTTCACAACTAGACTTGTTTCACAAGTGACATCCTATCACAGTATCACGCTGGAATTCTCAGAGCTCCTGAGATTGACCCATTCTTTCATAAATCTTTGTAGAAACAGTCTGCATGCCTATGTGCTTGATTTTACACATCTGTGGCCATGGAAGTGACTGGAACACATTATAATTATTTAGGTGGGTGAGCTTACACTATACCTTTGGCAATATAGTGTAAGAAATGTCAAAACCTACGTGGTGTCTTTATTTCTAGTGAGCAGTCATTCTAATATTGGTGGTAAAATGGCTTAGATGAAATAAATGTCAAGGACTCCACAGTAACTGAGCCTCTGTTGACACAGAATTGGGGAGGTTGTCCCACCTTTTCTACAACTCTGACCCACCTTGGGAACATCTGCAGCAGGTCCACGAACATAAATCCAAAATGGATCCAAAATAGACTGAAGGGAATAAGTTAAACCTTCTCAATATAAATCCAATATAATGAACTGATAGTGATAAAAAGGAAAAGCAGATACCAGGTGAAATCAGGATAAAAGCGGCTATGAGAAACTAGAACCAGGTGTGCAAGGGTGCAAGTCCAGGGTGTATTTCAGTCTTTGCATGCTTAAGTTCACCTCATCTTTAGGTTTATTAGATACATTGCTATGACACCATTTGTTTGTATTTTTGTTTAATCATTATGACTTTCAATAAATAAATGTTAAGTTTATCTGAAAATTGTAAATCTCATTTACTAAAATCCTACAGATGGAGGGTAAGACAAAAAAGGTAATTGCTAAAGAATCTGGGTGTTTACACAGTGCTGTGTCCATGTTTATTAACGGAAAGTTAAGTGGAAGGAAATAATGTGGTAGAAAAAGATGCAAGGGTTGGAGTTTGAGATTCAAGAGCCACCATGCACATATATATTCAGGACATGCAGTACAACTGGTCACATTCTTTTCAGATGAAAGTAAAATTAGAATTACATTTGTAAACCAATGTCCCAGAGTCTGGAGGAAGAGTGAAGGGGCAAAGAATCCATGATGTTTGAGGTTCAGTGAAAAGTTTCCACAGTCTGTGATAATTTGGAGAACCATGTCATCTGCGGCTGTTGGTGAGTTATCCAAAGTCAGAGCAGGCGCCTACCAAGACCTTTAGAGAACTTCAAGCTTCATGGAGATGATCTGACTTTCCAGCAGGGCTTGGTACCAGCTCCCACTGCCAAAAGTACCATTGCCTGCTTTAATCACCATATTAACACCAGCAAACTGGCCTGATGTTAACCCCAAACAGAACCTAAGGACTGTTCTCCAGTTTAAGAATAGATACATCAGATTCAGCAATACAGATGGGCTGAAGGCCATTATTAAAGCACCTTCACTTCATGAAAACCACAGGCTGATCGCCTCCATGTCACCCTGCACTAATGCAGTAATTCATACAAAAAGAGCCCCATACCAGCACTTGGATGTACTTTTTGGTGGGCACACAGTTCTGTTTTCCAAATCCTTTGTTGTTGGTTTTATGTCAGTCAGTCAGTCATTTTCTACCGCTTATTCCATAGTGGGTCACGGGGGAGCTGGTGCCTATCTCCAGCAGTCTATGGGCGAGAGGCAGGGTACACCCTGGACAGATCACCAGTCCATCACAGGGCAACACACAAACAGCCATGCACACACTAATTCATACACCTAAGGTCAATTTAGAGTGACCAATTAACCTAACAGGCATGTCTTTGGACTGTGGGAGGAAGCCAGAGTACCTGGTGAGAACCCACGCATGCACAGGGAGAACATGCAAACTCCATGCAGAAAGACCCCAGGCTGGGAATTGAACCCAGGACCTTCTTGCTGCAAGGCAACAGTGCTACCAACTGCACCACCGTGCAGCCCAGGTTTTATGTAATATTTTAATTATCTGAGAACCTGAAAGTTGGTTTTGTATTAGCCGTAGGCCAGATTTTTTATAAAAAATATATTTGTTTGAAAAATATTGTTTGGAAAAAATAAGATCTGAATGCAACTTTTTAAATTAAATTGAGCTGAAATAACATAACTTTTTTGATATTTCCATTTATTGAGATGCACTAGTATGATAGTTTAGTTATATGCATCTGTATATAACAGATTGTGAAGAACTCTTGAGTGTAGAATTCTGCTTACTGAATAAACAAATGTTTTGGGCCATAGGGAACATTGCTGGTTTTGGGCGTTTAAAGAAAAACTCTCCAGCTGCAAAATGAAAAGAGGTTTTATTGGAGCTTGTCAGATTTTGCTCTTGCATCCAAGTAAGTTAGATGACTGGACCGATGATTGTGTACCAAGGGTTAAAGGGAAACACCTTCCTTCCTCCTATAAATCATCCCCTTCTTTTATGCTTGAGATGAATGAAAGTGTCTGATGTTTAGGGAAATGTTTTATTATAATTATGCTGTGCACAATGTTCATTTTGTCTATTCTAAAATTATTTGATGAATTGGAGCTTTTTGCTTTGTTTTGTTTTTTACTAAAACTCTACTAAGTATGTGTGTGAGCAGAACTGTTCTGTGTTGGAGGCTTGGCAGCATTATAACTGTAATATTTAGATAGAGCTACCGTTTTGTTCTTTTGTCTGCATCACATCTCCGTTCACAGCATCTTTCTGCTTACCTACCACACATGGATGATAATGGTGTTGGACATATCTTCCTTTACTGAAGGTTTCCCACAATGCACTGCTTTCACACAAAAGTGAAAAGACAAAGAAACAGATGTGTGTTGCTCTGTGCCACCACCACCCCACCAAACCACCCTAATTATTTCATCTGCTATTATGTGGGAACAGAACAGCAACAGAATATAAAAATACAACAGAACAATATAATACATTAGTTTTAAACTGCCATAATGTGTCCAGATGGCAAATGTGCTTTGTTATATTAGCACTATAAGAAATGTCTGCAATAATGCTCAAACTAAAATCAGTGTTACTACAATACAATACAAAGGATCAAATGGTAATGTACACAATAATGTTCACAAAAAGTGTTGTAAAAATATAAAGTAAGAAATTTAACCAATCAACAGAGAAAGAAAACTGCCTGCATTGGACAGATCACTGATGTTTTTTTTTTCACTGTAAACAAAGCTGAGCTCATTATCACAGGACCTTCTATGAAGAGAGAGAACTTTCTGCTTCTCCTGTTTCTTCTGAGCTGACATTCCTGATTATTGATTTGGATTGCTGGTCTTCCCTAAGCATGGTTTCCAACTCTCTCACTTGTAGTGAGACTCAAGCTCTTCTTCTATTTCTCACGCTCAGTAAATCTATCTCCAAATAAAAAACGTGCCAGCACTTAAGGCAAAACACGTATACAGGACAGTGAGAAACATTTTGCTAGACGGCATATAACTCTGTGGTCTTTTTCTAGCTACTTATTCACTTCCAAACCGCTAGGTGGTGACAAAGCTTATTCAAGGTGGTTACCGACGAAAAAGAAAAACTGAAAAAGAACTTTTCTTTCGGGTCTCCGGCAGCTGCTTACACATGAATTGACACTGTCTCAGTAATGTCAACGAAGCCAGAAGATATGAAAGATGCCCCGGATGAGGGGTTCGGAGCCTTCGTGGTGCTGCACGGTGGGGCCCTGCAATCCTCAGGGGTCCCTCAGGTCTACTGGAGGAGCCTCTATCTCAAGCTCACTAACGAGGTGTGCACTGAGCATTCTCACATGGTGCTCACCGAGGAGCAGCTGTATGACCTGTCATATTAGTTCACATTCTGCTGTTGTATGAACAGGTTGCATTAAAATGAATCTTTGTCTCCGAATCTGTCATGTGTAATCAGTACTGTGGGTTTGAGCCGGACACTGCCACCAAAGGAGATATATTGGCTTTTCACAAACATCTGAGTCGATCCCTTGGATATTTTCTATCCAAGAGAGAATCTCGTTCTGTTGTGTCTATGTCCAAGAAAAGCAGTAAACCCCAGTGCTCTGGTAATCCAACAGGATTCGCTGTGTTCTCTTGTTCTCGCTGTAGCTTTATGATGCTGGGGAGGTTTTTGGAATAATGCAGCTCCAGCGGGAGGAAGAGGAAGAACGCGGGGAAGATGAGGAGAGGAAAAATGACACTCCTGGAGTGATGATCGGTTGTAAAGTGGTTGTTACCCGGGAAAGCGGACTGCGAGTCTCAGATCCAACCAGGTGAAGACTGGAAAGGCTGAAATCTTTGCAAGCTCATGGATGCTGTGTTGTCAGTGAGCAAGAATTTACACTCACTGGCCGCTTTACTAGGGACACAGGTTCAGTTGGTCAATGACACAAATAGCCAGTTGTATGGTAGAAACTCTGAGTGAGGAAGAAAGGGACATTAAAAGCGAGTAACAGCTCCATTCAAATTGTATTCTGAAAATATTTGTGTACAGGATCAAAATGTTCTTGATTTGACTGCAAGCTTATTGGTTCATGATGTACTCTTATTCTTTAGAAGGTAAATTGGAGATTATCAAGATATTAGCTTCTTTAAAAATATCTAAAATGAGTTTTTACAACAAGTTTTTCTTCTATAATCTTGCAGCATTTTTCTGGTTGATCATGCTTGGACGTACCGTGTGGAGCATGCTAGGCAGCAGCTGGAGCAGATTCCTGGACTTTTGCCCAGGATGGCCTCCCTCATGGGGGTTGACTTCCATGGTGAGGTCCCTACTCCAGACATAGTGGAGTTAATATTGGAGCGCATGTGGAACTACAATCAGACTTATCAGCTGTCCCAGGGGGTATGTCTGAGAACATTCTCCCCAACCCTCCATCATGATTATTCTTTTAAACTGTGCTCATTGTTTTGCTTTCCCTATATGTTACAGAAATAACATGTTGTGTGTTCTTATTTGTTGATGAATTGTTGCACATTGCTCTCCATCACTCTAGGAGGTTTTATAAAGCCATCGTGCAGAAGGAAGTCCTCCCCACAACATGATGCAGTTACTATCATGTTTCTCTGACATCATCTGAATCTATATTCTGAGATTTTCATGTAGCTCATTCTCAGTCAACCTGTGTTTCAGTCCCGTTTTCTGTTGTGTGCATGTTTGTCAGTCAGCAGAGGAAAAGGTTCCTGTGTGGTATATCATGGATGAGTTTGGCTCCCAAGTGCAACACTCAGACCATCCCAGCTGCTGTATGGCCCCCTTCTTTTACATCCAGGGTCAGCTGGCCTACACTCTGCTCTGGCCTCTGCGAGATCTGCAAGAAGGAGGTAAGAGCAGACCCTGATCCAAAGACAAACTCCGGCAACACTGTTGCCTTCCTTCTGTAGCTTCACACATCAGTGACAATGTTTACCAAGCATCCTGGTGCTTTTTAGTAATAAATTGAGAGTCCAACTAAACAATTATTCCCTTCTCTTTGTTAGTGCTGGGGTTTTGTTGCAGTAGGTTTATGTGGAAAATGTTAATGAAACTTCAAAGTTTTTCATCCCTGATAACTGTTGTTCAACCACACTTTAGAGCTCTCCTATTACACATCTCTAAGTCCAGTTTTTAGCTTGTTGATGAATACTCAGGGCAGTTTTCTGAGGCGAAAGAGTTTCTCCCCTAACCTCCAGAGCATCATTGATACTGAAAGTGTTTGTACCGTCATTTGGTCATTACATGATACTTTCAGAACCCTTGTCAGCTCTCAGATTGTGTATGCAAGGTCATGGCACCGGTGCACATAGTACAAAAACATGATCATTTCTGTAAGTTTCAGCTGATGCTTATTGTTGGATATATTTGATGCAGAGTGACTGATGCCTATTAAACTGACTTTGTCTTCAAAAACACATTTCACCAGCTTGATTCTAAAATCTAGAAAGCAGGTGCTTCAAAGCTATAACAATGCAGGTCCACTCCAAGTGAGAGTTTTGGACACCAGGAGCTTTCAGCAGGAGATTGGGGTTGCAAGAATTTAAACACAGGTACTGCAGAGCAGAAATCTTTGTGTTGGATCAACAGGAGAAATTCATACAGAGACAGGACTTCACCCAGCTCTTCTAATGGATTAAGTACTTATGATTGACAAGTGTGCAATAAAAAAAAAAAGATGGAACATTTGCAGATAATTTATTTGTTTGAGGAACTGTTTGAGATTTTATTGCCTTTTACTGTCAGGTATATTTTACTGTGATTCTGTCACTTTAAATCTGAGAGAAATTAGTTTGAACTAATAAAAATGTTTGTTTACTATTGCACGATTTCACAAGCAAGCATGTCTAACTTCACTAACGTTTGCACAGATGAAGTAACCCACGATTACGCATATGGGGAAACCAACCCACTGCTGAGGCGATGCCGATTATTACCCTGGATAAATGATGATCTGGAAGAAGTGAGCAGTGACATCACAGAGCCAACAGACTCGTACTATGAGGTGAGGAGAATCCCTTTGGATACTCAACCACAAAAATAGAACCTGTTGAAGCAAATGTTTCAGGACAAAGTAAGTTAAAGCGTTTCATATGATCTTAAGCTCTTTTAGCCGCAGGTGAACAACAAGACATAACATATTCCACCAACTATTACAAAAACTAAGTATACCCTTACTGATTCCATAGACATGTAGCTGCTAATCAGATTCTTCAAATAAGAACTACAGGAAGTGTGATTACCTCTATACAAGTAGACATTTTCAGTGTGCTGATCTGGAGCATATAGGTGTGTGTTAACACAATGGCAAGGAGGAAACACATCAGCTATGATTGCTGAAAGGCAGATCATCAAGCGGGAAATGGCAATACGAGGATCATCAGAAGAATGCCAGAAAAACCAGAGCTTCATCTCAGACTGAATGGGATTCAGTTGATTATAAGTCACATGACTCGAGTCCACACCTCTGCGTAGCAGAACATTTTTGTGTTCAAAATGTTTTGGTCTGATATATTATTTAAATTTTGTTGAAAAACTAAATTTCATTAGCTGTAAACCAGAATCATCTAAATTAATAGAAATAAACACTTAAATTCTATCACTCTATAAGCAATGAATCAATGAGTTTCACTTTTTGAATTGAATCCTAATTTATTGAGCTGCAGCTGTAAAATATTCCCAGGTCTCTAAAGTCCTCTGGGTTATTATTTCCAGGCCATTGCACGAGAGAACAAGGAACAGCTTCCTGTGGAAGTCCAACCTCCCATCGTTGCTAAAGACAAAATCCTCAAGTAAGTCTGACCTCAGCACAGCAACACCACACTGAAAGTTAGAAACACAAACAGGCAGGTGTGCTGAAGCCTTGGTATCACAGCAGATACCAAGGCTTCAGCAGCAGATCCTTTAAGCTCATCTGCTTTTGATTTCAGAGTCTTCACTGAAATGTCCCAAGTAAGAAAAAACCTGACACATCCTTGTTTCCTTCTGACGGAAGAAGAGGAGGAGGCTGATATCATTTGGAGTTATGATCACATCAAGGACTTCAGGTTAGCACCATATACCACACATTCTGATCAGAACTACGGAATCATCACTCATGGAGGATGAGAATAAAATCACATTAAATTCAAGCAGAGTGAAAATGTAAAATCAGATTGCAATTTACAGATACACCTCAATAAATTAGAATATGCGTTTCACTGGGGCTCTTTTATTAGGATTTTGAAAAAAAACAACCTTTAAGCCGGTATTAAACCATCTTTTCATCAAGCCCACATTCCTAAAATGTTTTATTGGCTCGGTGTAATTTTATAATCTTAAATGTTTTCATTAGATGTAAGCAGAAAATCTTGATAATAATAACAGAAATAAAGGCTTGGAAACATCCCTCTGTGTATAAGTCATTTATACAGTGGGGAGAACAAGTATTTGATAAACTGCAGATTTTGCAGGTTTTCCCACTTACAAAGCATGTAGACGTCTTGAATTTTTATCATAGGTACTCTTCAACTGTGAGTGATAAAATCTAAACTAAAAATCCAGAACATCACATTGTATGATTTTTAAGTAATTAATTTGCATTTTATTGCATGAAATAAGTATTTGATCACCTAACAACCAGTAAGAATTCACAGGCCTGTTAGTTCTTCTTTAAGAAGCCCTCCTGTTATCCACTCATTACCTGCACCTGTTTGAACTTGTTATCTGCATAAAACACACCTGTCCACACACCTAGTGAAACAAACTCCAACCTCTCCACAATGGCCAAGACCAGAGAGCTGTGTAAGGACATCAGGGATAAAATAGTAGACCTGCACAAGACTGGGATGGACTACAGGAAAATAGCCAAGCATCTTTTTGAGAAGGCAACAACTGTTGGAGCAATTATAAGAAAATGGAAGAAGTGTAAGATAACGATGAATTTTCTCTTGGTCTGGGGCTCCATGCAAGATCTCACCTCGGATGGACATCAGTGATCATGAGGAAGGTGAGGGATCAGCCCAGAACTACACAGCAGGACCTAGACAATGACCTGTAGAGAGCTGGGACCACAGTCTCAAAGAAGACCATTAGTAACACACTACGCCGCCATGGATTAAAATCCTGCAGAGCAGGCAGGGTCCCCCTGCTCAAGCCAGCGCATGTCCAGGCCCATCTGAATTCTGCCAGTGACCGTCTGGATGATCCAGAGGAGGAACGGGAGAAGGTCAGGTGGTCTGATGAGGCAAAAATAGAGCTTTTTCTAAACTCCACTTGCTGTGTTTGGAGGAAGGAGAAGGACAAGTACAACCCCAAGAACACCATCCCTACCGTGAAGCATGGAGGTGGAAACATTCTTTGGGGATGCTTTTCTGCCAAGGGGACAGGACGACTGCACTGTATTGAGTGGAGGATGGAATGGGGCCATGTATCAGAAGATCTTAGCCACCAACCTCCTTCCCTCAGTAAGGGCATTGAAGATGGGTCGTGGCTGGATCTACCAGCGTGACAACGATCTAAATCACACAGCCAGGGCAACTAAGGAGTGTCTCCGTAAGAAGCATCTCAGGGTCCTGGAGTGACCTGGCCAGTCTCCAGACCTGAAACCAATTAAAAATATTTGGAGGGAGCTTTAAGTCAGTGTTGCCCAGCAACAGCCCTGAAACCTGAAGGATGTGGAGAAGATCTGTATGGAGGAGTGGTCCTGCTGCAGCGTGTGCAAACCTCATCTAGAACTACGGGAAACGTCTGATATATGTAATTGCAAACAAAGGTTTCTCTACCAAATATTGTTTTTCTGATATATCGAATACTTATGTCATGCAATAAAATGCTAATTAATTATTTAAAAATCATACACTACAAATTTTCAGAATTATTGTTTTAGATTCCCTCACTCACAGTTGAAGAGTACCTATGATAAAAATTAAAGACTTCCACATGCTTTCCTAGCGGGAAAACCTGCAAAATCTGCAGTGTATCAAATACTTGTTCTCCCCACTGTATGATATGTTTTACTTAGTTGAGTAGTTACTGAAATAAACATTATTTTCAATAATATTCTCATATCTTGAAATTTCCAATAATAACCATCTGGACAAGTTTAAAAATAAACCTGTATTTAGGAATTCTTTTAGGTTAATAAGCTTTTACAGCTGCCAACAGGAAACCAGAAACAAGCTATCTGTTGAGCCACAAGCATTCTTAAAGTCATTCAAGAACAACACGGACTGAGGACAAAAATGTGGCCTAATATTAGAAAATAGTATCAGCTTGGTCTAAAATTTGAAGCAAGTAAAAAAAAAAAAAAAGGTTATTAAACAAAATACACCAGTAGACAAAGGAAGATAAACTTTAAAAATTGAAAGCATATCACTTTGAGATGTTTCAGTATGGATAAAGCTTTTCTCTTTTCTATTTCACTTATTTAAAAGCTCTGACATCCGCCCTCAGCAAACTGATCACACTGATGAAATCTAGGTGTGAAAGCAATGTTTCCCATTGACCGTCAGGTACTGCTGTTTGCATCAGCTTAGCAGTCTGAACACACGCATTGTGGAACACACAGGGTGACAATATTATCTAAACTTGTTTCAGTTTAAAAAATCCACTTTATGAACATTATTGTTGAAATCAGGCACTGCTTCTGGATAATTAAAATAATTTAAGTCATCAGAAGGAATCTTTGAAAAATTTTACTTGTTTTAAGTCAGTTCTGTTTGTTCATTTGGTGCCAGTTCACAACAAATGTCTCAAAAAATACATTCAATTATTATACAGACATATACCGTTAATTCAATTGGGGTTATGAAACAATGCAGTCAAATTCAGTTTATGATTCAAATTGGTTAAAAGGTTTTCTATCTAAAGTGTTTGAATCAATGTATGTCCGCGTGTGAATGTGTGCATGAATGGTTGGATGACTGAATGTAGTGTGAAGCGCTTTGGGGTCTCTGGGGACTTGATAAAGTACCCAGAGACCCCAGCAGATTGCATTGAGTCTGAACATGACGTCCAGGCTAGCCATTAAGCTTTGACTTGATGTTGAGAGACAGCATCATGCTGAAGAGGAAAATATAAGATATCCAGAAAGCTAAAACCAGACCAGAATATGCACATACATTTTTGGAGGCAGGTGCTTAAGCCAAAAAAAGGGCATACATTGCCAAATTTATTTATAAAATCAAAATAAACAAACTGGATATTTTTATGCTTTTATAGCCTCCATTTTCTTGGAATTATGTTGCAAAATTTGTAAATGAAATAAATCAATGTTTTGCTATGCATCATAATCAAAAGAGACAAAAGAAAACATGTACAGTACAGTATTTGTTTTCTGGCAGTTGAAACATTTCACTAATAACTAATAAACCATCATCATAACCAAAATCAATATAATTCACCACACTTTTATGTGGCTCAACTTAAGACCTGCCTTTCATTTCAAATCACAAACCTACTTTAGGTAGTTAATGTTAGCTTTGGCTCTATTATTATGCTAATAAAATCAAATATCCGCTAAGCAACATTTTCCTATTTATCATTTTTTGTTTGCTGCTTTCTATCATAGAACATTTTATTCAGCCTCCGGCATGTATTAGCCTATAATGTTAACTACCTAGCAAAATGAATCCTCAACTGTTGGAGTAGAAATGCGTGCATGAAAAGAGCTCCTTGAGTTAGTGACTTTTACCTACACAGAACAGAGTTTGGCCAGCATGCTTTAATTATACAATATACTGTATGTTTGTTTTTTATTATCAACACCTTATTGTGAGAGTTAGGCTAGTAGACATTCAGAAAAAGGATTGTGGTCATGCTTTTTCTATTCTTCTTCAGACTTTACCATGAAAGTAATAAAGTGAAATGAGTGAAATGGTTTAATTTGTCTGTTTGGTTGGATATCTCCCTCTCTGTCTCTTCATTAAACCTGGCAAACATCAGTCAACAGCTGGATTTTATGAGTACAAAAGGCAATGCGTTACGCAGTTATGCATGGATGCTGATTGGAAGAAAATGCACGCGTTTTCAGCAGATGTGGTGCCAAAATGCCCCACTCTCCGGCCCTTTCTCTAAAGAAATTTGGGTCAGAAGCCACGTAATGTTTTCAGCTGCGCTATAATGTTAAGCATAACATCGCAAACGCGGTCGTGAAAATTGAGCTTTGCGCAGGCGGACATGTCCAGCGGATGTCCGCTTTGAGTCCGCGACTATTTTTTGCCCTTAAGTGTAGGAGGAGAAGGGAGAGGCAAGGCGGGGAGTTGTGCTTGTGTGATTGAGAATTGATTTGAGGGGGCCAGGCATTTGTTAGAGGGGCCATTGCCCTCTCTTCCCCCTGCGTCAAGCCGGCGTCGGTTGAGACACTGGAGGGAAGTGGAGGGAAGAATTCACCCAGCCATGTAACGTAGCTGGAATCATTAGCCAAACAACTTTCAGTCTCTCAGTTATTCTCCTATGAACAGGAGGGAGGTTAGGAAAAAGCAAGAGGAAAAAAAATAAGATAGGAAGTAGGAAAGACAAAAGGAGGAAAAGGGCGAGAAGAAAAAAGGAAAGGAATGAAATAGGCTAGTTCCATTAACGACTGCAACACATGGTGGAAACTAGAGACGTTAGATGCTGTATATTTCACAGTATCTAATCTCTGTCCAGGCCCATTCACTGGCGTATGGCCCTGGATGGTCTGTCCTAGTGGTGTCTGACATGTGTTAGGTGGTTCTATGTGGGCCAGCTGGGGTGGTAAGGTCAGTGTGGCTGTCTTTGGGCCATCAGGCAGGGTGGGGGTTGGGGGGTTTGTGAAAGTTTTGGGCCCATCAGACGGCCCTCTCACTAAACACCAAAACTCTAAATTATAAGGGAGATGGGAAGATGGGCTGGAGGTGCAGCCGAGATGAGCGCATCACTGTGGCCTACCACTCCAGTTCCTGCCTTACTACTCATTTTTAATTGCATTAAGTAGACACTGGGCAGGGCAGGGGAAGCAGAGAGGAGAGACACTGCTATCTGGATGGTAAGGCTCCAAAGTTTGCTTGAAGAAGTTAAAATCTTGGGCTTTATGAGGAAGTTTTTGTCTCAGCCATAACAATAATGAGGACAAGGACTTTAAAGCGCAAAACCACAGACTTTTGACTGCTCTGAAGTTGGGTTGGATATTGGATATTCGTGCTCTGTGGATTCACTGGGGTTTTCCTCATGTTTGACCCGATGCAGGCAGTCTGATTACGGGCAGCTGCTCTCTGCATACTCCCTCCTGCAGACCCTGATTTGCTTAAGGACCGCCAATACATTTCTCAACCAAACATGCTGTTTCATGACTGTATTGTTTTGTGTGTTTTGGGGAAATTAACAGCTGATTTTATCTGTGATCAGCTGATTTGAGTATTAAATTCAGAGCGGCAACACCCATGAACATTTGAAAGTGTTAATTTCGGTGGCCAAATAAAGGACTATTCTTCAACCAAGATCCAAAGTTAAGTACAGTCTGTTATACGTGTACCCGGTGACTGTAACCCGGTCGGAATTAAGAATAGCTGCCTTAAACCTTTCTTCCTGAGGTTCTGCAGAATAAGAATCTTAGCCAGAGATTCCCCCAGAAGAGAAGACAAAGCATTTTTTCCAACTGCCTAAAGAAGACTGCATCGTAGCCACAGCTCTACACACCTGAAGTATGCCGTCCAAGCAGAAGCTTTTCCCTTCCCAAGCTGCTGCTTAGAGCAGCTGCCACACAACTCATTGTCTCCTTTTGACCTCTTGTCTTTAAGAACAGTTCATGTAAGAGATGTTGCCTGGGCAAATAAAAATTGTTTAGGATTAAACAATCTAAATATTGTTTATTTCATTGTGTTTTGCTTGTTTGTAGTGCTTAACTATTCAAGTGTCAACAGGCTACCTGCTAAGCTACCTCTAACAACCATTGAGCCTGAGCCGTTGTAGATGCTGATGGCTGTGGGCAGAAAGGATCTCCTGTAGCGGTCTGTCTTACAGCACATTGGAAGATGCTTCTGACTGAAGACACTCTGTTGTTGTAATCACTGGTTTAAACAAGAATTGGTCGTAATGTCACGGGACCTATTAATATTTGCATTAAGTTGCACGTAGACCTTAAAGAGTTGCTAATTAAGCTATTTACGTTGCGTTTACTGCTGAACCACTAATCTGAATGTGACATCACTGCGCCAACTGTCTGTTCGTTCACCACTTGGTGAGAGGCTGCAAATATTCCTCGCTGCCATCTCAATCATCCATCATGCCATTAAAAAATTTTGCACAGTGGTATCTAGCAAACAACATTAAAAATCAATTATCCAAAAGGTTGTTGATTTCCAATTCTGCAAATAATACTTTCAAAATATTATTTCATCAAAATAATATTTTATTCACCTATTTGATTTGCATTGTGAATTGGTTGTTGAACACATACAAATTGTTGTTTATATTTAGTTTTAAAGCCTCATTCCAAATTGGTCAAGACATACCTTGGTTCTTAAACATATCCACAATCAGCTGTGATATACTGCATCATTTTATTGGTTATGGTTTATTTCTTTATTCCCTTTTTGTAGTTATTAGTTTTCCTCATTCTTCTTATTTTTACTTAGTAGTGTAGTTGAGTGTTACTATTCTAGTAAAAGAGTTTAACTGAAGTAATTTAATTTAAATTAAACTTTTTTGTTAATAAATTCTCATGTTTTGGATAGAAGTTGTGTCTTTATTCTGTATATGTGTGCATGGCTTGCTGTTAGAGAACGCCAGAGCTCGAATCTCCTTTTTCATCTATTGTCCTATAATACCGTGGCTATATGGCCGGTATTCATAGGACAATACAATCAAGTGATGTGCTGATTTGTTAGTGGGACTTAACATTTTATATTCTAAGTTTATGAATAATTTGATAAATTGTTAGTCATTAATTAGAATCACTGATAGTTGTCAGTAGCCAAACCAAACCTATTGCTGCACAACAGCTATGTGGCTGAGAAATTAGGTCTAGGTTGTATAACAAATGTTTAAGATGACATCAGACACAACCTAAAAGACAGCAGCAGAAATCAGAAGAAAGCAGCCTAATTATTGTCCTTGTTATAGTCAAGATAAACACTGGGCACAGTTCATCATTAGACCTGGTTTTCCGTTCTGGTTAGTCCTGGAGCATCCAACTGTCTCCTGATGTTTTCTATCCCGTTTTCTCCTTTTTTAAGTTCATCAGACAAACTGAATCAAGTTTGAAATGAGCTAACTGACATTTCCTCCAGTATGACTCAGTGAGATTTCATGTTGTCTAAATTCTGCCTTATAATCACTCAAAACGTTTTTTCTTTATGCACTGATGTAAGATCTCTAAATCTGAACACTCTAATTGTTGTCGGGTTGTCGCCATGATGCTGCTAACCTGAAACAGCCTGTGCTCAGTTTTCTGGCTTGATGGGGTTAAGAGCAGTGAGCGATGTGGTTAGGTGTCATGGAAAATTAAGCCTTCAGCGAATTATATACAGAGGGGAAAAGATTTCTATAGAAATTAATATATAGATATATATACTGGTGAAAGTGATTTCTATATCTCAAGTGTCATAAATCTGAGGGGGTCTTTTTGTCAGTGTTTCCGTGGGATCCTGTTCACGGTTTGGGGTGCAGAATGCAACATAACTTTCAGTTGTCTGGACGTTTTCTTCCTCTATCTATTATGCACATCCATACTTCCTCCTCTTAAGCCTATTAGGAATTCTCATTTACTATAGGCATAACTAGTTTTTATAGTCCACTATCTTATCTCCTGAAAAGAATATTCTGTCAGGATAGTTACTCATCAGCAGGGCATGAAGTGCAAATGGGTAGGATTTAGAAAGCACAGTCACAGCAGAATAAAATCCCTTGAGCCCTGTTTTTAACAAAAAGTCTCCTTCTCAGAAAAAAAAACATCTGTTTGATGTGCTTCACATATCAGGTTGAGTTTTGGTTTGTCAAGAATTTCTTCGTCTCTGGTAGAAAATTGAGTGAAGAGCAGCCCCACGTCATGCTGAACCAGTTCCCTTGTGAAAGCATAGTGACTGTGAAGGACTGTCTGGCTGCTGTGGCTCGCAGGGTTAAAGGTGGTCCGAGCCCTGATTGGCTTCCAGAGACCTTCAACCTGCAGACGGAGCTCCCACAGTTCATCAAACATTTTCGTCTGAGACAACACAGGTTGGATCTTGTATTTTAATAATCAATTACTGGATTTTATTTTATAAATCTAAAATCGATGTTGCTTCTTTAGTCTGGTCAGTCAGTATAAAGTTAAAAATCTTGAACAATCATCACAATGTGCTGCTTAACGTTTTTCTTCTCCTGTTGTTATTATATGCTGAGACAGATTGCTTTAAATGACTCTATGTAATGAATGCATGTATTCCAGGGGAGAAGATAACCACTGGATCTGTAAGCCATGGAATTTGGCCCGTGGACTGGACACACACATCACCAATAATCTGAACTACATAATCAGACAGAGAGAGAGCACACCAAAGGTACCAGCACACACACACTTACGGCATCTCATCAGTCTATGAAGTCCACATGGAAAGAAGGACCAAAAACAAAATCAGGCTTTTCCTTTCAACATGAACACCAGACTGTCCAAATTTAATATCTGATCTTCAATAGTTACCTGGAGTCTTTAAGTTAGATGTGACTTTGACATAATTTGGAATATGTAGCTGTTATTCCACCTAAGATAACACATTATATATAGCCTGCTTGGCTCACATCCAAACTGTCCACACACTTTTGGGATTCATTCTACCCTGACTTGTAAAGGTTCTCCACTCTCCTGATCAGGAATAGGCTGTTCACCCTCTAAATAGGAGGTGTAAGCCTCCGTAGTTCAGTCCCTGAAAATTAGAATGCAGAGGAGAAGGACCCCAGCACGGACAGCCTTAGATTTAGAAGGAGGAGGAGGAGGAGGAGGCTGCAAGTCACTGACTGGATGCAATCTGCTGGGTTTCCTTAAATAGAAAAATGATTTCATACTTTTCTTAGATAGAAAAACTTTTTATCCAATTTGAATAAAAAGCTAACTCCGACTGCTCTGTTCAATGGTTAGGATTAATTGGAATGTATGTACCTGACTGTTGTGAAGTGCCTTGAGACAACATGTGTTGTGAATTGGCGCTATATAAATAAAACTGAATTGAATTGAATTGAATTTGGAAAGAAAAGTATGAAATCATTTTTTCAGTTTTTAATGAAGCACTAGTGTCTCAATTATTTGTTCAACAACGGCTTTAAAATAAGTCTAACTGAAGCAGTTTTTAATGTATACATTACTTTTTTAAGTTAAATAGAGCTTCTATGATATTTTAATCAGACCTTTTGTTTCCTAGGGTACGAATATAACATTACACAGAGGCCCATTTCTCCTGTGTGTGCATTCTTGCTCTAAAGATAACAGAAGCTACCTTTTCTTAGAGGTTTCAGAGTCCACAGAAAGTCACTGGGAGGACACTTCCAGTTTAAAATGTAAAAGCTGTCCGTGCCCACAGAGCTGACAGCCTCAGGGCCTCTCTCTCTGTGTGTGTGTGTATGTGTGTTCTTGTACTTGTTGCTGAGTGAGAACCATTTTTCGTATTTTTATCACAAACTGAGGACATTTTAACAAAGTGAGGACATTTTCCTGGTCCTCACTTTTTCAAATTCCGTTCTTGGGACAGGGGTTAGGTTTAGGACTAGGGTATGAATTGAGTTATTGTTAGGGTTAGGGTGAGTTATTAACTGGTTAGGGTTAGGGTTAGTGTTAGGGTCAGGGTTAGGCACTAAAAATCAAGGAAAATGAATGGAAGTCAATGGAAGTAACCGAAAAGTCCTCATAAAGATAGTAAAACACGGATGTGTGTGTGTGTTCCTCAGGTGGTGTGTAAGTACCTTGAGGATCCAGTGCTGTTCAGCAGAGAGGAGGTGGGAATGGTGAAATTTGACATTCGCTACATGCTGATGCTGCGCTCTGTGCAGCCTCTGCGTCTCTATGTCTATGATGTATTCTGGCTGCGCTTTGCCAACAGGTGAGAAATGCTTTCCTGAGATGATGGTAAAGTTGGATCAGTCAGATTCTCTACCTTGCTGGCAGCAGAATAATCCTTGTTTCTCTTATATAGGCCGTTCTCCTTGGATCATTTTGATGATTACCAAAAGCACTTCACTGTCATGAACTATACAGAAGGAGTGCAGCTCAAACAGGTACATGCTTTTTTGTAGTCATCCTACAAGTTGGTGACTATTGATTTTTTTCTTTCTAAAGATGGGATTTCATTTGTGAAAAGCAGCAGCTCTATAGTTTTGTAGCCCAGTTGGTGTCTTTGTACAGGTGCATCTCGATAAATTAGAATACCATCAGAAGGTTTCTTTATTTTAGCAACTAAATTCAAAAACGTAAACTTTCATCTGAAAAGAGTACTTTGGACCACTCAGCCACAGTCCAGTGCTTTTTCTTCCTAGCCCAAGTAAGACACTTCTAATGTTGCCTGTGATTCAAGAGTGGTTTAACACAAGGTATGTGCAGTCCATGCCCTGTGTATGGTGTCTCTTGAAGATCTGACTCCAGCGGCGGTCCACAAATTGTAAATCTTAACCAAAACCTTGAATAGGATTAGCTTTACAATCCTGTCAAAACTGCAGTGTACTCGTTAATTGCTATTATTTTCTGTGACATTTTTTTCTTCCACTCAACCTTTGATTAATAGGCTTGGATACAGCCCCCTGTGAACACCCAACTTCTTCAGCGTAGACATATTGTGGCTTACCCTCTTTGTGGAGGTTGTTGGTGTTTTATTGGTCTGATGTAATTTTTGAATTAACTGACAAAAACAAATTTGGTTTTCTTAATTAACTGTTACCCATAATCATTAAAAAGAACAAAAGTAAGTGCTGACTCTGTATGCAATGAATCTACATGAGTTTAACATTTTTAATTGAATTATTAAATCAGCTGAACTTTTTGATGATATTCTAAACTACTGATATGCACCTCTAAATGAATTTCTGTTTTTAATTATTGCAGGTACACTATAATGAGTTCATCCCCATGTTTGGGAAGCAGTACCCTCAATATCCATGGAAAGATGTGGAAGTAAGTCAATTTCTTTTTTAAAAAACAAAATATTCAACTTAAATAAATTTGGTTTAATTTATTCAGTAGTACATTTCAGGACACCAAATTTACATTCATGCATTAACTTTTTACAATATGATGAGAATATGCCATCCCATCATTTTAGTTCATGTGAAATCATGGAATGACCTATTCTCTGAAAGGAGTGAAGAGATAGTTGAGGAGTCTTTTTTTTTAATGTATGTATGGATGGATGGATGGATTTTACAACAATAAAACCACTTAGTAAAAGGTCGGTGTAGACTTTTTTATAAGATTGTAGACATTTGAGATTAAACAAGGTTTAAATCAGTTTGGAGTTGTTTTGATAGTTAGACAGTCCAGTGTACCAGATGTACTGGTATGCACTGTAAAAACACAGCTGCAGTGTCTTGGACTAGATGAATGCTGCAGGCAGCTGCAGTTGGACTTTAGCTGAATTTTCTCCAGCACCAGTGATGTTTAGGTTCAGCTTGACCTTGTATCAGGTGAGTAATTCAGTTAGGTGCAGACCACGTACCTTATTGCTGTCAAAAATGCAGACATAAAGTTCTGGTTCGGTCCGACTTTTCTTTCTCCACTGCAGCTGCATGAGAAACCTAAATGTTCCAAAATAGCGGAGTTTAGTGATACCTGGGAGTTCTGTTTTGTTTTGGTGTCACTTTTTAAAGTTGCGCTACAGAACATTGCATTGTGCACTTAGTTTCACACAGAAACATTCTGCATGAGGTCAGGTAGAAAACAACACCATATTTGTGTGGTACATGTGCGTATCAAGCTGATAGGGCTGTACCAGATATTTTCGGCATTAAATGAGCATTTTTGTGGTAAAAATTGTATTTAACTAAAAAAGAGATTGTTGATTTTTTCTCAGTCGGCTTTTTATTATTGACCTTGCAAGGGAGAACAGTTTTCAGCAACAGACATGTAAACAAGCAGTGTTTCGTATCTGTTCTGTCTACACTAAGGAAAGGCACTCTCTTATAACAGCATTCCAAGGTAACTGTCAAGAGTTAGACACACTGATAAACTCAGAGAAGGTATGAATGAAGACACAAGCGAGTCAAAGTTATCTTTGGCTGGCCAGGGAGAGACAGTCCATTCTCTCAGAGGAGCTGCTGCCTGAACAAAGCCTTTTATTAAAGAAAGGAAAAAAACACTCATGTTACAGCATCGTGGGTGTGGCTACACACAGTTTCACAAATACAAGTCCTACTGATTAAAACTGGTCCTTGTCCAAATACTGATACAGCACACATGTCCACATCTGGCACTCTAGGACACGAAGATTGGCTGGGGTTCGAACAGCCCTCTTCCCATAACTCCCCCGCATGCACACAAGTTCCTGCTCAGTCTGCATAGCAACCCTAAGACAAGATGACAATTCTGTTAACAGTTCATAAAACACTCAAGATAAATGTGAAAAGTATTCAAACCACTTCTATCAAAGTTCACCAAACTAAATAAATGAAAATGCCTTTTAATGGTAAATCATAAGGATAAAGAACCTTTTTAAACTAAGCAACGATAATTTATGATAATTTTAAAATCTTCCAACAGTAACTCAGATGAAGCCTGGACCCCCTCAGGTGGGGCAGAGGTGAGAACTGTTGTAATTCTTCTCTAGTCTGTTGGCTACTCTGAACCAAGGGTCTTCCTTTATATTTCACAGGCCCAGAACCATCTGCAAGACTAAACAGAGGCATTTGTCCTGAACATAAGTTAATCCAGCAGGGGGGGAACGGGGATGCGAATACTTTTGTCGGGTCAGAGTATCAGATCACAAAGGGACTTTCTAAATTTTCCTCAGCAGTTACACCCGTGCTAAAAACTAGTTTTCAAGCTAACATATAGGAGAGCAGTGATTAGTCTTGACCTGTGAAAAAGAGACCTGAACAGAAGGACAACCAGTAGTTAAAGTCCTAATCAGCCATAGGGTAGGAGTGAGTAAACACTCATGAAGACTGTAGAGAAGTTAGACCTCTAAAATTCTGGAAGCACCTGGCCAGCTGTTTTAGTGCATTATTGCATAACATGTTGTTCTCTAATGAGGTGATTAGCCACCATTAGCTCAGTGATGTTGCATCATCAGGGAATGACTACACAAGGCTGGAGTACCTCAAATGGAGTGTCTTGCCCTTTTTCAAGACTTGATTCCCAGAAAAACTGTTTAAAACATTTTCCTTACATTTCACCCTTAATCTAATATCTCCGACTTTTTGTTCAGTGTATTTCTCTGTATGAACTGAGCATGTTTGTCTTGCTATGTGTCTTGAGATGACATTTGTTGTAAAAAGGAGTTCCCTCAGATCCCTTTGAGAACCTGAGATGGTCTTCACACATAGACACTGTTCGAAAGAAGGCCCAGCAGACACTGTACTTCCTGAGGCAACTCAAGAAGTACCACCTTCCACAGGAGCTGCTGGTCATCTTCTACACTGCCATCATTTAGTCTGTCTGCCACAGAGACAGTTTCTTCCACCAGACTGTTTCTCTGTTGAACATTCAATAGAGTACAAAACAACAGCATACAGATGTTGCAAATGCACCTTTTATTTATATATTTGTATATTGTATATATGTATATTCTGTAATGCAAAAACAAAACCAGAGAGCAAGTGTACCGGAGTCAAATTCCTTGTTTGTATGTACGAACTTGGCAATAAAGCTGATTCTGATTCTCAGATACGTGTGTAAACGAGAGAAAATGGTGACTTTGATCCAAAATGGCCAACTTCCTGTTAGGGTATGGTTCCAAGAAACTTTTGTGTAGACCCTGATAAGTTTTATATGTGTTCTGAATTTCATAATCCCTGGTCCCTGGCTTGGGGCTGGTTGTTTTAGTGCCTCTAGGGGGCGCTGTGAATGAATTAGGCCACGCCCACTAAATTAATTATCTTTTGGGGGCTAGACTAATATCAAACATATTAAATTTGATGTAGATCAGATGAAGAATGTAGAAGTAGAGAAAAATGTAAGGACATGGCATGACAATGGACTGACCCGCGACGCCACACCCTTCAAACAAACCTCAGTACTGGAGACCAACATTGCCCATCTTGTTATCTGTCACTGGGGACAGTTTCGTGTTGATTACATGAATATGGTAAAAGTAAAACATTACACTTCCAGTTCTCAGGGGACAGGGCTTCAATTATGTCACCATTTGACCATTGATTATTGTTCAGGACCAGATGTGGATCAGTCTGAGAAGGGTTCATGTCTCTGTGACTTTCCTTGTAGGAGCTATAACAATTTTGTTTTTCTTGACAAGGAGTCAATTTTTGAGGTCTGACCCCACCCCCTGAACATGCTCAAAAACTCATGATTTTGTTAACTTTTAATCCCCCATGCATTAAGGTAATACTGACCAAATTTGAAGCCGATTGCTCAAAAAATAATAAAGATTTGCATTACAATAGGGCTTCGCAGCGCTTCGATGCCCGGACCTTATTAAGTGTAAAATGTCTGATTTCTTACCATGAGACATTTTTCATGTAACTGCATGTGGATGTGTCTGGTTAGATGAGCCACTGCATGAAAGCAAAGTCACAACATTCCAGTTTCCATTAAATTTAATTTCTTTCATTAAAAAGGAAGAAATTGCTCTTCTTCATCATAATCCAAATTTGTTTATTCAGTCATTAACCAACAAATCATGATTAATACAAAGCCTCCAATTAATTAAAGTATTTTTTAATTTAGCCCCACCAAAAAAAAAAATACTTGAATTTTACTTAAAAACCTGCAGTTGGTGTGAATCTTAATCTAACAGTATTTGGACTATTCGGAATCAGACTAATAATAACAGAACCTAAACTGGGCACATTAATTTTCTCTGTAGTTTGCTGAGATAATTTTGAAAAGGAAGAGAATAGTATAAGTTTATCACCTGTTTCAAACCAACATACTTGGACATAAATGTGACTTTGCTGGCCTGTCACTGGTCTCATGGGTTCATATTATAGCTGTTACAACATATGCTCCTTTAGAGCTTTAACAGTACAACATTTTTTTATTCAGCATTCTTATTCAGCATTCTTAAAATAAGAAAACCTTACAACCATACTCCTAATAATCATGCAGTGTGTCCTAGTCCTGGGGAATATGAACCACATGTAACATGTTCAGGCTTGCTAATTGCTATTCTTATGAAGACCTTCCTGTTTCCATTTGGTTATCTCTTAGGCAAGCTTTTTTAAAGCTTTCAAGGAACTCTTCCAAGCCGCTTCATCTCGACCAGCTCCGTATGGTATCTGTCCCTATCCGTTATCCCGGGCCATATATGCTGTAGACCTCATGCTAAAGTGGTGTCCAGGGAAAAATGGTAATCTTTCCTTTTGATGTTTCAATTGTACAATAAACAATTATTGTGATGTTTGAGACTATTATGGGATACTCCTGCTGTAAGATGTTTGTGCTTGATCTGCAACAAAATTGAGGTAGGTATCAGTGCAAACATCCTACTTCTAGGCACAGTGGCGGAGGGATGATGAGACAGCCTGGGTCTACTCTCCTTTTAGTCATTCTTGACCTAAATAGATTGATAACAGGAAACTGTTCCACAGCCCTGTATTATATGATAGTCATCTGTGCAAAACTATTTAATCTTGTAGCTGGGAAAAAGCCTGTGGAGTACCACTCTGTTTTATGAACTGTCCTTTACAGCTTGCTCATTAAAATATCAGAAATGTAATATAGTCTCTTATACACTGAGGCACCTTGATGACAAGTGATCTTACACCTTCATATTTGCCTGTTGCAGAGGTATCTAAGGATAAAAGTTGTTAGAAACTGTGTTTAAATTGAACCGTATTTCTCCATTTCTTTTTTCCAACAGCTAAGCTCACCCGTTACTAACCTTTGCTTTATTGTTTTGCGGTTTTATTTTGACCATTTTTCTGTATTAGTTGTAATAAAAATATATGTGTTCTTCTTCGGTCAGGTGAGCGGATCATGCAGCCTCAGATCCTGGAGTTGAACTTTAGCCCAGATTGTGCCCGGGCTTGCCTCTATCATCCTGACTTCTACAACCACATGTTTCAGACACTGTTCCTAGATCAGCCTGAGGACTGCCCTGTCACACAGATAGTATGAACAATGTTTCACCAAAGAAGACTCTTTATTGTTGAAGCTTTTATAAGCACCTGCTTTTTCAGTATTTTACCTGGTTGGCTATCAACATTGCAATGTTATTTGTCTATCAGTCATAAGGCTTCCTGAGAAAGTGGAGGTCTGCATGTTGTTTTGTTTGCAAAATTTAAAATCTTACTCGGGTAGATAAGTGACACACATGTACCAACTGGACGGACTAAAACCAAAATAAATTGGAACCATATTTTGAAAATCTGTTTCAACACATGCTCTTTTCTCACACATCGCCACTCCCTGTCAGTGTTTCGGTTTTTAATCCGTTCTCCATCTCTGTTGGCGATGGCCAATGTCACCCTTACTGGTCATAACTATTATTGTTTGTGCTGGAGCCGCTATCTGAGGGCCAAGGCCAGGCTGCCATATTGTTCCAAACTGAAATCCCTTGGTAACTTATGCATTCTAAAATTATGAATGCACGTGCATGTTTGAGAACCTGAACTCGTTGGTTATTTTAACTTTCATTTGTCTGTAGTTTAACAAAGTCAATGACAAATGAACACATTTTCCAGTTCAGAACTGATATGATACTTTTAGTACTAGTGCTCTGTGTGATGGTATGGGTCGTATCCAGTTGTATTTGTAGGGAATAGATTATTCATTACAAACTGTGGATCACTAATTTGTAGCAATTGATAATTTAGTTAAATGTATGTATAGAAATCATCACCAGTCCCATTAAACCAAATGAAGTTTGATATCTATCAGAGAGCCTTCACTGCACACATATATTGTTAGAATCAAAGTATTGACACTTCAGATGGAAGTAGAATTACATTAGATGTAGTCACTGACAATGCAAAACATTGTGGCTAAATGGTAAGTTAGGACATCAACCTGAATACACCATTCCTACAGTGAAACACTGTGGTGGCAGCATCATGATCTGGGGATGGTTTTCTTCAGCAGGGACAGGGAAGCTGATAAGAGTTGATGGGAAGATGGATGGAGCTAAATCCAAAACAATTAATGGAGAAAAAAAAACTGTTGGAAGCTGCAAAAGACTTGATACTGGTTTTGAGGTTCACCCTCCAGCAGGACAACCACCCTAAACATACAACCAGACACAATGGAATAGTTTATTTTAAAGGGGATTCATTTTTTATGGTCCAGTCAAAGAACAAACCTAAATTCAACTGAGAAGCTGTGCCAGGTTCTCCACATGCATGTCCATGTTCTATCCAGGTACCCCTGCTTGTGACTCCAACAGACCAAAACCCTGCATGTTAGGTTAGTCAACCTATCTAAGTTTCCTTTCGCAGTGAGTGTGAGCAGGCAGGGTTTGTTTCCTGACTCCGGATTTTCTGTTACTCGGTGACGGACTGGCGAGCTGTCTAGGGTTCACCGCGCTTCTCATCTAATAACCCCTGGAGATGGGCAGGAAAAAGCTTAATACACGTAAGTTCATAAAACATGACATAAACAATTGTCCACAAACTACCAGAATCCCAGAAAATGGGACCTTTGCTGTTTTAAATGGATGAAGGATCCATATTTGGATCCCATTTATTTGTATTTAGTTCCCGTGAAAGCTTGTACTTTTGTAGCACTGATGCCATTCCATATCCGTTTTAGCAAATATTTATAGACTGTAAATTGCACACAATCAATATCGGCTCGTTATGACGATAGCTACGCCTTCCGATAATCCCACAATCCGAGCTAATGCTGAGGTTAAATAAATGCGTCAGTCAGTGGTTTGGTCCGCCTCCCCCGCCATGTTTTCAGGTCGATTTAGGAACGAAAGGAGGAAACGTGCAGCTTTAGGGTGAAGAAAGGCTGATGTAGTGAGACTTCTGTTTACTACGTCTGGATTTCCAACCCTGTGGATTTTGTGAAACGTTGCTCGAAGTTCATCGTCGGAAAATACGGTAAGTAACTTGCAAGTTGAAAGCGTTTGGAAAGTTCCTACGGTAGCAAACAGCAGAGCGAGTAAGTGCATCGTTCTTTCATGAGTATTAGACATGGAAAAGCGAGACAAGTTAATTCGCTTAGAACTGCTCATTCATAGAAATTTCAAGTGTTGTAGGAATGGTAAATGTTTCAAAAACTGTTTACTAGACACATAATTAGTCTTGGTTTAGGCGTCATGGCAACACCATCAGATTATGTTCAGAGTTTTGCCTCCTTCGCGAACTTCAGACATTTTATTATTATCTTTAAACGCCTCCGGACGGCTGGGGGCGCTAACGGCCCCTTCCTAGTGATCAGTGTTTCCTCCGATGGTCCTTCTGCTGGAAAGATCCTAAACCAACACGTACCTCATTACTTTTACAGAGTTTTTACTCAAATATGTAGTGCATACTAAATCACTGACATTTTATTGAATATTCTCAAGATAAATATGTTCCTGATAACCACACACTCTTGAGAAACCACAATTAATAGCTTTTAGGTCACATGACCCAGAAACAAAACTAACAAATCATTCCTCTAGACTGACCAGACGAGATACACTCATTTTTTATCAGATTTAATGCACTTGCTATTTTTGTTATGCTTTTTTTGGTAATGAAAATTCGTGATTTTTTTTTTCCTATATGGTAAATGGCTTTCAGGTCACGATGAGCCACTGTCATTCTATTTTTTAAATTAATTTATTTAATCAAAATTCATATTTTTTAATAGCTTTCGGGTCACATGACCCAGTGGTACAAAACTACTGTAAATAATTCTACTAGACTGAATAGATAAGACACAATCCTTTTTATCTAATTTTATTACAATTTCTGTTTTTGAGATTTGTTGCAAATTTATTAAAAAATGGAAAACTAAGAAATTCCATTTACTTAAGTACTCAGCCTTTGTGTAATACTATGTTCATCCTCCTTTGGCAGCAATTACAGCCTTAAGGCTTTTTGAATATAATGCCACAAGCTTAGCAAAACTGCCTGAATGCCTGAAACTGCCTGTCTTTAGGCTTTGCTCTAAAGGTGCCTGTCTTTAGGCTGCGCTCTAAAGGTGCCTGTCTTTAGGCTTTGCTTTGCAGAACATCTCAAGCTCCATCAGGTTGGAGGGGGGTCAACTGTGCAAAGCTATTTTCAGATCTTTCCAGATGTTCAATTGAATTTATGTCTGGACTCTGGCTTGCCCACTCCAGGACATTCACAGAGTGGTTCTGAAGTCACTCCTTTGAGATCTTGGCTGTGTGCTTTGGGTTGTTGTCCTGCTGAAAAATGAACGGTCGACCCAGTCTGAGGTCAACAACGTTCTGGAGAAGGTCTTCATCCAGGATGTCTCTGTACATTGCTACATTCATCTTTCCCTTTATCCCGACTAGTCTGCCAATTCTTGCTGTTGAAAAACATCTCCATAGCATGATGCTGCCACAGCCATGCTTCACTGTAGAGATTGTGTTGGTCTGCTGATGAGCGGTGCTTGGTCTCCGCCAAACATGGCAAATCTCATCAGATAAAATAATTTTGTTTCTCGTGGTCTGAGAGTCCTTCAGGTGCCTATTGGCAAGCTCTAGATTGGCTGCCATGTGCCTGTTATGAAGTAGTGGCTTTCGTCTGGCCACTCTACCATATAGGCCCAACTGGTGAATTGCCGTCCTTCTGGAAGGTTCTCTCAACACAGACGAACGCTGGAGCTGTGACAGAGTTACCATGGGGTTCTTGGTCACCTCCACCACTAAGGCTCTTTTCCCTTAATAGCTCAGTTTAGAAAGCAAGACAGCCAGCTCTAGAAAGAGTCCTTGTGGTTCCAAACTTCTTCCATTTACGAGTAATGGAGGCTGCCAATTGCGATGACATATCCTTAAAATGTGGAAACCTCTGAGGGGTTTGAATACACATTTTAAAGAATGTTTCGCCACACTTTTTAGTCTAGTTGTCATTCTTTAAACACTGGCAGAAGTATTCATACTCCATAGGTTGTTCCACAAGTGATGCTGTGCAACCACATATTTCAATATATTTTCTTTTATTAAGCAAACAACTTGCACTGAAAAAACAGTCATACTTATTAGATATTTATCCACTTTAATGTTGTGAAACCATAAATTGCAAAGCATTTTTGTGGGGTTTTATGTGATGACCAAAAAAAGTACAATGATAAACATATTGTTGGCAGCTGTTAATCTAAGCTAAACCATAAAAGTGTTGCCTGCATCTGTGTTTAGCT